>NC_022013.1:65013303-65020573 GCF_000317375.1 Microtus ochrogaster | reverse complement strand
GATCCCAGCTTCCACCAAAGGGCCATGTACACCCCTACCCGCCAGAGAGTGAACCCAGGGCCTTGAACATGCCAGGCAGTATTCCTCTCCCGAGCCACACTGCCAACCCTCAGATTAATCATTGTTATTTATTAGCGACTCCCTGTTGAATTTATACTACTGTGAATATTCTGGATTAAAGAAAACACATTACAATTAATTTCCCCCTATGTCTTTTGTAATTTTTGTTGTTGTTTTAGACAGGGTTTTCCCGTGTAGCCCTGGCTGTCCAGGAACTCTCTGGCTTCTACCACGCTGGCTTCGAACTCAGAGGTTCACCTGCCTCTGCCTCCCAAGTGCTGGGAGTAAAGGCGTGTGCCACCACTGCCAGGCTGTCTTCTGTAATTTTTAACATATTATCTAGGGAGTTTTAAAATTGCTTCTGTGGCATTTATAATACTTCTCTGAGTTGGTCTTGGCTGTGACTATACCAGGGGAAGGCCACCCAGCAACACAAGACTACCTTCATCAAACCGCTCAGCTCGTACCACTCAGGTGTGAATTCCTGGTTGTCAACTGACTACATCTGGTATTAGCTAAAACCCAAGCAGCTGGGCACACCTGTGGAGGATTTTTTTTTTTTTCTAAATTACATCATATGAAGTGGGAATACACACTTTCAATCCCGGTGGTTTGAGGTGGGAAGATCCACTTTTACCTGGGCCACACCTTCTGCTGGCAGAAGTCTATATAAGGAACATGGAAGAAGAAAGCAAGCTCTTTGCCCTCACTCTTGCTGCAAGTCCATTCCTTCACTGGTATTAAAGCCTGCTTCTTCAAGATTCTGGTTTATGCTGAAGCCCAGCCGAGACATCAGCCTCACGGACTGGATTCTTGAACCTTCCACTGGTAGACAGCCATTGTTGGCCCCGCTGGACCACAGTCTTTAAGCCATTCTAATAAGCATCCTTCTATATAGAAAGAGATTCATTCTATTAAGCTCTGTTCCTAATACACCAGGGCTCCGAATGTGCCCCAGAACCTGGCAGGAAACACCTGTTCAGTGGCTTCCTGTGACACACTAAATCTGTGGAATTCAGAAATAAGGACTAAAAAGAGTTTAACAAGTGAACCAAGCTAACCCCCATAAGGCAGGTGCCATGGAGAATGAGCTATGGGGCTATGGGATTATCTTGTTCATTACCCAGAATGGTGACTAACAGTGGGTTAAGCAAACAAAAGGGACAAACGAGGCTATTATCTCTCTTGGAAACCGAAACAGAAAGCCAGACCACCCCCTTGCCATCTCTAGTTTTCTGCTTCTGCCTCAATGGTCCCTGATTACCTCCCTCTCTCCCTCCCTCCCTCCCTCCTTCCCTTCCTTCCTTTTCTCTCCCCCTTCCCTCCATGAGACAGTGTCTCATGTGCCTCAAACTTGGTTGTGGCTATGTGACCTTCAACTCCCAAGTCCCCTGGCCTCTGCCTCCCAGGTGCAGGGACTGCAGACACGCGTGCTATGCCTAGCCAGCTGTTCCTAGTTTCTGTTCATCGCTGGTTTCACGAGTCCATCAGTGAAAGGCTTGTCTAGTGTGCATAAGGCCCTGGACTTCATTCCAACGCTGCTCACATAAACAAGCCAAAACTTTGGCTCGAAACAAAAAATAATATTTTTCCAACTTGTCTATGTACACTGGGATGCAGACATTAAAGATTCAGAGGAGCCGGTTATAGTGGTACAGGCCTGTAACCCCAGTACCTAGATGAAGGGTGAGTGGCCCAGAGTTCAAAGGCATTCTCCACTATATACTGAATGTTTAAAGTCAACCAAGACTACATGAGATTTTTTTTTTTTTTAAAGAAAACAAAATGAAAAGCATGAGCACTCATGACTTCCATAGTCAACTATCCAGAGCTCTGGGCTGTTTATAACAGGACCAAATGAGAGCTTAGGGAAAACCTTTGGTTTGTGTTACTGTTCCCTAGAAATGGTAAAGATATTTTTGCTTGTTTGTTTAATGTTTTAGAAACCTGAGATTGAGAGTTTTCAATTGCTCAACCTCCCAAAGTTTGCCAATTCCTTATATAGATCATCATGATTATTAGTGATGGATGAGCCGCCCCACAGCCGCGTGTGACTCACCGCCAACATGTATCTGCTGTTATCAGAAAGCGGGCTGCCAATAAATTCCAGCAAAGTATTTTCTTATCCCCCACACCCTCACTCTGAGGGGCCTGGCGTTCTCACAACACTTGGCAGTCCCTCAGCCAATCGGTCACTCACCTTGGCTAGCATCCCCAACCACTACTAGAAATGGGTAGCTTCGGAGAACCCTAACTTGTTTACAGGAAGCTGGAAAATCTTCAAATTCAAATCAAGATGTTATCTCCCAAGATTTTTCCCAGCAGGAAAGCCCTTCCCAGTCCAAACAGCTTTTTGTTACCCTTAAGATAATTACATTCTATACACACCGAAAACAAAGGAATGAGCAAGAATGTGGAAAGAGGAGTGAATTATCAGTATGGGAAGGTAAACTATCTGGTAAGTCTGAGGAAAGAAACCTTAAACAGCTCCAAGCATGAATGGGAGGGGGCACCCTAAATAAAATACTGAAGAGATGTGAATTCATTCATTCATTCTCCATTAAAGAGTTCAGCTAAACCACAATTCTCTCAGCTTTTCCACAGATACCAGGATATCTGGGACATAAGTACTGCTTAATACTCTGCTCAGCCCTTGATTTTGGCCCCACTGGAGTCTCCATAATGAAAACACATGAAATTGGATCCACATGCGTCTGCCCACAGCCTGGGCTCTGGTGTAGTTGGCTGTCAGGCACCAGAGTAGGGGCCTCCTGCAGTCAGTCTCCAGCTATTAAAACAAAGTGAACCAGCCCAGGGTCAAAGGTGCTGACCCTACTTCACCCAAGAACAGTGGCCCAGCTCTCCGTACCTCAAGTTCAGTCTCCTGTCTGTTGATGTCATCCGTGGATTGATTTAACCTCTCCAGTTCTCCCTGATGAAGAGAGAGAGACAGATTTGAAGGATATGCCTTTCGTTTCTAGAGTAACTTAGTCTACACCTGGAAAATCACTCTCAATGATGACAGTTCATTCTTAAAACAGTGGTGGTTTGGCTTAAAAACAAAGCATTTGGCATTTCTTCTTTTTTTTTTTTTTTTTTTTTTTTGAGACAGGGTTTCTCTGTAGCTTTGGAGCCTGTCCTGGAACTAGCTCTTGTAGACCAGGCTGGCCTCGAACTCACAGAGATCCGCCTGTCTCTGCCTCCCAAGTGCTGGGATTAAAGGCTTGCGCCACCACTGCCGGGCTTGGCATTTCTAAAACCTTTTGACATTGTCCTTTTTTGACAACATCTTAAGGTCCTAGGGATTTATTTTTCCCTGAAAGGTCATTTCCCCCTAGGAGAACTAGCTGTCACAAACAGTAAGTCACCCAGTCAAAACAGCACCCTTTGCTTTAGAGAAGAACTTTGCAGAAGACCAAGCCAAATCACAAACCCAACGAGCCAGGCAAGTAAAAGACGGACTTCTCGCATTGGCCTATCAAGTGGTCTCTTTCCCTATAGATGGATTTTCTTCCCAAGTCGCCATTACTCAGTCTTCCCAACGGGGGATGTTGTTGGTTAACTAGCATTAACCCTGCTCTTTTTAAACATTTACAACCTGACATTTCGTAAGAAGTTGCCAACATGAAGTTAACTCATCTCTACTCTGAACAAAGGATCTTGCTAACACACGCTAAAACCACAAAATTCTGTAGACCAAACCTATGGTCTGAATTAAGAGTAGCTAAGATCTCACTGATCTTTAGTGTATTAATTTGAAAAAACAATGAATTTAAAACGTAACCACTGAATTAAAAACAAGCCTTTTCTTCCTGTGCACTTAAAACCAATTACCGACCCAGAAATTGCAGAACATGCTTAACAGCAATAAAAAAAAAAAAAGATTTATGGAAAGGAATTTGCTGTGCTTCCTGCTTAGGAGGGTGAAGGGGTTAAGCTGTCACTTCTGGATCTCGCTTAGAAATTGCTTTTTAATCATTTCTCCTGGAAATGGAGGCACGAAAAGCCAGGCCATTCCCTTCTCTGCCTCCATGCGTCTGCTTTGCACATCAGCTGTCCCTAGTTAGTGTTCACACCAGACCTCAAGGAAAAGCAGGGTTTTAGACAGTTTCAGGCCAAGGCAACGAAGCCCTCTGTGTGTGTGTGTTGACAATGAACCAAAAAAAGGAGGGCGGGTGCGACCAGGCATCTCTGCCAGGTGAGGGCTACGCGGCGCTGGGCACCGTGCAGCTCACGCCGCAGGGGCAGGCGACAACCACCCGGCCCCGCTCGCACACCATGGTGTCCGCGTCCACGCAACCGGGGTAAAGCTTCTCCGAAACCCGGAGGCTGTGCAGCGTTCAGGGTATTGAGAGCCGCACCAAGGTACCCCGACTCTGCTCGGGGCCCCCGCCCCCCTTTTCCCTTTGTTGCAATCCGCCTGAACCGCTGGTTGCGTTGCAAGGACCCTTGGGTTGGGCCAAAGGTCTACAGGGATCCCCCAAATAATCAGGCCACGTCCACGCGGGCACGGCAGCCTCCCGCGGGGAGATAGTGAAATGAGGTGTCCCAAGCCTCGGTGCAGGTCCTGAACCTAAATGGCCTCCACCCAGCGACTGAAGACACCCGGGACTGCAAGGCGTGGGTCCGCGTAGACGCCGACTTCCGTGGCAGCCTTGGCCGGGTGGGGCCGGGGGCTCCTCTCCCTCGTCTTACCTGGATCCGGGGGTCCACCTCTTCCTCCTCCTCCTCCTCCAGGCCCTGCTCCATCCTCTCTTCCTCCTCCTCCTCTTTTTCCTCCACCTCCCGGGCGGGTGGCAGGAGCTCTGCCGGCTCCTCAGAGCGGCTCCGCTTCAGCGCCGCGTCCATGCGGGCAGCCGAACGCTCCGCAGCCGGGTCGCAGAGCGCGCGGTGGAATCTGAGCGCGCCGAGGGCCGCCTCGCCGCAGCCGGGAAGGTCTGGGCGCAGTGCTGCCACCCGGGTGCGCCGCCCCGCGGGTGCCGAGCGGCGGAGGAAGTGGGCGCGACCGCCCCCTGTCTGCCGCGGCCAGCAGCACAGGGCGCCCGCTTCGCCCTGGCCGCCAGATAGTCTGCCCGTCACCTGATGATGCTCTGTCACAAAAAGCCCAGTGCCCTGGAGTCCCTGCCATGACCACTAGGACAGGCGCCGCCCAGTGGCTCACCAGTCCGCGCTTGGGCCGCCTGCTTTAATTAAGCAAGCTTCCTTCAGCCTCCAGTGAAGCCAATCAAGGCACGGAGGAAGTTCAGGTGATTTCCATTCTCCGAAGCTACCATTGGAAGCCTGGGTAGGATTGTTTATGGGGTCAACCTGGGGAATTGCATCCACTCGGGTTCCCAGAAAAGGGAACTCTACAATGATCTCACCTGTATAGCGAGTTACATTCTTTTATGTTGCGTTTGTTATCTCTGCGAAGCAGTGTTTTTTGCCTGTCTAAAACACCTGATTGGTCTAGGAAAAAGATGAAGAGCCAATAGCAAGGCAGGAAAAGGATAGGCTGGGCTGATAAGCAGAAAGAATAAACAGAAGGAGAAAAAGAAGGAAGGAGGAAGCAAGAGAGACCAAGGAGAACAAGGAGAGGAGGATGCTAGAACTGGTCATACAGATGCACAGCCAACCACAGAGTAAGCAGGTGCTTGCTGCGGAATACCAGTTTAAGGGGTGCTTACTCTGACCCCTTCCTCCTCCTGCCTGCCTCCTGGCCACCGCGAGATGATCAGCCTCCAACGCAACCATGATGTTCTGGCCTGACAGAGCCAGCCAACGATGAACTACAGCCAGGAGCTAAAGTGACTTTTCCCTTGCTTAAACTATTTCTCCCCTGCGTCACAGTGGTGACTGGGGGCTGGAGAGATGGCCCTGGATCTTCCAGAGGACCCAGGTTCAAGTCTCAGGACCACATGACATCTCACAACTGTCTGTAGTTTCAGCTCCAGGAGACCCTGACACCCTCCTCAAGCCTCTGTGGATACCAGGCACACACGTGGTGTACAAGCATATGCAGACAAAACACCTATACTCATTAGATTAAAAGAAATTAAAAGTCTTATTAACACAGGTGGGATGCCTTAGTCAAAGTCTTGAGAAATGCTTTGCTTAGAGATTACACTAGTGTTACTTATTTTTATTGCCCTGTGACTTTAAAAAAAATTTTTTTTTTCTTCAAACAGTAGGGGAAAGTATGCTATCTGTGTTTCTATACTGCTTTGCCACTTCAAGATACATATATTCCTGGGTAAAACTCATAGCCTTTGTGCTTCCCAGTTAACCTCTAAACCAGCGGGAAGAAACTGGGGCGGGAGGACAACAGGTGTCTCTCAGGCCAGGACAGTGGTCACCCCTGGTCTGAGTGGGAGGAAGTCTTCTGTCCCCTGTGACCCCATCTCTGCGGGTTTCTCACATGTTTGTTGTCTGTGCCTGTGCCGTCCAAGCCTGATGTCCAGGGCGATCAAACAAGCAGAGCTCCAACAGAGAGACCCTTTCTTGTTTGGTCCAACCCTCGGGGAGCTGAACTTGAGGGTCTTTCTTTCTTTTTTTTTCTTTCTTTCTTTTGTTTGTTTGTTTGTTTGTTTTTGTTTTCCAAGACAGAGTTTCTCTGTAGCTTTGGAGCCTGTCCGGAAACTAGCCCTTGTAGACCAGGCTGGCCTTGAACTCACAGAGATCCCCCATCCCCTTCGTCCCAAGTGCTGGGATTAAAGGTGTGTACCACCACCACCCCCCCGGCTTGGTATTTCTATGTTTATACCCATTTGGATTTATTTACTAACAGTCAATGGAAGTCCTGAGCTGTTCCAGGGGTGTCACATTTCCATCTTCAGAAGCACAGCTGTGTTGAAAATGTTCCTCTCTTTTCCAATAAAAAATGTCTTTTCTAGGCTAAGCATGGAGGCACATGTCTTTAATCTCAGCAGACTGAGAAACATTAAAAATTAGTCTTGTTTTGATTTTGGAAACAGGGTGTTACTATATAGTCCGAGTGAGTTAGCCTTGCACTCACAGAGATTGTATGCTTCTGCCCCTTAAGTGCTTTGATTAAAGGGTGCACTTAAACTTTTGTTTAGCACAAGAAATTCAAATCTTGTTCTCTCTTTCACCTTGTATGATGTTATGCTCATCTTTTTATCTTCTCCATCTGGTGAATCTTTATGCAAATGTTTTAATCCCTCCCTCTAGCAAAATGCTTGTACACACACACACACACACACACACACAC
>NC_022013.1:65000723-65012928 GCF_000317375.1 Microtus ochrogaster | reverse complement strand
GAAGTGCTTGCTAGCCCAATTTGGATCTTGCTGTGTACTTTTTGCAAAAATAATTCTGCTGAGCTACTTTCACTTTGCGGTCCTTTGTGCGACACAGGAACTGTTTATAACAGTATTCAGGAAGCAGAAGGATCTCTATGAGTTCGAGGCCAGCCTAGTCTACAGACTGAGTTCCAGGACAGCCAGGGCTGTAAAGATAAAGCCTGTCTTGAAAAACAAACAAACAAACAAACAAACAAACAAACAACCTTTTTGTCTTTTCCTCCAAACCGTAGAAACCCTGACATGGGGGGCAGGGGACAAGGAGACATGACTTGTAAGCAATGTGAATGAATCCAGCTTAAGGGAGCAGCTCGTCCAGGCAGGGAAGGACTAACAGTAATAGCCCGAGAATGCTCACATCTGGACAAATCAGAAAGCAGAGACGGGAACACTGGTGCTCGGCTGACTTCTCCATTTCCCGTGGTTCAGCTTAGGACCCCCAGCTCATGGGACAAAGACCACTTACTTTCAATGTGGGTCTTCACTCCATAGTGAGACCTCTCTAAGAGACACCCTCACAGACTGGCCAGAGGACTGTCTCCTGGATGATTCTAATTCCAGTCAAGTTTATAGTGAAGATGGGTCATCACAAATACACACTATGGAAAAAATGAGGTACCACTCAGTTGTCTGTCCATTTATTCATCTGACAAATACTACTTGGGTACTGACCACCCCAAGATGCCAAGTGACACTGTGACCTAAAGACAGGACCTCATCACAGACAGAGAGCTTATGTTCTATTACAGTCAGACAAAACACCCAGCGTCAGGTGTGAGCAGCGCCGAGAGGAGGAGGTTCTATTGTGGTTAGAACATATGCGCATACTACGCCAGGACCTGAATGCTATGAAAAGACAAGCCACTTGTGCCTCCTTTCGGGGAAGAACACTTTAGTTATGAGAACATCATGTGCGAAAGCCCGAGATGGCAATGTGCTGGGGGAAGAGGGGGTGGGCAGAGCAGGGATGTGTGTGTGTGTGTGTGTGTGTGTGTGTGTGTGTGTGTGTGCGCGCGCGCGTGCGGCTCAGAGAGCAAGGCAAATGAAATCCAAGACCTGCCAGGGGGTAGACTGTGGTTCCTGTCTGCCATGGTAAGGAATTCAGGTTTTATCCTATTTACTTTACATACATGTGTTAATTCAAGTGTATGTGCACATGCACATGTCACGGTACACACAGAGGTCAGAGGACACCATGCAGGAATCAGTTCTCTCCTGCTACTGTTTGAGTGGAACAAACACAGGTTGTTTGGCTTGGCAATAAATACTTGGCCTGCTGAGCCATCTCAACGGTTCCTTTATTCTAAGTGAATGATTGTACTATACCTCTGACTCTGGGGTGGGGGATATTAAGTCAGGCAGAGGAGGCACAAAGCCAGGCACAGGCCATCCCCAGGTAACCCCCCTCAGCCAGCCCTACAGACTACAGCGGCCATGTGAGAAGCTGGTTCCCTCCATGCTGCAGCCCCTGGTCTCCCTTCTCTTCCTCTCTACCTTTAAAGAACGTGACACATGGCAAGGCAGAGGCAGTTTAACACACACCTTAAGCTCTTCAACAATATACATCTGCACCCATACCCACCTCCCCGCACAATGGTTGGGGCTGTGTGCTCAAAGGTATGTGTTTATTGCTGTGATTGTATAACATCAGTGTGTTGCTAAACTGTCCTGCCCTGTGGCCACCACCTTCTAATGAGACCCTTTATTTGAGTGCGTACTTGTTAGTGAGGTGTGTGCATGTGCCCAGGTGTTGGGGGCACAGGGGTTCTTGTACTCACAGAGAAGCACAGAGAGAACCAGGGATTTTATACAGTATTCCAAGCTTCTATCGCATAATTAATAATGAATAGATATCAGCTTGATAGCTGTAAATATGACTGTCTATGTCCTGGACATTTCTGCTGTCAGGTACATAAAGATCTGTATGTACATAAAGTTCAGATAGGTACACACTAGTCAGCTGCAGAACACAGGCATGGCATAGGGTCGTGGAAACCCCAGCAAACTAACAGTTCTTCACACATTTTCTTTCTGGGACCTATTACAACTAAAAAATGACAATCGTCCTGCTTATACTAGCAAATGATAGAAAAATTTTAATATTAATCATGTTACTGAAATACCTTACTATCCACAGGGTCAAACTATTATGGAATGACATATCAGATACTTAATTAGTAAATTAAAAAATAAAGGGGGAATTTACAAATCCTCACAAACTATTATACTATTTAGCTATACTAACTTTAGATTTAAAAAAAAAAAAACATTTTATTTCAAAGGATAATGGTTTTTCTACTGCCCAAAAGAATTTGCCCTTAAGAAGACTCAACCTAAAATAAATGCTAAATAAAAAGAAAGAGCCCAATGTTGTAACAATGAGACAAGATAACGCTTGAGTCTTTTCAGAAAACAAACAAGTCCCAGATGGCACCTGATCTGATGGCATCCGACCAGGACATCCAGAGACCACCAAACAAATGAAGGCAGACAAGGCAGACAAATCCATCAAGGGGAGAGGTCCCGGGAGGAAGAGGAAGTTGATAATCTGGGGAGACAGCAGGACTTTAACTCAACGTCAAGCTGAGACGTTTGGGAAACAGCAAGGACTAACCCCGAACTGATGCTGTTGTGTTTAATGACTACTGCATGTTAGTTCTTGTCACTGCAGAATCCGGACGCCTATTGTCAGGGCTTTGGGACACACCTGTGACAGGAGACATGCTATTGTCTTGCCAAGGTTTATGTTGTATTGCACCCTTTTTGCTCACAGCAAAAACATTAACAGAAACTAATTATCTATTATTATTGATATAAAACCAATCTCTGATCATATTGTGTCTCAATTAGATTCCAAATCATCTAAAAACCAACTATACCCTGATTTAAAAGATTTTTCTGATGCCTTAACACCCTAGAAAGAGGCTTCCTTGGAAAGAGAGAGGCAAAATACCATAATCCCCCCCCCCATGGGGCCAGACGCAATGGCCTCCTCGGCACTCTCTGCAACGCTGCCAGCTCCACCCGTTCCTGCCCTTCCCGAAAAACGTCCCTTAAATCCTCTCCCTACTTTCTCCCCTCCGCCTTATTCATTGCCCTCCTGTGCTCCAGTCATGGATGATGATTTTAGCCCTGAAAATTCTCCGGTCAGGCTGGCAAGAGTCTCCGCCCTTAGGAAACTTTTAACTGAGTGTCGGGAGGAAGTATGGTTAACGAGGGAACTTGAGGAGGTAAATAGAGAACTGGCTGATTTCGCTCTCCCCAAATTCATTAAACAAAAGGTTCCTCCCAAAAAGGCTATCTGCAGTCTAGACTGGTCCTAACTTTTCCAGTCACCCATAGCCTAAGATCAAAGCATTCTGAAGATGAGGAGGAGGAGGAGGAATCTGCAATGCCTGGAGGGACCTGGAAGGTCCCCTGGTGAGGATGATAAAGCTCCCGACTCTGCCTCAGAGGAAGAAAATAATCCCCAATCAAGTTCTGCCTCTGAGGATGAGGGTTTAGAAGCTCCCCTACAAAGATAAAACAACTTAAGTTTATGATATTTGGAAAAATTAAAGGCCGCTGTCGCAAATTACGGGCCCACTGCTCCTTTCACCTTAACATTATTAGAGAGTTGTGCCATATCGTCTCCCCTTTTCTAATTAAAAAGGAAGGTTTAACTTTATCATAGTAAAATTACATATACAAAAGTTATCAAGCAAGAATTATAGTTATAATATCTAGTTCATTTACATTTGGCAAATTAAGGAAAATACTCTATCATCTATCTTTGTGAGTCTAAAGTTTTATATCTAATTTATCTTTTATATTTGTATCAATAGACCAAAGTCTGAAGCATGATTAATTAAAACTCAGACAGAGGAACTGGGGTTCAACCTGAAGACCAGAAAAGCAATGCAGCCAGCCACTGGCTCTTGCCTTGACCTCAGTCTGAAATGGTGATCTTGCCTCCTGGAATCTCAGAATGAGACCGTGACTGAGAGCTGTTTCTTCCCTTCTTATAATCATTTGTAAGGCTGGGATTAAAGGTGAGTACCACTGGGAATAAAGGCATGCACCACCTGGTCTCTATAACAAACTAATGTGGCTACTGGGATTAAAGGTGTGTGTTACCACTACCTGGTCTGTTAGGGGGGCTGTTTTACTCTCTGATCTTCAGGCAAGCTTTATTTATTAAAATACAAATGAAATGCCACTGTATTTCCCCTTTTGTCTAAAATTAAAAAAGGCCATAACAAATATAAGAAAAACTAAATACTATAAGTACAATAACTATATACAATATAAACAGGCAATAAATACATCAACAATGCCTAGTCTATTTGCATTTGACAAATTCAGAGAAAATACTCCACATCTATCCTATCTTGGTGAGTCCAAAAAAATTTTTTTTTTTTGGTTTTTTCGAGACAGGGTTTCTCTGTGGTTTTGGAGCCTGTCCTGGAACTAGCTCTTGTAGACCAGGCTGGTCTCGATCTCACAGAGATCTGCCTGCCTCTGCCTCCCGAGTGCTGGGATTAAAGGCGTGCGCCACCACTGCCCGGCAGTGAGTCCAAAATTTTGTTCCCAGTTTCCTTTCTACCACAACTTGCATTACTATCCAAAACTATCTTTTCATTCTCTCAACCTTATATATTTTACATTTCTTTAGTGATTTTTTTTGTGAGTCTCATAAACCAGGGAGACCTATAATTATACCTATTTAGTCTTCAACTACCTCAGAGAGCCAAGAAGGAACTATTAACTGAGAGCAGTAAATAAATAAATAAAAATACAGAGATTGCATGCCAAATTGGCTTATCTAGAGGAAGGAAACGTGACAGTGGATTTGGGTGTGTTGTCTCTTGTAACTGAAAAGTCCAAAAAAACCTGGTATGGTGGTATATATATTTTTAAAACACATATGGGTGTTTGTATGTATGTCTGTATACCAGAAGTCAGAAGAAAGTGTCAGATCGCCTGGGAATGGAGTTACAGACAGGCTGGATCCACCATGTAGGTGCTGAGACTCAAACTTGGGTCCTCTGGAGAGCAGCCAATGCTTTTAACCACTGAGCCATCTCTCCAGCCTAGGCACATTTAATGCCAGCATCAGAGGTACATGGATCTCTGTTTGAGTTCATTACAGTCTACATATCAAGTTCCAGGTCAGCTGTGGCTACTCTGTATCCAGAGTTGTTGGCAATGAAAAGGCCGTATGACTCACAGAGTCTAAAATTATCTGGCCCTTGCTAATCTGCCTAAACAATGGCATGCTGTGTAATTCTTACTGAGGGATCTGAGTTGTTTTCTAAATGTAATGAGAGTCTTATAGCAGTGATCCATATGATCTGATCTATGATCTTTTTTATCTTATTTATTTTATTTACTTCCATGTGTTTGAGTGTTTTGACTGCATGTAGGTCTGTGCACCCACCATATGCATGCCTGGTACCTAATCTCTTGAGACTGGAGGTCCAGACAGTTGTGAGCTGCCATGTGGTTACTGAGTTCCAGGTCCTCTGGAAAAGCAGCCAGTGCTCTTAGCTGCTGACTCATCTCTCCATTCACCTGACCGGCTTTCTGGATGATCCACTCAGGGAAAGGATCAGAGGATGCTAAGTGTAACAGGGAAGCCAATCAGTGGGGTGCAGCCATAATCCTGATGAGACGCGCAGGAGTGGAAAACGGAGAAGTTGTTCTAAACATTACAGCTTAAAGTTGGCTGTAAATACAGGCCATGATCTGCTTGTGTCCAGAGGGTGTGAGTATGCTAGTTTGGGGACCAGAGAGAACCTTATAAATGGGGAAAGGCAGGTTGAGAAAGATAGACATTCAAAGCTAATCCTAGAGACCAATGAGCCCTGAAGCCAGGCTAGAAACTAGGAGGAAAAAAGTGGGGCACACTTGTGAAGCAGGGGGAGTCCTGGATTAAAGACAGGCACCAGGGTGAAGTGAGGGCTTTCCTCGCCACAAAGGAGGATGTTTGTCTAGGACTTGGAGAGACACCTGAGGAAGTAAACAATTGGAGTCGGGCCACCTGCACCCCAAATGCATGACTAAGTCAGAAAAGGGAAGAGCCAGACAAAAGCTCACCATTTCCAGAAGGGAATTTCCCAGAACAATCGACAATAACTGAGAAACCAATCATCTGCCTTCCTTCCTGCCCAGTTGATGAGGACATCCCCCTCCCCCCTCGCCAACACACACTTTACTTTGTAGGGATGCAGAAGAGCTATAGCTGCGGGGTTTCCAGGGAAGAATAACATTTTCAGGAGCTATAGCCACAGAGCAAATTCTTTTTAGAGTGGGGACAAGGTCTGATTGTACCTGGCGCTGACATCAAACTCACAGCAATCCCCTGTCCTCAGTCTTCCAAGTGCTGGGACTGCAGTGTGAGCCGTCCACTGGTGTCATGCTGTGCATGGACACCGTGTACAACAACTGAGAAAGCCCTATAATGAACGGCGTTCATCTCAGAGAACAACTTTAGGGCCACAGCAAAACTGAGTATAGAGTTCCCTGTCTGTACCTTAGCATGGTCCCCTCTATCTCAACTCAGTCTTGGTGGGCTTTGTTTGTTACTGCTACTTAAACAGGGTCTCCATATGTAACCTAAGCTAGCTTCCAACTTATTCTGCAATTCAGACAAGCCTTGCTATTTTGACAAATCTTGCCTTAGCTTCCCTCTGCTGAGATCACAGGCAGGTACTGCCATGCCAGCAAACATGTCTTTTTTTACTTGCTTGGTTTTTTTCTTTGGATACTTTTCTCCTCACAGCTGTAGGTATCCAGGATACCTCCCTTCAGAGTTGTAGGTATAGCCTGACTTTCTGACCAGTCAGGACACTGTTCCCTCCAGAGCTGTAACACTTGCAGGTCTAGCCTAACTTCTGACAGTCAGGACACTGTTCCCTTCAGAGCTGCAACACTTGTACTTAAGACAAACACCTTTTGCTTATTCCCAACAATACTTCTGGGTGATTGTAAGAAAACATCAGACAAGCTGGACATGGGAAATGGCCAGTTGCAATAAAGTCAAGCTAAGGAAACTCTGACACAAACATCCTACCAAACAATGAGACCATTGAGCAGAAAAAGCAGAGTAAAATTCCCTAAAAGCCTAGACTGGAGGATTCACCTCCACTCCCAAACACACGTCCTATCGTCTCCAAAATCCCTTCATGATGGGGAAGAAAAGTCACCTTCAAGATGGAGGAAAGCCAGCCACACTGTGAAGCCAGGCACTCCTCACTGTCCTGCTGGTCTCTGCAAAATCGCACCTATTTGCCCTGGAATCATACAGAAAATTATTTGTATGATTAATGAAAATAAAACAGACATTGTGCCAAAAATAATAATCTGAGAGTAGTTTTGACGCCACTCAATCTTGTGGTCACCACAAGTACAAGCACAAGTACAGGCAGGCACTGTAAACAAAGTTGGATGCCCAATATTTTGTGAGCTAAATCAGATTCTCCTGCAGTGAACAGCAGATTGGGACTCACTGATAAAGCTGTAGAAGAATCTTGACCGAATTCAAATGATCACATTATCTAAAACTCCATCACTTGGATCCCACTCCAATCAAAGCAAACTCAACCAAGACTTCAAGGCCCTCCCAAACTGTTCATCTTGATCTGTGACCCTATCATTCTACCAGCTACTAGCTTTGGTTCAATAATTATAATAATCAGATAGACCCATGGCAGTAGATTATCTCTTCTGTTCCTTCCCAAAGATGGGATGTAGTTTTGCACAAAAGACATAACCTTCAGTATTAATTCAAATCCTCACTTCCTATTCCCAGCCTCCAAATAGCCTGGCCTTTTGAAGTGTTCACTTCAAACATGCATTCTGAATGGACCAGCATAATTTAATTGCTAGGACCTCAAAATAAAACTCATTGAGTGTTGTACATTTTTTTAAAAGATTTATTTATTAATTATATATACAGCATTGGCCTGCATGTATCCCTGCAGGCCAGAAGAGGGCACAGATCTCATCATAGATGGTTGTGAGCCACCATGTGGTTGCTGGGAATTGAACTCAGGAAGAACAGTCAGTGCTCTTAACCTCTGAGCCATCTCTCAGCCCCGAGTGTTGTACATTTTAAAAAAATTCATGGGGTTGGGGAGATGGCTTAGTGGTAGAGCGCTAGCTGTGCAAGCATGGGATCTAAATTTGCACCCTGTGGTGGTGGCGGTGCAGAGAGATCCTCGAAGCTTGCTGGCCAGTCAGTTTAGCTGGTGAACACTCTAGGTTCAGTGAGATGCCCGATCTCAAAAGCCAGTGTGGAGAGCAACTATGGACCAAGTTAGACTTCTGGGTTCCTTGTAGAAGCACACACACAAACACAAGCATCTGTGCATGCAAAATCAGTTTCATAAGACCAAATAAATCAATAAAGAGGGGCTGGAGAGGTGGCTCAGAGGTTAAAAGCATTGGCTGCTCTTCCAGAGGTCCTGAGTTCAGTTCCCAGCAATCACATGGTGGCTCACAACCATCCATAATGAGATCTGGTGCCCTCTTCTGGCCTGCAGAACATACACGCAGAACACTGTAGAACACTGTATACATAATAAATAAATAAATTTAAAAAAAAAGAGAAAAGAAAGGAAAGAAGAACTAAATTCCATACAACTGTGTGGAACTCATTTTTTTTAAAGCAAAGATTGAGCATGCACATGGTGACTCATACCTTTAGTTCCAGCCTGGTCTACATAGTGAATTCCAGGTCAGCTAAGGATAATTAGTGAGACACTGTCTCAAAATAAAGCAAAAACAAAAGGCAAAGATTAGGGAGACTGAGGCAGGAAGGTGGCCATCTTAAAATAGAAACCATGTGGTTTTCGTGAAAAGGTCCAGGGCTAATTCCATAAGTAAACATAGGCAGATGTTGAATTCTGTTCTACAAGTGAAGATTCTTTCTGCAACTGTCTTTTCTACTTTGTTTGTTTTAATTCTTGGCTTTTTGAGACAGGGTCTCACGTAGCCCAGGCTAGCCTTGAACTCATAATCCTTCCAATTTAGCCTCCTGAGTGCTAAGACTACAGGTGTGGGCCACCACACCCGGCACCTGGTTTTTACATTGGCATTTACACTGAACCCCTGCTCCTGTGACCACTGATCTACTTTCTGTATTCATGGTTTTGCCTTTTCTAGAAATTTCATAGCAACGACATCATAGCATATGCACTCTTGTGTATCTCTGGCTTCTCTTACTCAACATACAGACTTTGAGGTTCACCCTTCTCTACAATGTTTTTCTTCCAGCAATAGGAGGAAATTTTAGATAATTTCTTAGTAAATTTCTATAAACAGAGAGAAGTTGCCAAGGCTAACTGAAAGCATTCTGGAAGATATATTTCATCACGAGGCCAAGTCCCAGATTACACAATGTGATCTGTCTTCTATGTTAAAATATTGACTGTACTGGCAAAAAAGACTATTTCTTTCCTCATGGCCCTTCTGCTCATGTCTCCAAAGTGCCATAATTTATATCCTATATTGTGTTCTCAGTTCACATCAACTTTGATATTCTGTATTCCCTTTCCTTTGCCACGGATGGTTTTTAAAATAACAGTGTAAGTTGCCTCTCTGGCATCCACTCAGTCACCTGGAAACTGAACAGACTGCATCTGCCTTTTATGGAATTCAACACCTTGACAGGTGTTCATTTATTAAACAAGATGCATGCTATCGTGGCTCTACCTCACAGGGAAATCGACAGATGAACCTAAGAGCTCCAATCCTAAAATTCCGAATTATAACTCATGGCATATTTTAGAATAATAGATGCCACTGACCAAATTAAAAACACCCCAGAGCCGGGCGATGGTGGCGCACGCCTTTAATCCCAGCACTCGGGAGGCAGAGGCAGGTGGATCTCTGTGAGTTTGAGACCAGCCTGGTCTACAGAGCTTGTTCCAGGACAGGCTCCAAAGCCACAGAGAAACCCTGTCTCGAAAAACAAAACAAAACAACAACAAAAAAAGAGTTGTCACAAGTCACCTGTGTTTGTCACCAAGTCTAAACTTTTCAGTGGCCACCCTGCATTGTCCCCTGTATTTCCAGGATGACAGTTCCAGGCCCACACAACCTGCATCCAACAACTGACCTTACTAACCTCTGACCAGTATCTCCCATGATTTGAGGGCTCCAGTCTCAGCAATCTGGCTTCCCAACATGCACCACAAACTGGCCTTGACTGCCTAGAACAAGGCCATCCCCCTGTTCAGTGCCCTTTCCTCACAGCTGAGACTTCTTTGCAGAGTCTTGGGTGAGGAGAACCAGTCAGTCCTCTGGGCACACTGGCCTGGCTCCTCCACATCTCACCCCTCCATAGGCCCCAGCCTCTGTGCTAGGGGCTCTAGACTGAATTACCATAGCTATTGTGAACATGCGTTAGAGTCTACTATGTGAGAAATAGTTTACTAATCTGAAATAGGATCCAGTAAAATATCAAATCTAAGACAGTCCACTGACTGTTGGTTACAACTGACTTGAGATAGGGAACTAGCTAGTTCAGCTGACACATTTGAATTAACCATCCTACAGGTCTTAGCAGATCCCACCAAAGGTCCTGGGGGCTTTGTCAGCCTGGTAAACAAGTTTGAACCCACTAAAACAATGTATTCATTTTAAAATTTCATGTAATAACACACTAATGTTTGCTATCAAAAGAATGTTATTGTTGTGTTGTTGTTGCTCATTTTCTTATTAGGTTTTTGGTTGTTTTAGTACAGATCCAAGGCTGGCCTCAAACTCAGAGACCTGCCTATCCCTGCCTCCCAAGTGCTGGGATTAAAAGCATGCACCACCATGTTTCAGGAGAGGTTCTCCCTTAAGTTACACGGCCTTGAGCTCACTATGAGCGTGACCAGGAGTTGAACTTGTGATCCTTCTGTCTCTTTAGTGGCTGGGATCATAGATCTCAGCACTATGGCCATGAGTTTTAAGGGTTTCGCTTTGTTTGGTACCAGGCACTGAGCCTAAGGCTTCCCACATACGAGGCAAAAGCTCTGCTACTCAGTTACACCCACAGTGACCCATGCCCCTTTTGTTTTGAGACTGGATCTTGCTAATTTGCACATACCAGCCTGAAACTTGGGCTCCTCCCGCTTCCATCTCCTGCGTAGCTGGAAATTCAGGCATGTGCCCCCTATCCTTCCTCTTTCTATGCATTTTATGAGACAAAGTCTCTATGTATGGCTGGTTAGCCTCAAACTCTCTGTGTATCTCAGCCAGCCTCTGCCCCCTGAGTACTAGGAGTACCATCAGCAATTGTTCTGTCCAGTTCATTCATTGTTTTAAGACAAGGTCTCACAATGTCTCCCAGGCTGGCTTTGAACTCGAAACAATCCTTCTGCCTCAGCCTCCATGAGTCCTAGGATTATGTACATGATCACAATACCTGGTAGTTTTGCATAATTTTTAAGAGACTAGATAGATACATCTAAAGATCCTACCTCTTTCCATCTGTGGCCCCCAGAGTTGAGATGCTGACCCTGCAGTGAGGGCACTCTTTGGCAGGAAGGCCCAGGAGTCTCCTCCCCCTGCTGCCAGCCAGCCATCTGGATGATAAATACACAGTTCTCGCAGGACTCTGCCTCCCACTCAAGTTCAGATAAGTCATCCCGCCCAAACCTATCCATTTTCTAGTCGTTCTCCAGCATTCTCTGGGATGACTCATTCGGGGATGCGAAGCAGCTTTCTGGGTTTTTTCCACGAGGACTCTCCGTTTCCATGACTCCTTTGTTGTTGTGGGGCCGACATCTGGAGACAACATGTGACTTCTTTGTCACTTCAGGACATATTTTGACCAAGGAGGGACTGGCATGTGGACGTCCTTCTCTTTGGTTTAGTTTGGTTATTACTTCTCGTTTGATCCAACTCTTTACATTTGAACCATGATGGCCTGTGGAGTCCATTTTCTCTTTCCAGAGTCCTGTTTTGATTTTTGGTACAGTGTCTCAAGTTGCTCTGGTTGACCTTGAACTCAAAATGATCCTCTTGCCTCAGCCTTCTGAATGCTAGAATTACAAGTAGCTGGGGCTGGTCATGAACATTTTTTTTTTTTTAAGGCAGGGTCTCTCTATGTAGCGCTGGCTGTTCTGGAACTCTCTATGTAAACTGACCTGGTCTTTAACTCACAGAGGTTAATCTGCCTCTGCCTCCT
>NC_022013.1:64996617-65000603 GCF_000317375.1 Microtus ochrogaster | reverse complement strand
TTTTTTGTGTTTGGATGTTTTGACTGCATGAATATATACCCACATGCGCAGTGCCCACAAATGTCAGGAGAGGGTGTCAAATCTTTCAGAACTGGAGTTACAAATGGTTTTGAGCCATTATGTGGGTGCTGGGAATAGAACCTTGGTCCTCTTGTTCTTGTTAAGAACAAGAAGTGTTCTTAACTGCTGAGCCATCTCTCTAGCCCAGTCATGAACTCTTGATCCTTCTGCCTCTACTTCACAATGCTAGAATTACAGATATGCACTACTACGTCTGTTTAAAAGCATTTATTTAATTTAAACTTTAATGAACAAATGAATTAAATTCATTTCATTGAGGGAATTGAACCCCAGGAGTTGGACATGCTGGGCAAGTACTCCATCACTAAGCTACATCCTTAGCCCCTGAGCATGGAGTTTGAATTGAGCAGGGTGGGCTTCAGTCCTAGTTCTGCTATACGCCAGCTGTATATTACACTGAAAAGGAAACTTTCCCTTCTCAGTATCCTCATTCATTACAAACAGGAGGCTGTGAGAAGGAACGATGTGGTCAAACCTGTAGAGGCGTCTTATTGTCTGACACGGAGAGGAGAGTCAGGGTGGGAATTTTTATCTCTCCTTGCAATAGGAAAATAATCTAACTCTGTGGCCTGCACCATAGACCTGGTACCCAATAAAGAGCCAGTCATGATGAAATGAGCAGGCAGGCTTCCCGACTGGAGGGTAAGGTCTGTCTGTGCCATTTACCTCAGTCTCTCCAGCTTCTATCTACCAAGGAATGGAACAGACCATAGGAATTCGATGGGCAGATGGATAAGGATGTGGATGAATACATTTTTGCACACTGTAAAGGATTTAGGGTGTTTAAGCTATCTAAAGTCATCAAAAAACTTATATGTGAAACTTAGCTCCAAAAATTTATCTAATCCCTCCCTGTACATCTGGTAATATATATATATACACACACACACAAGTTGGGAGGACTGGCCATGGTGGCACATACCTGTAATCCAAGCTCACATGGTGGCGGGAAGATGATGAGTTCCAGGTCAGCCTGGTCTTTATAGCACATTCAAAGCCAGATTAGGCTACACAGAGAGAGCTTGTCTCAAAAAAAAAAAAAAGGTGATGTAAATCCATAATACAAAATATCCATAATACACAAAGGGGTAGCAGATGGCTTGAATTTAGTGTCAGAGCAGGTGGGCTGGTGGGCTGAACAGATTACAGGAGGTAATTGCTGGGGGTGATCAGCAGTTAGCAGGGAAGGGTGAAGAGGGATTGCCCCATAATCACTGTTTCAGAATGAATATATAGGGATTGTTTTGGCAAGTATGTGCTGTGCTCCTGGGTTGTAGTGACAGGAGGCTTTGGGGAGGGTTCCCACGATTAAGTAGAGCCTTGCATACCAGATGGCTCCCTGCTGCCACTATCTCTGGCCTCCCAGCCACCTGCCAGGCAGATTCCTGCCTCCATGGTTGGTACAGCACAGTCCATTCTTCCCACCATAGCCACAGCAGACTTCCTAAACCCAGTCAGAGCTCACGACCCTTCCTGCTTAAAACTTCCTGATCAGTTTCCATCACAAGCAGAGAAACTTCTTGGTGCCCACTAGCCCCTTATGAGGATCTGGTCCCCACCAACCTCTCTGCAGCCACACTGGACCTCCAGCCTCTGCAGTACCACGCCCACCTTCCCGCGGGGGGGCGGGGCTTTGATTTCGCTTTTCCCTCTGATTGGCAAGCTGACTTGTTCTTCCTCATAGGCCGGCTCTCCCTCTGTCTGGGTTATTTTCCCAGAATGTCTTTCCCTGACTTCCTGAGGTAAAGAAGCTCTCTCTTTCCCTCTGTCCTCTTCTTCTGTCTTGTTTCTTACAACTCTCTCCCAGCAACCCATTCCTCCATTTGTTTAGGACTGCTTTGCTCATTTTCCTGCTCTGAATGAAATCTGGGGTTACTGGCACCCACATTTCTCCGGTTCACTTCTCTTGTGCCCAGCAAGAACTGGTCACAACAGGCGCTGCACTGCGGTACTGGGTGAGAGCACGGAGGATAAACAGGCGCTCTACTCACTTTTCACTGTGCTTTGCTAATGTGGGGGCAATGCTCCTGAAGAACGAGACACTGTTACAGGGAGGACAGAGCTCAGAGCTCCCAGTCAGCACTGTTTGCCCTGGGGCATTAGGTCATGCATGTTCAGTGACTTGCACGACAGCCTGTTCCCAGAGTTCTCTGAAATCTCTCGAAGAGTTGCCAAGCACGGACTGAGGGTGTAGCTCACGGGCACAATGGTGTAGTTCATCAGCACAATGCTTGCCTGGCATGTGCAAGGCCACGCGAGTTCAATCCCCAGGTAAACCTGGAAGGAGCTATTGAGTCCACATCCCCAGAATCCCATTCCAAGCAAGCCCAGAGAATGAATTTGGTCATCATCTATTCTTGATGTGACTTGTTTGGGTTCCCGTACCCAGGGGTTCAACTCCCTTGCACAAGGAATGATGGTATTCAGGAATGATTTGGCAGCAATGATATTAGACAGTGGGTAGCTAAACAGAATGGAACTTACTGGAAAGATGTGGGAGGCACAGGGACGGAGGACCTGGCACAGTGAAGGTGGGAACGTAAGGATTTGCAGCGCTGAGTAGATGATCTATGGGAGACCAGAATGCCAGCCAAGAATGCCAACAGGCAGGAAGCCTGCCCTCAGCTTCAGACTTTCGGTGGAACTCTGCCTTGCTTCCCATTTCTCTTAAGGTTGAGAAAGGGCAGGATATCCGCCAGCTAAGGAAGTAGTGCAGTTTCCCCTGCTCTCTACCTGCAGAAAAAATGCAGAGGTGACAGCAGCACGTTTGTCTCTTGTCAGCAGCGGCCAGGACTGAATCCAGTGCTGTCAGGACTGTGAGGGGAAAGTGGCCCCGACTTGGTCAAAAACACGTGTAAGCGACTGGTCCACCAGAGGCAGTCAGTTTGATGCTGTACTTCTTTCTGGACAAACTGGGCCAGGAGACTGTTTGCAGCTGAGTCTCACCAGCTTGAGGGAGCTCACTTGTTAATCTCTCCAGAATCTTTCAAAATGGCTGAGGTCATGCATGCTGGCAATTTAAAACTCATGTGGATGAGAGTGTTTACACCACTGAAACTGACAAACACCATATGTCAAGCCTACTTGCTTTTCTTTCTCAGCGAACTAGTTATTAAACCAGCACACACACTACCCACTTGCATTTCCAGAACACACTCTGCTTGGTCTTTCTAATAGTGTTACTTTTTAATCATTACTAGATTATATCTTTAACCATGAGATTGATCTGTAGTTGTTTTCTTAAGGACAAGACTTACATTTCTCTCTGTGTGTGGGGAGGCACACCATGACACACAGGTAGAGGCCAGAGAACAGCTTCCAGGAGTAGGTTCTTTCTTCCCACCATGTGGGTTCCAGGGATGGGGCTCAGGGTTACACACGGGGCTGACAGTCCCTGTGGGGTTTTGCTTTTGTTTTTTAATTGAGAGCAATACATTCTTTGGGTCTACCCCACTCCCTGTCAAAACTGATGGGAGTCTTGCTATGTAGTCTAGATTGGTCTCAAAGTATCTATGTAGCCGACACTGGCCTCAAACTCCTGGTCCCTTTTGTCCCAGGCTCCAAAGTGCAGGGTTATAGGCCTGTGAAACCTTGACTGGCTTTGTCAACTTTATTTTTCCTCCTCCTCCCCACTATGTAGCTGGAGATATCCTCAAATGTCTTATCCTCCTGCCTCCGCTTGCAGAGTGTAGGCATTACAGGCATGTACTTTCCTTCGTAAAGCTGTCCTTATGCTAGTCATCTTACCTTTAATCTCTCATCCTCCATCATCTAGGAGCTATTTTATTTTATCTCTAAAGACAGCATGTCACTATTTAGCACTGGCTGGACAGGAACTGGTTATGTGGTCCAGGCTGGCCTTCAATTTGCAGCTACACTCCCATCTGTCTCCTGAGTGCTGAGGT
>NC_022013.1:64990413-64995962 GCF_000317375.1 Microtus ochrogaster | reverse complement strand
TTTGAGACAGGGTTTCTCTGCGGCTTTGGAGCCTGTCCTGGAACTAGCTCTGTAGACCAGGCTGGTCTCGAACTCACAGAGATCCACCTTCCTCTGCCTCCCAAGTGCTGGGATTAAAGGCGTGCACCACCATCGCCCAGCTGAATCTGGGTCCTCTGGAAGAGTAGCCAGTGTTCTTAACCACTGAGCCATCTTTCTAGTTACATCACATTACATAGACATAGTTAAGAAATCATTGGTACACACCAGGTGGTGGTGTCGCATTCCTTTAATCCCAGCACCTGGGAGGCAGAGGCAGGTGGATCTCCGAGTTCAAGGCCAGCCTGGTCTACAGAGCAAGTTCCAGTACAGCCAGGGGTGTTACACAAAGAAACCCTGTCCAAAAAAAGAAAAATCACTGGTGCAGCCCAGAGCTTCTCAAATATTAACAAGCACAGGCATCACTTATGGGCTTGATAATACAGAGTCTACTTTAACAGGTCTGGCTGGATCTTGAGACTGCTTTTCCAACAGGCTCCCAGCACGCCAGCCATGGCTCACATTTGCATACCAGGAATAGAAATAACATGTAATTTTCTGCGTTTTAAAGATTATATGGAATATGGGATATAGAAAAATGGCAGTGATGCAGCCGTTTTACCCTGCAATGTTTTCAATACCAAATCTCATTACTTTTCCAATCAGTTGTAGTCAAACTGTTGTCTGTTTCAACCTCTACTGTGAGCTAGCCTGGTGGTGTAGGCCTCTACCCCATTACTGGGGGATGAGGAAAGAGGAGCCCAGGTTGCTTGCCTAGGCTACACAGTGATGGTACAGTCAGCCTGTATGACTTAGTGAGATGCTAACCCCAAAAATAAATAAGAAATAAATTGGACTGTGGATGTAGCTCAGGGATAGATTGCCCACACAGCATGCATGAGGCCCTGGCTTCGAATCCCTGCACTGAAAAAGAAAACTTGCTGGAAGGTAAGGTAATCTCAGAAAGCAGCAGAGACAAACAGCTGTGGCAACTGCAGAGTTAGGTTTTTCTTCGTTTTGTTCTTTGAGACAGGGTCTTTTTATATGGCCCAGGTTGGTCTCAGAATTGTGGTTTTCTTCCAAGTGCACCACTGTGCCCACATTGCTTTTAAAAATTTATGTGCATGTGTGTATCCTCAGGAGTTTATACATACCATACCCATGCAGAGGCCAGAAAAAACTCATCTGCCTGCCTCTGCCTCCCAAGTGCTGGGATTAAAAGCACTACCACCACTCAGCTGTTTGGCTTTTTCCGAGACAGGGCTTCTCTGTAGCTTAAAGACAGGTTTGCTATAAAGCCCCTGCTATCCTGGAACTTCCTATGTGACCTCAGATGTGACCATCCTTCTGTTTTAGCCACCTTAGTGCTAAGATCACAGGTGTGTGCCATTATGTTTAGCGGATACTGTTAGATCTGCAGACAAACTAAGACCTAAAGAAGCTCCTGAGCTGCCCTCTGTCTTCTGGGCATCTCCTACAATTCTGCAGATCAGACAGTTGCTCTGACATACATGTCACATGTCCTGGCAGTCAGATGACTTTTGGGATGCTCAGGGCATTTCAGTGTCATTAAGGAATCAAGCCTGACAGCTAGAGAGATGGTTCATTGATTAAGAGCCCTTCCTACCCTTGTATAGGACCAGAGTCCCCATCCCAGCATCCAAGTCGGATGGCTCACAACTGCTTGTCACTTCGGCTCTGGGAGATCGGATGCTTCAAATCTTTGAGGACAACTCCATTCACATGCACATACCCACACACATGACATGAACATATATGTACTCACATAGCTAAAAAACAAATAAGACTCTGAAAATAAATAGGAAGAAAGGAAGGAAGGAAGGAAGGAAGGAAGGAAGGAAGGAAGGAAGGAAGGAAGAAACCAAGCCAGGCACTGTGGTGCATAGTGCATGCCTATAATCCGAGCACTTGGAAAGTGGAGGTAGGAGAATTGTAAGTAGCTTGAAGTCATCCAGATATATATTGAGTTGGAGGCCAGCCTGGGCTGAACCAGACCTTGCTCCAAAGAACAAGTGGGAAAGAGAACCAAGAATATAGTTATTAGGCAGAAGAGAACAGGAGAAAACATGTTACCCAAAATCCAAGTTTGGGAATTTAGACATGACTCTCTGAGAATTATTACTGGAGTCTCGGAGTACCCCTTTCTCTACTTTCCCAGCAAAACTCCTCAGCTCAGAGGAAGTTCTCCACCCCAGCCCTGGGGGAGTGGAGGGCAGGAGCTGAGCTGATTCTTGCAGAGGTCTCTGTGAGCTGAAAAACTTCTGTGAAAACAGAGTTGGCCTAGAAACCGTAGGTTCCTGGTTCATTCCTAGGCTAGTTGCCAGGGCTGCCATCACACCACACCTCAGCCTGGGTGGCTGAAACAGCAGAAGGCTATTTTCTTAGTTCTGGAGACTTCAGGTCTGCTATCAGGCAGCTTTGCTTTCTCCAGAGACCTGGCTCCTTGATGTGCCCAGAGCCCCTTTCTTCCTGAGTCCTTACGTGACCCTTTCCTGCGCACATGCATCCTGCTGCCGCCGCTCTTCTAAAGGCTCAAGTCTTATTGGATTAGGCCTCCAGAAACATCACCATGGGGTTAGGGCTGCACAGCATGGATTTAAGGAGGAGACAGCTTGGCCCACAACCAGAGCCAAGTGGATCATTGCAGCCCTGAGAATAAACAGAGGCCTGGCCTGTAAGTCCTGGTCTGGAGTATGCTGTGTCACTATTGAGCTCCCATTCCTAGTTTGTCTGTCTTCCTTCCTTCCTTCCTTCCTTCCTTCCTTCCTTCCTTCCTTCCTTCCTTCCTTCCCTCCCTCCCTCCCTCCCTCCCTCCCTCCATTCTTTCTCTCTTTTTCTTTCTTTCCTTTTCTTTTTGCCACAAACCCATCTTAACAGCCCCTTTACTGAGTTCTTTAAAGTCAAATTCTCTGAAGAGGCCACATCCACCCAGAGAACCTGAAGAGAGAGAGAGAGAGAGAGAGAGAGAGAGAGAGAGAGAGAGAGAGAGAGAAGGGAGAAAATGTAAAAGTTAGAGCAGAAATGTCTGCAGCCCATCTAACTGGTGATCCCATTGATGCATGTCTTTGTTTTGTTCTGTGACTCTGAAGGCCCATGTCATTTCTTCCACGGTGGAGCTTGTCATTCAAACTAATTTGAATCCATTCTACTAGACCAATGGTTCTCGACCTGTGGGCTGTAACCCCTTTGGAAGTCACATAGTAGATATCTTGCATATCATATTTACATTAAGCTTCATTACTAGCAAAATTACAGTTATGAACAAGCAACAATGAAATTATTTTATGGTTGGGGGTAACCACAACATGAGTGATGTGGGATTCCCCTCTGTATGCTGTGAATACGACTGGTAAATTATAAACAAGTTTGGTCTGATAGGGTAGAGTAGAGCTTGGCGGGGGTGAGGGGGGACAACGGACAGGGACTAAACTGGATGCTGGGAGAAAGGAGGCAGAGTCAAGGAGAAGCCATGGAGCCACTGCTGGAGACAGATACACTGAAACTTTGCTGGTAGGCCACGACCTCGTGGTGATACACAGATTAATAGAGATGGGTTAAATTAAGATATAAGACTTAGCCAGAAATACTCTTAAGCTATTGGACAAACAATATGGTTTCTGAGTGATTATTTTGGGGCTGAGCAGCTGGGAACAAACTAGCAGCCTCCTACTACACATGAGGAACTGTATTAAAGGGTCCCAGCATTAGGAAGGTTGAGAACCACTGTCTAGGCCAAGACCACTCATGTTTGACCAGAATAAATTTTTTTCTTATTTCTGTTAAAGGTTCCAGATGCTCTGCCAGTACCAAGGACATGGGTCTTGACTTTAGGCACTGACTGCAGTACAGAGTGACGGTGGTGTGGTCACAGATGGGGACAAGCAGTGAGGAGGAGGGCTCCCAGTCAGATCGTGGAAAGATACACTGTAGACATAGGCATGGAGGGGGGCTTTCTAGGCGGGGTGACACCGGAGCTGAGTCCTGAGAGGGGTCATGCAATTAGCTAGTAGAAGCTTTTCTTGGGATCTGTTTACCCAGGGGGCCTCCACAGGGCCCTTATGTGACAACACCAATGTGACAACACCAAGACAGGAGGGAGCTCAGTCTCTTCAGATGGGGTCCACAGGTGATGTGCCTGTAGAGTATGCATGGAGTCCTGGGTTTGATCCCAAGCTCAACAAAGATTGGATGTGATTGTCATGTCTGTGATCCCAGCACTCTGGCAGAGGTAGGAGGATCAGAAAAACAAGGTCATCTTTGGCTACAAACTGAGTTTGAGGCCAGCTTTGGCTATGAAAGATCATATTTGGAGGAAGAAATTGAGGAAGAGAATGAGGAGGAGGAAGTAGAAGATTCTCAGATAAAAATGTAGAATCTCAGAGTCTGTTCTAGATTTACAGACTCAAAAGTCACAATCGAGCGGGATTCCTAGGGGCCAGCGAACACTGAAATCTCGGGCTCCACAATCAAGCGGGATTCCTAGGGGCCAGCAAACACTGAAATCTCGGGGCTGGAGATGAAGTTCAGCTGGTAGAGCAGCTGCTGAGTGTGCAAGGCCCTGGGTCCCATCCCTAGCACCCACGTAAGCCTATGATCCTAGCCCTAGGGAGGCTGAATCAGGATGCTCTTCTGCCATCTAGTAGCATCACGCTAAAGTCAGGAATGCCCCCTTCCTAGTGGGGGTTCTCATGTTGGGCAGTTTTCCTTCCCCTTCCCCAGTGGTTCTGCGACTGCCTGCTGTGTTGGCACTCACATGGAAAGGGAGAAACCATGTTGGCTTGTGGCAGAGGAAGTCCCTAATATGAAGTGAACAGTCTGTGGGAATGTCCTTGGCTCCTCACACGTCTTGGCTGACTTTGAAAGTGTCTTCTAGATCTCAGCCCTCCAATGGCACTGACTGGCCTGCTGCACACTGCTCCTTTTTCTTTTCTTGAGGCAGGCTCTCCAGGCCCAGAGCTCCCCGCCCTCCTGCTCCAGCCTCTCAAGTCCTGGGATCACAGGCCTGAACCACATGCTTGACCCTGCTGCTCTCACTCTTATTATAGCCAACATCTTTTTATTTTTTTTAAGAGTGGGGAGGATTTAGGACAGGGTCTCACCATGTAACTTGGGCTGTTCTGGAACTCCCTATGTAGACAGATCGGCCTTTCTGCTCTCTGAATTACCAAACATAACCCGCCCCACCCTCTTCCCTTCCTCTTTTCTTTCTGAGTCATGCCAAGTATCCTTGGCTGACTTGGAATTCACTGTGGAGCAGGCCAGTCTCCAAATAGTGCAGCATTTTCAAGTGGGACCTCATGAAATGAAGAAGCGTCTGACCATACAAAGGGAACAGTTAGTTAAACGAAGAGACAGCCTACAGAATGGAACAAAATATTTGCTAGCTACTCGTCTGACACACGACTGATATCTAGAATACAGAAAGAGGACTGGAGAGGTTGCTCAGCAGTGAAGTCAGCGCTTGTTGTTCTTTCAGAGAACCTCAATTTGATGCTCAGCACCCGTATCAG
>NC_022013.1:64980375-64989808 GCF_000317375.1 Microtus ochrogaster | reverse complement strand
TCAAACAATTTTACTAAATGGGCAAGTGCAGAGCTCGGGAGATTGCTTGGTCAGTAAAGTGTCAGCCCTGTAGACATGAGGGCCTGGGCTTCATCTGCAGAACCTGTCCAGCATTCCCAGTGTGGGGCAGCTGCTGTCACCTCATTGCTGAGAAGATAAAGACAGGAGGATTCATGGAACTCACTGGCCAGCCAAGATAACCTAATTGGGCTGTGCCCTTACATATCAACCACTAACTGAGAAAATGTCCTACAGGCTTGTCTGCTATAGCCTGATCTTACGGACTTCCTCCTTCTCTTTTTTCCCCTTGGCTTTTTGAGGCAGAGTTTCTCTGTGTGGTTTTAATTGTGCTAGAACTCACTCTGTAGACCAGGCTGGGCTCAAACTTAGAGATCTACCTGCCTCTGCCTCCCAAGTGCTGTGATTAAAGGTATGTGCCACCACCACCTAACCTAATTTTATTTCTAATAAAATATTTGGTTTTAGAAACAGAATATATATAGTTTATAGGAAATATTTTATTCCTAACAGAAAACATGATCCTGCAAAGCACCCTTTGCTTTCCCCCATTTTTCCCTCCTTGAGTGGCAGTTGTGGAACAGGAAACCACCCTATCAAAGACTACTGGGACCACAGAGAGCTCAGCTGGTAAAGGCATCTATCACCAAGCCTGAGGATCTGAGTTCAAGCCCTGTATTCACACAAAAGAATACTATAAATAATGTGTAGCAGACTGATATCCAAGATGTAGCCCTGCCCTTGCTTGGCCTTAATCCTGAGCAGTAATAAAATATGTCTGCAGAGTTATTTATCGATAGAAG
This sequence comes from Microtus ochrogaster, assembly GCF_000317375.1. Classification (NCBI taxonomy): domain Eukaryota; kingdom Metazoa; phylum Chordata; class Mammalia; order Rodentia; family Cricetidae; genus Microtus; species Microtus ochrogaster. The sequence goes on along the minus strand of NC_022013.1, from coordinate 64,988,987 downwards.
AGGTCCACAGAGTGTATATTATTATCCACAGGGGAAAGCTTCAGATCGTCTATTAGGTCCTTCATCTATTTATGCTCTCCAGTGTGCCTTAAGGCCTTACAGATATCACAGAGATTGCCTAGAAGGTGAAAATTTGGTTGAAAACAAACTGATTTCAGGAGACAAAAGTAGACTGAATGTTGGTAGAGCATCTTCAGTTTGTTTTGTCCAGTGAAGCACAAATCGACCCTAACAGCTGAAGTTGACCTAGAAAGCACATTTTGACCATGTTTTCCTTACTCTGTGAGGGCAGTAAAAGTGGTCCCTGTGTAACTGTGACTAAGATGATAGTAGAAACTGATTGTGGTGGCACACACCTTTAATCCCAGCACTGAAGCAAGAGGAGCTCTGTGAACACAAATCCAGGGACAAGACTACATAAGACATTGTCTCATAAAAAAGTCAATAGGAACCAAAAAGCTACGGAGAAACCCTGTCTCCAAAAAAAAAAAAAAAAAAAAAGTCAATAGGACATTGAGTGTCTATCACCACCCTGTGGTAGCCTATTCTTAATCCCAGGTATTTGCAAGTGTTCCAAAATTAAGCCTCCTTGACGAGGAGCTAGGTTATGAGTTGTTTGAAACATTTGGACATAAAAAAATCATGTGGGAGGTTGGAGGTAGAAGGCAAAAAATATTAAAAATACTTAGCATTTGACGGAATTTCAGTTTATATTTCACAGTATGGGCAACGCTCTCTGATGTGGATGGTCTCATTTAGTCCTGATGGCAGTCCTAGAGACCACAGTCTTGAACACATGACAACTAGGTCCAGGGACATGAATGATCAAACTCAAACCCTGTGATATTTTATTAATACTAATGTGTGCAATCTATTTAACTTTAGTATATAGCATTAAGTATGTGCACATTCTGTGCAGTGTATTTTACACTCCAACTCTGCTAGTACTGCACACACACACATACATACACACACATCTCCTGTAGTAGTGTGGAGTTCACTAGGTCTCTGGAGCTGTTTTGTGTGTGCAGTGGCAAAGCTGTACTGGTCGTCTCTTCAGGGAGATGTCTCAGTATAAGGGTACTTCCTGCTAAGCCTGATGACTGAGTTAATTCCTAGGACCCACATGATAGAAGGAGAGAACTAATTTCAGCAATTTGTCTCTTATTTCCATACATGTATCGTGACATATGCATACCCACATACATGTACACACATACATAAGTGTAACTTTAAAAAACTTGTCCACTCACATCAAATCCTCTTTTAAAAAAATGATCAATGTGTGTGCACGTGCCGACCTAAGTGCATGGGCCTGAGTTCCATGGTGCACATGTGAAGGCCAGAGGAAACTTGGTGGTTGTTTCTCTCCTTCCCCCTCACTGAGGCGGAGCCTTTCTGGTTTCTGCTGGCTGTTTCTTCAACACTAGCCAGCCTGACAGTTTCCAGGTGACTCTCCTCCTATCTCCATTTGGCAGTGCTAGGATTAGAGACATGTACCACCACACCAGCTTTTAATTTGGTTTCCGGGGATGGGACTTGTAGTTAGGCTTGTGTGTCAAGCCTTTTTATCCACTGAGCCATCTCACGATGGCCAGAGGATTATGGAGACTGCCAGGCCATCCCCAGTCCCCAGGAATCCCCACCCCTTTCAGCTATCTCCACTAGACCAAATACCTGTTTAGTCCCTTGAGATTACATCCTCATCAACACTAGCAGAAACGACAGTGGCTCTTCTGTTCATTACTGAAGTTGTTGAAGTGCTACAAGGATGGAGGTGCAGTGCATGAGAACTCAAAAGCAAAGGCCTCAGTTTTATCTCCAGCAAGAAAGTGATAGCCCCCTCTCTAAGAAGTAACATTTGTAACTGAGCTCGTTTGTAAGATCTCCTCAAGCACAAGGCCTTTATAATGTGTTTCTCTTACTCTTGAACTCAACTTTCTCCATCATTGTTTCCTTACTTAGAATTTGTCAACTGAAATTTTAGTTTTAAAATGTATTTTATGTGCATTGGTGTTTTGCTTGTATGTTTGTCTGTGCACAACATGTGTGCCTGGTTCCTGCAGTGGCCAGAAGGATTCCCTAGGACTGGAGTTACAAGATGGTTGGGAGCCATCATGTGGGAGCAAACTTGGGTCCCCTGCCAAGCAGCAAGTGCTCTTAACCACAGAACCATCTCTTTACTTCCCAACTTTCCAAGTCATCTTTAATTTCCTTTAGGGAGAATTTTCAAACAGAAAGGGAAAACTATGGTGTTGGAAGTCAGCATGGTACTTACAGGATCAGTTACCAGAAGGAACATTTAGGAATATTGATCATTTCTTCAGCTGGATGCTTGTCAACAGGTATGCCCACTGCAACATCCTTGAACTCATCACTGTGAAAAACCCTGTCTTGTTTACATAACTTTTTGTGTACAGGCTAAACAACAATGCGTTAAAAAGAGATCTGTGTACCTGGGGTGTTTACTCTGAAAATCAGAAGCTTTTCATTTAATCCTCATATTCTGAGGTCACATTTTACATGGAGAATCTAATCTGAGGTTCAAAAAGCAAAGGAATTAGACCAGAATTCCCAGGTTAACTTCACTGATGTGGGAGGTCCTTATGTATATGTATTGTTTTTATTGGATAATGAATAAAGCTGTTTCAGCCAATGGCTTAGCAGAGTGAAGCCAGGTGGGAAATCCAAACAGAGATAGAGAGAGAGAGTAGGTAGAGTCAGGGAGACACCATGTAGCTAGCTGCTAGAGGAGAAAGACACTGTAATCTTACCAGTTGGCCACATCCTCATGATGATACACAGATTAATAGAAATGGGTTAACTTAAGATGTAAGAACTAGCTAGTAATAAGCCTAAGCTATTGGCCAAACTGTGTTGTAATTTAGTTTTGTGTGATTACTCGGGTCTCCGCCTACACTTCACCATTACACTATGCCTTTCTCTTTTCCTCCTTTATGCTGTCTTCACCAGGCTCAGCCACAAAATCTGAGGTAGAGGGAAAGAACTTTCTGGGCTAAGCCAGCATGGGATGCCTTTGGTGGAAGCAAGGGACTGAATTGAGACCCAGGCCCTCCTGTCCTCCCCCCATAACTGCTCCTCCTTTGGGACCTATGCAATTTCTTGTCTCTCTCCTTTACAAGTTGATTTAAAGAAAAACACTGCAAAAGACAAAACCCCCTCATCAGTTTCTTCTTGCTTGTATAGCCATTTTTGAGTCTCCAAAGGAGAGACTACAATAGAACTGACTAGCAGGAGAAAAGGGCTCCTCCCAAGCTGAAACAGATGGCCCTGAAGGTCAGCCAGGAAGCCTGAGCTCTAAGTCAACTCCTCTTCTATTCAGGACTGGGGAATTTATTCTGACTGGACAGACCCACATGAATAGTGCCTATCTCCATCAGTACTGCCTCTCTTCAAAAAATGGTTGAGGTTGGAAGGCTCTAGTTGGCTGCACATGCAGGCAAACCATATGCTCAGGGTGGTGTTCTTATCAACAACTTTCTGCAATCAAACATGTAACATGAGGGCCTGCTTGTTGCCCAGGCCGCCCAGCTAGCTTAGCCCCGAAATAATCACACAGAAACTGTATTCACTAAAACACTGCTCAGCCCATTAGCTCAGGTTTCTTATTGGCTAACTCTTATAACTTATATAGCCCATTATTAGCCCATTATCTGTGTTAGCCATATGGCTCAGTACCTTATTCAGCAGGGCAGGTCACATCCTGCTTCTTCCGTGTCTGGGCAGGTCTGGGGAGGAATGGGCTTCCTTCTTTCCAGAATTCTCCTGTTCTCTTTGCCTTGCCTATACTTCCTGGCCACTGGCCAATCAGTGTTTATTTAAAATATAATTGACAGAATACAGAATTGTCCCACACCAAACATGGCAACGGCTCGCAAGGCCATTTTTTATGCACATATGCAAAGAACTTCAATTCTGTGTCATAATGTAACAGTCATGTGTGACAGGGTCCAGGTCATCAGACCAATTTAGGGAATTCCCTATAGTCTACAGCAAAATTAGCACTGGGCCTCAGCATTTCTCTCTAGCCACCGCTTCCCAGCAGGAAACTGGGCACACTCCAATTCCCCTTCACAGCTAAAATTCAAACTCTGGAGCAAGCATCAACTGTGTTTCTGGAGAAACTGCACTGGGCAGATGGGGGTTGGGTGGGATAGGTTGTGGTCTTCCTATCCCCTTCTCAGGGCAACTGGCCAATTTTAGAGGGCATCCACAATCTGGCAGAAAGGGCTGGCAAGATGGCTTAGCAGATAAAGGCACTTGCTATCAGGCTTGAGGACCTGAGTTGTTTCAGTGTTAATTTTTAAAAAAAATTTTTTTTTGTTTGTTTTTCGAGACAGGGTTTCTCTGTGGTTTTGGAGCCTGTCCTGGAACTAGCTCTGTAGACCAGGCTGGTCTCGAACTCACAGAGACGCAGAGATCCGCCTGCCTCTGCCTCCCGAGTGCTGGGATTAAAGGCGTGCGCCCCCACCACCCGGCTAATTTTTTTTTTTTTAAAGGGTTGTGGGTTAGCTCAATGATAAAGCACTTGCCTAGTACATGTGAGGGCCTGGGTTCAATCTCTAGTACAACAACAAAAAACTAAGTATCTCAGCTAGATGTGGTGGTGTATGCTTTTAATCCCAGCAGAGGCCAGGCTGATCTACACAGTATATTCCAGGACAGCCAGGACTACACAGCAAGACCCTGAATCAACAGCAACAGAAACATTTGCTTTCAGATTTATTAATGTATATGAATATTTTGCCTGCATATATGTATTGCAGCAAAAGAATGCCTGGTGCCAGAGAAAGCCAGATAAAAGTGTTGAATCCCTTGGAAATGGAGTTACAGATGGTTGTGAGTACGCGCGTGTGCACATACACACACACAACAATTAGCAAAAAGGCAGAAAGCCATGATAGGTTCTTCAGCAGATGAGAGCAGTGTTTACGAACACCGGTGCTAGAGAAGTACCAAATGATTTAAAGGGAGAAAATGGTAAATATGAGACAACAGAAAAAGACCAATCAGGCTAAAAGAATGGGTTGTTTCAGCCCCATTTCACCTTGAGTTGTCTGTTGGGCGACCTGAAGACATAAGTCCCATTAATGACAAAAGTGTCTTTATGTCCCAGGTTTTTAAACGGTGGGTGCTGACCACATACCAGGTCAGATAATTAAAGGTGAGGGTCACAAAAGTTTTCTAAATGTGCAATCACCAAATGCTATTTCAGAGTCAAAGGTGAAATGAACCTAAGGCCATGCTGGCCATGCCTACCTGCGATGCACTGTGTGATGTCACTGCAGCCTTGGCTGTGAACAAACATGTACGTACGCCTTGCCTGGTGCATGCAGTCACAGCACACACTAACAACACTGTCTAAAACAGTTCAGCCTAGGCTCAAGACGACTATGTACTACTATATATTACGAACTGCAGTGTTTTGTCGTTTTCAAACTCTTTATAGTTTTCTGTTCTCACAGTATGTTGGCTAATTTTATATTGACTTGACAAAGGCAAGAGTCATAAGAGGAGGGAACCTCATTTGAGAAAGTGTCTTCCTAAGACTGTGCTGTAGGCAGGTCTGTAGGGGATTTTCTTAATTAGTGATAGAGGGGAGGGCCCAGTCTGTCTTAGGGTTTCTATTGCTATTAAGAGACATCATGACCACATTGACTTTAATGTTAACTCTTATAGAAGAAAACATGTAATTGAAGCTATCTTATAGTTTAGTCCATTATCACCATGGTGGGAAGCATGGCAGCAGGCAGGCAGATATGGAGCTGCAGAAGGAGCTGAGAGTGCTTTATCTTGATCCATAGGCAGCAGAAGTGGATTGTGTTCCACGTTGGGCAGAGGTTGAGACCTCAAAGCCCCACCCCACAGAGACACAAGTCCTCCAACAAGACCACACTTACTAAACATGGTCACACCTCCTAATAGTGCACTCCGTACAGGCCACACATTCAAACACACGAGTCTATGGGGGCCATACTTATTCCAATCACCACACAGCCTGCCGTGGGCGGGGCCATCCCTGGGTTGGGCTCTACAAGAAAGCAGGCTGAGCAAGCCATGGGGAGCAAGCTGGTAAGCAGCATCCTCCATGGCCTCTGCATCAGCTCCTGCCTCCTGGTTCCTGTCCTGTTTGAATTCCTTTCCTGATTTTTTTTTTTTTTAATGATGGACTGTGGATGTAGAAGCATAAACCCTTTCCTCCCCAACTTGCTTTTGGTCATGGTGTTTCATCATAGCAATAGCACCCAAATTAAGACGTCCAGAAACAATGGTTTAATTAGGCCAAGCAGACTTTTAATATTTTCCTACTACCACTCCTCAGCATGTAAATATCAAATTAGTATATCTTTAAAATTGTACTGTGAGAATGATTTTTAAAATTACTGTTTAAAGGGACTGGAGCCCAATGGTTAAAAGCTCTTCCAGAGGACCTAGGTTCAATTCTCAGACCTCACATAGTGGTTCAAGACTCAATAGTCTGTAATGCCAGTTCCAGAGGATCTGATACCATCTGGCCTCCAGGGCAACTAGGCATGTAGTATACAGACATACCTGCAGACAAAATATCTGTAAACAAAAACATAAAAACTTACTATTTAAAGGGCCTAGGGCTTAAGAGTGAAGGCACAAGGACTTGAGGTCAAATATCCAGCATCCATATAAAAAGCTGGGCATGGCTACATGACCCTATAACACCAGCACTGGGAGGCGGAGACTGGTGGATCCTAAGAACCCAATGACTAGTCAGCCTAGCCAGATGACAAACTCCTGGTTCAGCAAGTGACTGCCTCCAGGATATAAGGTATAGAGTGAAAGAGGAAGACATTCACACCTGTGCACACACGCGTGCGCGCGCGCGCACACACACACACACACACAGTGGCATTTCAATTGTATTTTAATAAATAAAGACTGCCTGAAGATCTGAGAGTAAAACAGTCCCACTGGGTCAGCCTTACATACCAGATTATGGTAACACACCTTTAATATCAGTAGCCATAATGACACACACCTTTAATCCCTGTAGCTACAATAGTTGCCATAGAAACTGGGCGGTACATGCCTTTAATGACAGTGGTGCATGCCTTTAATCCCAGCTCTAGAGAAGATTATAAAATTGGAGGAAACAGCTCTCAACATACAGTCTCACTCTGAGATTCCTGGAGGCAGGATCACCGTTTCAGACTGAGGTCGAGCCAGTGGCAGTCAGCCTTACAGACCAGTGGGACTGTTTTACTCTCAGATATTCAGGCAGTCTCTATTTGTTAAATTACAATTGAAATGCCACTACACACACACACACACACACCATACAACACACACATACACACCCCAAAACAAAAAACCCAGTCAATTGCTGACTTGTTTCTTTTTGGGGGGAGTGTTCAAGACAGGGTTTCTCTGTGTAGCCCTGGCTGTCCTTAAACTTACTCTGTAGACCAGACTGGCTTAGAACTCCGAGGGCCACTTGCTGGGATTAAAGGCATGTGCTGCCATCACCTGGTGACTTGTGTTTCTTTAAACGTCATTACATTTTGGTTTAGGAATAGAACAGAATTTTCAACAATTCCTGAAACAACCATAAACATGCTCCTGCTATTCTGTATTGCACATATTTATGTGGTATTTTCAGCACTGGTGATCACAAGAAAGTATCAATTAACTATGGAAAAACTGAAGATGCTCGGCATCTTAAGTATCAAGTATTCAACCAAGATTTAATTCTTGGCTCTGTTTTGGGGCTGGAGCCTCACATAGTCCAACCTGGCCTCAAACTTGCTATGTACACCTTTAATCCCAGCACTCAGGAGGCAGAGGCAGGTGGATCTCTGTGAGTTGAGGGCAGCCTTGTCTAATGAGCGAGTTCCAGAACACTAAGGACTACATAGAGAGATGCCATCTAAAACAAACAAACAAACAAACTGGACAGTGATGGTGTGTGCCTTTAATCTCAGCACCCAGGAAGCAGAAGCAGGTAGATCTCTGAGTTTGAGGCCAGCTTGGTCTGCAGATCGAGTTCTATAACAGTCAAGAAAACACAGAGAAACCCTATCTAACAAATTAAAACAAAAACAACCTTTTAAAAACATTTATTAACTGTGTGTGCACATGGATGCACATGTGCCATGGTGTGCATATGGAGGTCAGAGAACAATCTGTGAAAGCCAAGTCTCTCTTTTCACAATGTGGGTCCCAGGTTTTGAATGGGTCAGAAGGCCTGGTGTGTGTGTGTGTATCTATATGCACGGGTGTCAGGGAACTGTGTGAGACAGGACAATCTCTGTTATTGGACCTCCACTTTGTACCAGGTTATCTCTGCTGTTTGTGGTTGCATACACATGGCTAGCTGACTTCTGGGAAATTTTGTCCCCACCTCCCATCTCCCACTGCTAGAATTACAATGTACGTCACCATACCTGGCTTCATGCAGATTCTGGGGATTTAAATTTGGTCCTCACTTGTAAACAAGCTCTTGCTATCTCCTTAGCCCAACACTTCTTTCTGCCTTTACCCCTCAAGAGCTTAGATTATGGTGTGTGCCCCTACACCTGGTTAATTCAGTGATGAGGATGTGACCCAGTTTCATCCAT
>NC_022013.1:64974458-64979993 GCF_000317375.1 Microtus ochrogaster | reverse complement strand
TGTCTTTCTATGTGTGCAAATATTCACTGTTCATTTACTCATCTGTGCACATGTGAAGGTCAGAGAACAATTCTCAGGAGTTGGTTCTCACCCTCTACCTTTCTGCGGCCAGGTCTCTTGCCTCTTCTCTGCCATACTGCGTCGTTCAGGCTGGCTGGTCCTAGAGCTTCCAGATGATTCTTTTATCTCTGCTTCTCTTGAGGTAGGAGTACTGGATTATAGATTATTACCAAACCTGAATTTTTTCTTTTTGAGTGTTTTGCCTGCACGTATGTCTATATACCATCTGAAGAGGCCAGAAAAGGGCATTTCATCCTCAGCGGTCCCCTGGAACTAGAGATGTCATGTGGGTGCTGGAAATTGAACCCAGATCCTCTGAAGAAGCAGCCAACACTCTTGACCACTGAGCCATCTCTCCAGCACTCTGCCTTTTTTTCCTAGACAGATTCCTGGGGTTCACACTTGGTTAGGCATGCACAGATAACACTTTACCTGCTGAGCCAACTCCCCAATCCTCACTTGTTTACCATACAAAAATTATGCATGGAATTTGAAAAATTCAGAATATAAAAGTATATAAAGTAGATTAAAACTTCTTTCTTCAAAGTGAAGCAGAGTCAGTGGCAGGGTCTGGACCTTTTGGCGGTTTCCGGAACTTGCTCTGCAGGAAAACTCGAGGCACACACAAGCCTTCTTTTCTATTCACCGTCTCTCGGAACACATACTCGTTCACCACTTCCTCATAACCTGCATCTGCAAAGAGCTGTGCCAGGAACTCTAGAAGGCAAACAGTTGTGAGCTCTGAGAGTGAGGACTGAGACAGGCTGCAAGACTGTCTGTTGTTTTTCCTGTAATGCAAACTTCGATGCTAAATTTTATTTCATTTCTTGCTAAACTTTTTTCTTTGATTTCCCCCACTGAGACAGAATTTTACTTTACATCTCTGGCTGGCCTGGCATTTTTTTTTAATTTTCGAGACAGGGTTTCCCCGTAGCTTTTTGGTTCCTATCCTGGAACTAGCTCTTGTAGACCAGGCTGGCCTTGAACTCACAGAGATCCGCCTGCCTCTGCCTTCCGAGTGCTGGGATTAAAGGCGTGTGCCACCACCGCCCGGTCCTGGCCTGGCATTTTTAATGCTTCTGCCTCAGCTTCCCCAGTGCTTGGTACACAGGCCTGTGCTAGCATGCCAGGCTTTCTTTCTTTTCCTTCATTCATTTGTTGTTATTTTTTTTAAAAACAAAAACAAAAAACACATCCCTACTTCTCATGGTAGGGCCAGCACTCTAGCAACTGAGTTATATTCCCAGGATTCTTTGGTAGCAAATTTGTCTACTTGAAAACAGATCCAATCACTTTTATTCAAGAAGAATTTTGCCTCTGGTCTGGGAAATTAGCCTCAGTTCCTTGCTATCTTACGGTTCTCCCATTGGCCCCACGTGACATGTCTGCGGCCCGTCTACTCTCCCAGCTCACTCATTAGTCACCACCATCAGCAGAGGCCAGAGGTGGGGTCATCTCAGCAGGCTCTGGGAAGTGGTGTACAGCAGGTTTATTCTAAGGATCTGAGACTTGTGCTGGCATGGCCACATTAGCTGCCCCAGCAGTCCACTGATGTGGAGACAAGTAAACAGAGACACAGATTGAAACACTAAGGAAATACTCCATTCCTCTTACCATCAGTAAAAAAATAGGACCTGGTTCCATCTTGTCTGACATAAAAATTTTCTCCAAGTTTGCTTCCAGCTTTAAATCTAAGCATCGCATGATCATGCAGCCCGTAGTCACGGAACAAGACACTTCTGCCTGGTTTTAGTACCTACAAAAGTAAAGCAGGTTGCAAATGACTCAGAGGAACTCAGTCAAATAAAATACAATCTGATGACGTTCGGTATTAAAATGTAGACCTGTGGTAGTTATGAAAGAAAGCATATAAAATACCTTAATATGAATGGTTGCTTTTAAAAAACTTGTCAGGGCCGGGCAGTGGTGGCGCACGCCTTTAATCCCAGCACTCGGGAGGCAGAGGCAGGCGGATCTCTGTGAGTTCAAGGCCAGCCTGGTCTACAAGAGCTAGTTCCAGGACAGGAACCAAAAGCTAGGGAGGAAACCCTGTCTCGAAAATCAAACAAAACAAAACAAAACAAAAAACAACAACAAAAAAATAAAATAAAAAACTTGTCAGGTGTGGTACACACCTGTAATCCCAGCACTCAAGAGGCTGAGGCAGGAGTATCATTCTGAGTTTGAGGCCAACCTGGCCTACCTACTGAGTACCTGGCCCACCAGGGATACATAGCAAGAGGATCCTATCTCAAAAACAAACAAACAAACAAACAAACAAAACCAAAAATTAGAAAAAATGTCTTAAGTAAGTTTTTAGATGTAAGGGACCACAGTACAGTTTCAGGTCCCACATAAAAGTAAGAACAAGAGACACTCTCTGCCTTCCGCAAGGCATAAGCCATCTCCATTAGCCGAGTTTCCAGCTGTCTGCTTCTGACAACTTAGCTCTGAAGGGCTCCTGTGTGAGACTCCCTACTGGGTTCCAACCCTCACCCCCCCCCCCCTTGAAGTGCTGGGCTCTGGCCTGACCATCTGCTCTCTGTAGCAGGAAGTCTGTACCATGTGGGAGAATAAGGAAAGCCACCCTTTCCTCAGCGAGGACATCTACTCTACACCCTAGGTGACAGGTGTGCCAAGACCCACAGCAGCTCGCCGTGCACAGAGCACTTGTTTTAAAATGACAGATGACACCTTTGGTGGCAGTTTTGTCTTTTGGAAAGTTTATGTTGGTGCAATGGTACAGTCATGTCTTCCCCAGCCTTCTTCCTAGTTTTTTGAGATGGGTCTTGTTATATATGCAGCCTTGGCTGGCCTGCTAATTCATTACTATGTAGCTTAGGCTGATCTTGAACTTGTAGAAATTCTCCTGCCTTAGCTTCCTGGGTGCTGTGATTATAGGTGTGTGTCACACCAATGGCACAAAAAAAAAAATCTTCTGCCTGGTGGTGGTGGTGCACACCTTTAATCCCAGCACTCAGGAGGCAGAGGCAGGAGGATCTCTGTGAGTTCGAGGCCAGCGTGGTCTACAAGAGCTAGTTCCAGGGCAGGCAACAAAGTGACACAGAGAAACCCTGTTCTCAAAAAAACAAAACAAAACAACAACAAAAAACCAACTGAAAAATCTCATTCACAGGTGACCCATTCTTCACTTCAGAAGGAAAGGCTTCATGAGGCGGTGAGGACACTCCTAGATTCAGCTGGGCATCTGCCCCGCAACCCAGTTTCCCTGTCACTCGCTGAGTCGCCCTGAGCAAGTCTGTCAGACAGTCACTGCAACACCAATGCCTTCCTTGCTCACAGTAGTGTGTAGTTCTGCACACGTTCCCCAGTGACATGTCTGTCCCTCCTACAAGGCCCCAAAGTAGCAGGTGGGCCATTATATTCCCCAGTGGCAAAGCAGCAGGTGGGCCATTACTAGGCCTACTTTTCAGGAAGGTCCAGAACAAAAGTGAGTTTCTTGTTGAGGTTTTAAGGGCAAGTCAGTGGCATAATGGAGACACAAGCTCAAGTGTTCTCACCACAGACCATCATTCTGTTTAGGAAGTGAGGGAATTCAACTTCTTTGTTGCTTTTCAAATTAAATTCTGTGACTTAAGCAGCCTGCCTGGTGTGAGCCCTAGAGTAATGAGATCTATGGTGGGTACTTTATGCGCCGGACTGTTCACACTGGCTGTCCCCCAGGCTGCTGGTGTCTTGTCAGTAGAGCCTGAAGATGGTTTCTTTCTTTAGTACTTTCCCCAAAACACACAATTTTAAATCAATCAGCCAATCACCATAATGACAGTGAGAGAGTAATTAAACTGGGCTAGAAAGTCATTGTGGCTCAGCTGAGAAAAAGATCTCTAATGGAGACTAAAAATGGTAAGTATACTGAAATGGAATTTGTCACTAAAGGAAATTGTGTCCTGAGACAGCTCAAGAAAATTTTTTATAAACAAATACGACATGTCATACCTACTAAAATATCGATGTCGTACTATTTATTTCGATAAAAAGTTTAAAAGAGGCTGATCTGTGAGGACGGAGTTGGGGGTACTGGGAACCTCAGAGATGCTGGAGGTGTTCAGTATCTGGGTGGTATACTCATTGTACGCATAAGCAAAGGCCCTAATTGTATACTTAGGATAGGGGCACTTATCTCCTGAATACTAAAGCTTAGGACAGTGCACAGCATGGACAGCACACGCAAGCTGTGAATTCTAAGTTGAATCTGCTGCTCTAAACGCTAGATGACCACCAATGGAATATTACCTGCCATAGGTTCCTCGCCCCCCTGCCTTCTATCCACCAAAAGAAATTCTTTACCTAGAGTCCATAGGTCCAAAAGGCATAAAGTTAGAACTCAGAGGGCAGCAAATTTCAAGTGGAAAAATCAAGATACATCTTTACTTTTACTGCTTTCCATAGGAATGTAGCATTTCTTTAATTACGAAAGCTGTGTACTGGGCTGGAGAGATGGCTCAGTGGTTAAGAGCACTGGTTGCTCTTCCAGAGGTCATAAGTTCAATTCCCAGCAACCACATGGTGGCTTACAACCATCTGTAATAAGACCTGGCGCCCTCTTCGGGTGTGCATACATGGAGGCAGGATGTTGTATACATAAATAAATAAATTTAAAAAAAAAAAAAAAAGCTGTGTACTGCATTTTGAATTTGGAGGGTAACTAGCGAAAATCATAAATATTCTTGTATCACATCAATTCTTTTAGACAGGGTTTCCTGATGTAGCCTGTCCCTTTAAGAGACAAGCCCTGCCTACTCCCGTTCTCTTCTGTTGTTCTTTGCTTCTCCCCCACCCTCACCTCTACTCTTCTCTCAACAAACTCCACATTCAAGCTCTGTCTATATGGTGCATTTTCTCCCACCTGTGGCCCTCACCTGCCATGGGATCAACCAAGGTCCCAACTTGTGCTGTATTCATAACAGCAATGACATGAACGTGAGTTAAGATGCCTAAAATTACTACATAAAGGCAAACATTTCACCAGCACAGTGGCACATGAGTATAATCCCCAGAGTCAGGAAGTAGAACTAGAAGCACTGCTCAAAGTTTGAGGCTAACCTGGTCTATGTATGACGTTCCAGGGCAGAAAGAGGTATGTAACAAGACCCTGTTTCAGCTGGAAAAGAATGTATAGCTCAATAAAAATACACACACACAAGATCCTGTTTCGAAAAACTTTTTTTTTAAAGTTTTTTTAAAATTTTTTTTTAAAATTTGAAAAGATTCGATATAGAAATGCTGATCAAGCTGTTTTTAGTTAGTGTGAGCCTCTGCTATAAAGTCTGGGTCAAAATACAACCTGCCCTCAGATATTTTCTAATTGTTTTTAAATTCTTCTACCTTTTTTTTTTTGTTGTTGTTTTGTTTTTTTGTTTTTTGAGACAGGGTTTCTTTGTAGCTTTAGAGCCTGTCCTGGAACTAGCTCTTATAGACCAGGCTGGCCTCGAACTCACAAAGATCCGCCTGCCT
>NC_022013.1:64968792-64974358 GCF_000317375.1 Microtus ochrogaster | reverse complement strand
GTGGGCCATTACTAGGCCTACTTTTCAGGAAGGTCCAGAACAAAAGTGAGTTTCTTGTTGAGGTTTTAAGGGCAAGTCAGTGGCATAATGGAGACACAAGCTCAAGTGTTCTCACCACAGACCATCATTCTGTTTAGGAAGTGAGGGAATTCAACTTCTTTGTTGCTTTTCAAATTAAATTCTGTGACTTAAGCAGCCTGCCTGGTGTGAGCCCTAGAGTAATGAGATCTATGGTGGGTACTTTATGCGCCGGACTGTTCACACTGGCTGTCCCCCAGGCTGCTGGTGTCTTGTCAGTAGAGCCTGAAGATGGTTTCTTTCTTTAGTACTTTCCCCAAAACACACAATTTTAAATCAATCAGCCAATCACCATAATGACAGTGAGAGAGTAATTAAACTGGGCTAGAAAGTCATTGTGGCTCAGCTGAGAAAAAGATCTCTAATGGAGACTAAAAATGGTAAGTATACTGAAATGGAATTTGTCACTAAAGGAAATTGTGTCCTGAGACAGCTCAAGAAAATTTTTTATAAACAAATACGACATGTCATACCTACTAAAATATCGATGTCGTACTATTTATTTCGATAAAAAGTTTAAAAGAGGCTGATCTGTGAGGACGGAGTTGGGGGTACTGGGAACCTCAGAGATGCTGGAGGTGTTCAGTATCTGGGTGGTATACTCATTGTACGCATAAGCAAAGGCCCTAATTGTATACTTAGGATAGGGGCACTTATCTCCTGAATACTAAAGCTTAGGACAGTGCACAGCATGGACAGCACACGCAAGCTGTGAATTCTAAGTTGAATCTGCTGCTCTAAACGCTAGATGACCACCAATGGAATATTACCTGCCATAGGTTCCTCGCCCCCCTGCCTTCTATCCACCAAAAGAAATTCTTTACCTAGAGTCCATAGGTCCAAAAGGCATAAAGTTAGAACTCAGAGGGCAGCAAATTTCAAGTGGAAAAATCAAGATACATCTTTACTTTTACTGCTTTCCATAGGAATGTAGCATTTCTTTAATTACGAAAGCTGTGTACTGGGCTGGAGAGATGGCTCAGTGGTTAAGAGCACTGGTTGCTCTTCCAGAGGTCATAAGTTCAATTCCCAGCAACCACATGGTGGCTTACAACCATCTGTAATAAGACCTGGCGCCCTCTTCGGGTGTGCATACATGGAGGCAGGATGTTGTATACATAAATAAATAAATTTAAAAAAAAAAAAAAAAGCTGTGTACTGCATTTTGAATTTGGAGGGTAACTAGCGAAAATCATAAATATTCTTGTATCACATCAATTCTTTTAGACAGGGTTTCCTGATGTAGCCTGTCCCTTTAAGAGACAAGCCCTGCCTACTCCCGTTCTCTTCTGTTGTTCTTTGCTTCTCCCCCACCCTCACCTCTACTCTTCTCTCAACAAACTCCACATTCAAGCTCTGTCTATATGGTGCATTTTCTCCCACCTGTGGCCCTCACCTGCCATGGGATCAACCAAGGTCCCAACTTGTGCTGTATTCATAACAGCAATGACATGAACGTGAGTTAAGATGCCTAAAATTACTACATAAAGGCAAACATTTCACCAGCACAGTGGCACATGAGTATAATCCCCAGAGTCAGGAAGTAGAACTAGAAGCACTGCTCAAAGTTTGAGGCTAACCTGGTCTATGTATGACGTTCCAGGGCAGAAAGAGGTATGTAACAAGACCCTGTTTCAGCTGGAAAAGAATGTATAGCTCAATAAAAATACACACACACAAGATCCTGTTTCGAAAAACTTTTTTTTTAAAGTTTTTTTAAAATTTTTTTTTAAAATTTGAAAAGATTCGATATAGAAATGCTGATCAAGCTGTTTTTAGTTAGTGTGAGCCTCTGCTATAAAGTCTGGGTCAAAATACAACCTGCCCTCAGATATTTTCTAATTGTTTTTAAATTCTTCTACCTTTTTTTTTTTGTTGTTGTTTTGTTTTTTTGTTTTTTGAGACAGGGTTTCTTTGTAGCTTTAGAGCCTGTCCTGGAACTAGCTCTTATAGACCAGGCTGGCCTCGAACTCACAAAGATCCGCCTGCCTTTGCCTCCTGAGTGCTAGGATTAAAGGTGAGCGCCACCACCATCCGGCTTCTCTTCTACTTTTTAAAATCAGTGTTTGAAGGAGGGCCTCTCACATGCCAGGTAAGGGCAGAGATATACCTCCAAACCCCTCACTCCCCTATTAAAGAACCACAGCCTACTGTGTGCATTCATGTAAGAGAATCTAAGTCTCATACTCAAAATAATGACTACTGAGAGCTATAAAAAAATAAGTGCTCAGGCTTTTATGTTAAAATTCCTGTGTATGTACATGTGTGTTTTGTCTTACCATGTAGCTCAGGCTGGTGTTAAATTTACAATCCTCCTGTTGTAGCCTCCTGAGTACTGAAATCACAAGATGTGCCACCATGTCCATCAGAATTACCATTGTAAATGATTGATTTCATTGATTCTTAAGGGCTGCCTGACTCCGTGACTATGGTGTCTACAGGAATCCTCCACTGCAGTTCTCCAAAGCAGTGATAGCACTCATTTACATTCTCAGCTTTAGCACAAGAGGAAACTGAGGCTCACAGATAGGTGCCATACCTTGTCCTGAATCATGTAAAGCTCGTTTTGGTTGTTGTTCTTCTTGTTTTAGAGACATAGTGTAAAATAAGATGAGAATGATCTTGAACTCCTGACATTCCTGAGGCTGAAGGTGTATGCTGGCACGCTGGCTTGTTTTCAGAGAAAGTTTATAGCTCAGGCTGGCAGTCCTCCTACCTCAGTCCCAAGTCCGAGGATTACAGGCATGCTATAGCAGCCTCCTGTTGGCCACAGCAGTCCTGAGGAGCACTTAGCAGAGTGCAGGCATTGTGCTGGGCACACGCCATGTATCTTATTCAATCTTCCTCAACTGCTACCGTCTCAGAAGCATTATCCCAATATTTTTCAGGCATAGAAACAGGCTTGAAGAGGTGAAGGAACCTGCCTAAGTAGTGACCCAGCTTAGAATCTAGGCTTTGAGTGACTGTACTCTCCACTTAATCACATACCCTCTCACCTTATGGATCTCAGGTAACTGCAACACCTTCCTTGTTCTGGAGCTGGCCGTGCTCTGAAGTGCAGCCATGGCACTGCACAAACCCAAAGCTTCAGTGGCTGCTCTATGCCAGAGAGTCCTCCCCCTAGACTGCCTACGGTCTACCCACTGAAAATGGGAAGATGCTGGGGCTACAGCAAGGAAGCCAGAGTGGCCAACCCTCAAGTACAGACATCAGTCACTAACCTTGTACACATTTAGTAAGACAAGGCGCATCTTCTCAGGGTGAATAGTTGAGAGCACAAAGATCAATGTAACGGCATCCACAGACTCTGGTGGGATATGGTCAAGAAGGTCATCTTTAGTGAGGTCACACTGGAACACTTTGCATCTCTCTGTATTATATAAAGGATTTTGCTAGAGAGGGGAAAAACAGAAAGAACTAAGGATTTTAATTAACCACCCTGCTGATTTATGTATGAACATGTAACACTGAAGAAAGATCCTGTTTCTACTTGTTTACTGCTACATAGACTGGCCACTTGCTACTGAGGAATTTTTTTTTTTTTTTTTTTCGAGACAGGGTTTCTCTGTGGCTTTGGAGCCTGTCCTGGATCTAGCTCTGTAGACCAGGCTGGTCTCGAACTCATAGAGATTCACCTACCTCTGCCTCCCGAGTGCTGGGATTAAAGGCGTGCGCCACCATCGCCCGGCTGAGGAAGTAATATTTGACACTGCTACAGGGAGCAAGGTAGTATTTCAGCAAACTGTTTTTAACTGAGGGCAGAATATAGTCTATCACTTAGTTAAAACCAAGCATCTTGGTCTTTGGACTTCCCACAGGGCAGGGAACCCTGATAGCTCTATGGGCTGACAAGGGAGGGGAACTTGATTGGGGGAGGGAAATAGAAGGCGGTGGTGGGGAAGAGACAGAAATCTTTAATAAATAAATAAACGGGGAAAAAAAAACAAGCATCTCAGAGGCCCGCTTCTCTAGAGATAAAGGACTAACGATCCTAACCTAGTATACTTTCTAACGAGTACACTCCTGGCACAGTTGATTGATAGGCTCCAGCACATGTATGAGTATTATAAAGGAAGGGAATAAGCTTTTTATCATGTAAACAGGGACCTGAATAAATTAATATGCAAAGCTACTGGGTGAGAATATTTAGTTTTAAAAAAAGGATTCATTTATTTTTATTTATGTTTCTGTATGTACAGGTGAGTACAGGTGCCCTTGGAGACCAGATGGCACTGAATCCACTGGAAGTGGAGTTACAGTTGTTGTGCCCAGATTACGACCTCCAGAGAGACCACTAGAAATCAGAGAAGACCAGACTGCAAAAAGCAAGGTTTTATTGCAAGCTAGCTTGGAACCTCCGTCTCCAACACCCCACCACAGCGAGGTAGAGAGAGGAGTTAAGTGTTCCTTTGTGGGGTTAGCTTTTTCAAAGGCAAAAATCACAAGCAGCCCTTCTGGGAAGTCAGGGGGGTTTGCTTTCTCTCCCGTCCGTTGTTAGCTTGTTCTTTGTTTTCAGAGTAAGGCCAACCTGGCCCTAAGTCAGGCCATCTTTGTCAGCCTCCACCAAGTGGTCGGGTCCTTATGCTTTGGAATTTCCCGAGTGTGTGTGGGGGGGGCGGGTGGTGGGAGGCCACTTTCTGGGAACACGAAGCTAGTCTGGGGTTTCTAATTTTAAAACATTCCACTAGGAAATTCCTTCTCGTCCCTTTGAGAATAAGGTATGAGGGTCTCACACAGTCAGTTGTTAGCTACCAGATGAGGGTGCTGGGAATCAAACCCAGGTTCTCTATGAGAGCAGTAAGCACTTTAAACTACTGAACTGAATCTTCTGTCCTGTGAAAGGCATTTTTTTTTTCTCTTTGAAATAGGGTTTCTCTGTGTAGCCCTGGCTGTCCAGGAACTCACTCTGTAGGACCACGTTGGCCTTAAACTCAGAGATCCGCCCGCCTCTGCCTCCCGAGTACTGGGATTAAAGGTGTGTGCGACAACCACCTGACACAAAAGTCAGTTTTTAAATGAATAAATTAGATGTTCAGAGAGACGGTCCTCCAAGCCAAGCAACTGCTACCTTGGGGAGTTCATCTGTGCACCCTTGCAAAAGGATTGTTCCAGTAAGAGCTCAATAAATACATGTAGAAGAAAGGAGTTCATGGCAGAAGAAAAGGTTTATGTATTTGCATATTTCAATCTTTAATATCTCTGGTAATAAGAAAAATAAAATACTGAGACATTATTTTTCTCAATGATTGGCAAAATCAAAAAATATTGAGAAAACAGAGGAAAGAGTGCCTTTTATATCAATTATAAACTGACAGCTGGGCAGTGATGGCACACGCCTTTAATCCCATCAGAGGTAGGAAGATCTCTGAGTCTGAGGCCACCCTGGTTTACAGAGTGAGTTCCAGGACAGACAGAGCTACACAGAGAACTGTGTAGAACTTTTAAGAGAACTGTCTTAAAACCACTACCCCTCAAAAATACACGGGAG
>NC_022013.1:64960249-64968497 GCF_000317375.1 Microtus ochrogaster | reverse complement strand
TTTTGTTTTGTTTTTTGAGACAGGGTTTCTCTGTAGCTTTTTAGAGGTTGTCCTGGAACTAGCTCTTGTAGACCAGGGTGACCTTGAACTCACAGAGATTCACCTACCTCTGCCTCCCGAGTGCTGGGATTAAAGGTGTGCGCCACCACCGCCGGCCACACTTTTCTTCTGAGGAATTTTATTTCCTCTACTATTTGTCACAGAGGACTGCACATATGAGTTTTGAGAATCACATGTGCAATACTGGTCACATTAACCTGATTTATAAATGCAAACAATCAGAGACAAATCTATAAAGCAACTGATATGAATGAAGTATAAAGGCACTGTTCAGTATTTTTCTTGCTTTGCTTTGAATCAAAATGTTTTCATACATACATTCAAAAGAAAATGACATGCATGGTGATCATAGCTGCTAAGTGCTATAAAAGGACAAGAATTAGACAAATGGGCCAAGGACAGAAACAATAGAATAATATATGGTGCACCAACCTTAACATAGTCAACTGCCCTTGGAGAAAAGTCACAGGCATAGGCAAAGATATTCACATCTTCTTCCAACAGTGGAAATAAACAGTTCCCAACTCCACATCCAGCTTCCAACAAAACCAATTTTTGACCTTCATACTGAGGAATAAAAACACAAAACATTGACAGGACATTAAACACACCAAGCTAAAAGGTTTCGCAGGCAAGAGACAACATCTCTAACCTCATGAAGCAGATAACAAGTAACAGAACCAGTAAGGAAAAGCTAATACTGGTACCTCACTTATAATGACCTCAAACTAGGCAGTTCAGTTTTAAGAACAACAACTACAAGAATTAAACCAGAATGAGCACAGTGCAGACACTCTGGGGCTAGCCTTTGCCTCTGTATTCAGTCCTTGGGCAACTATTTCTACAGCTTTGAGCCTCCAAATTTTTCTACAAATGAGAATACTAATGGACTTCATAGATCTGCTATAAAGCTTAAATAGGAGAATGTATGTAGGATTCTTAGAAATGGTTGAT
Source organism: Microtus ochrogaster (assembly GCF_000317375.1). Taxonomy (NCBI): domain Eukaryota; kingdom Metazoa; phylum Chordata; class Mammalia; order Rodentia; family Cricetidae; genus Microtus; species Microtus ochrogaster. The sequence continues at coordinate 64,967,483 of NC_022013.1, read as the reverse complement.
TGCTACTATTAACTACTATAAGTAGTCTCAATCTGTCGCTAAAGTTTACTCTGAATCTTTAATATTTCCAACTTTCAGATTAGCTTTAAGTGAGCAGAAAATAACATTAAGAGGTTGGAGAGATGGCTCTGTGGTTAAGAGCATGTGCTGCCTCTCCAGAGGAGCCAGGTTCAATTGCCTGCATCCATATGGCAACTTACAACTGCCTGTAATTCCAGCTCCAGTGCATCTGGTGCCCTCTAGAGCTTTCTCACCTCCACAGGAACCAGACACGCATGTGGTGCACGGACATACATGCAGGCAAAACACTTATACACATAAGATAATAAAAATAAACTAATCTAAAAAGAAAACCTTAAAAGTTCTTTCCTACTAAACAGCACCAAAATTGCTAAAATTACTTGAAACCAAACAGAACGCTCCTTCACAAATAGGACAGGCTCTATAAATTTTCTTTAGGATAGTTCAGTCAGTAAAGCGCTTGCCACACCATGATAAGGGCCTGAGTTCAAGTCCTGGCATTCATGTAAAAAGCTAGTCACAGTGACACGTGCTTGGAATCCCAGTGCTTGGAAGGCTCTCTGCGGCTTACCGGCCATCTAGCCCAAGCTAATCTGTGTGTCCCAGGTCCTAGTGAGAGATGCTGTTTCAAAAAACATGGTAGACAGCTTCGGAGAAATGACAGCCAAGGTTCACATCTGGGAGCACATATTCTATGCTCCCATTCCAGATGAAGATGGCTCAGGGCCAGCAGAAACCCCAGCCTACCTCCCTACATGATCTCAGCTCCTCAAACTCTCTGGTGGTCCAGTGTCTGTCCTTGAAAAAATTGGTACTGTTTCTTTTGTAAAAAAGGTCCCAATTCTTCTGAGCCTCTTTTTCCAGTTTTTGCTGTTTAAAATCAGACACCAAAGCTCGGTCTCTTTGCAGCTTGTCCTCTTCTTCTGAGCTAAGAATCCTTGCTTGCAGACTTTGCCTTTGGAAAGAAGCCATTGCAGCTGGTAGGAACACATTCAACGCTGCTAAAGATTCTCTGGTCTTTGACCGGACGAGCACTCGGAGCTGATACTGTGGACACGGGGTTTTCCCAGGTGCATTGTCCCCAGGTGACTTTCAAGCTTCAGCAGACTACAATGCTACTTAGGAAAAAGATTCTGGTTAGTGATTCTGTAATAGCCTGCCTGGGCTCCATCCCCACTCATTTGTTCCTGTTAGCCAGGGTCTAGTTATGGAAAGCTGGCCTTCAATTCCCTATGGAAGAAGCCCAGGTTGTCACTTGAACGTACATCCTCCTGCCTCAGCCTTCCAAGTGCTGGGATTGTGGGTGTACCGACTCACCGAGCTAGAGCATTCTTTAGAACTTCTAGAGTTTGGTTCTAAAATAGTCCAAGACTCGGGGGGGAGGGGGAGGTTCCTGACGAGCTTTTAAGGTGCAGGCTAGATTCACCAAACACCCACCAGATGCTGACCCTACCCAACGGCCCTGCCGCCCTGCCGGGGATGGGAGAGGTCACAAAGCCCAAGTCCGCCTCTACAGCACAAAGAGACGGCTCTCCACAGTCAGAGAGCAGAACTCTAACGTAGCGGACTCCGGTTCAAACCAGATGAGTCAAGTACTACAAGAAATAGATTCGGTTGAGGCAAAGGAACTCTTCCACGAATTGACTGAGTACATGTGAGAAGAAAACTCTCATCAACGTTCAGTGCCGTGGAAAATGAGACTTTAAAACGACAGCAGCAGCCCGAACTGAAGGCGGGAAGACTACTGCCAGGTAAAAAGAGGAATCACGGTTCGCTGGGACCGTAGCTTCTTGTTTTCGGAGGTGATGGAGCTAATCCGGAGAGGCCGGAGTTTCTGATCCAAAAAGGCTACACCACCAACCGAAGGAAGCGTGCCGGCCAAGAACTGAAACCCTCACACTGAAGCCATGGAGCGGAGTAGGAAGGACCGAGGGTCTGGTCGCTGAGTTCCCAAATCCGTCATCTCTCTCGGGACCCTCAGGATAAACCAGGCCGCAAGGGGTCTCGGGCACGTCTGGGGTCGTCGGAATCAACGCTCAGCCTCGCATGCACCCACTCCCCTCGCTCAGGGCGCCCGGCCATCAATTCACAGGGTTACCAGCAAAGGACAGGCCAGGGCGCACTCACCTGTCTGTCGAATCTCCCAACTGAGGTGTTAACCTCCTGAGACTAGGGCAGCTACTGCCCAGGAGCGCCCATTGAAGTTCTCTCCGCCCATGGCACTCCCCCCGCTATTTCCGCTTGGGAGACGGAAGTCCCTCCCCGCTGCCGGAAGCGCAGCGGCAGTACTTCCTCAGAGTCTCTCTGGACGCGGTGGAGACTGGTTTCCGGCCCCCGGTGGGCGCGGACTTAGCTCAGTGCGCGCTCCGGAGCTGTGTCCCGGGAGCGAGGTCCTGCGGGCCGCTTGCGCGGGGATCTGGGACTGCGGCCGCGCGAGGAGAGCGCCGACCCCGGTGCCAGCCAGTTGCAAGGCCATGAACGGCACGGCGAATCCGCTGCTGGATCGCGAGGAGCACTGCCTGCGGCTGGGCGAGAGCTTCGAGAAACGACCGCGGGCCTCCTTCCACACTATTCGCTGTAAGTGAGCCCTCCCCGTGTTCCCTTCTGCCTCTCTGACCACCACGTGCCAGCTCCGACTCCCTCCTGGCCAACCTCGGCTCTCCAAAGCGTCTCTTTTCTTATCTCTCACCCCAGATCCTCTGGGACTTCGATCTGTTCTTTTATTTTCAGATGGCTCCTCTCAAACCAAATCTCTGACTGCTGCCAACTAACTATTCCTTTACCGTACAGTCCTTAAGCCAAACTTTACTCCTTTGGAACGAGGCCCCTTTCTTTTCCTTGTGTCCCCTTTGTCGAATTACTCCATCAGGACTAACGCCCTGGAAAAGACTTCTCGTTTGCCACGAGCGTCATTTACTCCCTTCTGCACCATTCTTTTCCTTTTCCCTTGGGGCTCTTGGTCCCCATCCACATCTAGGGAATCTGCATTCTTTGTAGCACCCATGAGATTTTTCTCTTCCTCTTTCTGTGCTTCTTTTGACACATTTTGTTGTTGGTTGAGACTGTCTTAATGTAGGCTCTGCTGGCCTAGAACTCACTGTATATCTCAGGCCTGTCCTGAACATGCTATAGGCCTGCCTCAGTCTCTGTAGTGCTTAAATTATGGCCCTGACCTACCATGCCTAGCTGACATTAATGTCTTCAAGTCACCTACACCACCCTATGAGCCAACTCACTTGTGGGGGAAGAATAAAATTCGAGTTTGTGGACCTGGCATAAGTTAAAGCTTGATCTATGTTTGGAAAATGAAGACAGCAGCGTAAGGAATATGGAAATAGTCATTATGTCAGGCCTTTTCCTACATGATTATAGACTCTCAGAGGGCTGCTTCCACTGTCCTGAGTAAAGATTCGGCTGACCGAGCACACCCCTCTCTGATTCACAGGCTTCTGGTTTCCGGTAGCGTTAGCACCAGTTAAGACATGCTCCGTCACGGGAGCTAATAGATGTGACTCAACACATCGGAAGAGGGTGTGTGGCGTGTTAGATACAAAAGTCTCTCATCTTTGTGTGGCCCCTTGTCATGCCGTTTCTGTGCTTCCCTCTGACAGCAGAGCCAGCTGTTTGAACGAAGCAATACTGGGGAAGTGATAAGGCTATCGTTTTTTTCCCTCTCCACTGAGGGCCAGTATAAGTGAGAATCTGCACATGTGTGCCTGGCCTGAAGTGTGAGGCAGGTGTGTGGTAACAGGAAGTAAAATGGCTCTTCCGATTGTGTCATTTGTAAGAATAAGAAAGATAACTTCGGGAGTTCGCCCATCTGCTTCTGAATATATCCAGAAGTATCTTTTTCAAAATGAGAAAGCTTGAGTGTGGCAGGTTCTACTTTTGACCATTTCTATGCAGAAAGAAGTCAGCCTCGTGTGGCCTCCTGTGTCTCATGTTGATTTGCAGCCAGAATGTTTGCTCTGTGGCTTCTGTGCACACAGTTGTAATAATTCCCGTGTTATGGAAGATAGATGTTAGCTGTTAGCTCTCTCTTGGAATATGGGAATATCTTACATTAACATAAGGGTGTATGAGCTCCAGCTCCCTACACTAAAATAATAATGTCGTTAAAGGCAACATATGTAGAGGTAGGTGTTCCTGACTTGGTAATTATTGAATTGGATGGCGGTATTTTTGGGCTCATTGTTCTAGTCTCTATACTTCAGCATATATAAAGTTTTCTATGTTGTAATTTTTTCTTTTTTTTTTAAGAATTTTAAATGATGGGGCTGGGCAGTTGGCTTAGTTTATGAAATGCTTACTATGAACGGATGGGTCTCTGATTTGGATTTCTAGAACCCACATAAAAGTGTCACAGTGTGGTAGTAAACAGCTGTCATCCCAGTGCTGGGGACATCGAGACAGAAGGATCACGGGTGACTTGCTGGCCTCATTTACTCTCTGAGTTCCAGGCCAGTGAGTGACTCTGTCTCAGAACAAGACAACTGTGCAGTGGTGGTGCACACCTTTAATCCTAGCCCTCAGGAGGCAGAGGTAGTCAGATCTCTGTGAGTTCATGGCCAGCCTGGCCTCCAGAGCAGCTTCAGGACTGCCAGGGCTACTCAGAGAAACCCTGTCTTGAAAAACCAAAACCAAGCCGGGCGATGGTGGCGCACGCCTTTAATCCCAGCACTCGGGAGGCAGAGGCAGGCGGATTTCTGTGAGTTCGAGACCAGCCTGGTCTACAAGAGCTAGTTCCAGGACAGGCTCCAAAGCCACAGAGAAACCCTGTCTCGAAAAACCAAAAAAAAAAAAAAAAAAAAGAAAAACCAAAACCAACACCAACCAACCAAAAAAAAAAAAAAAAAAAAAAAAAAAAAAAAAAAAACCCCAAAAAAAAAAAAAAAAAAAAAAAAAAAAAAAAAAAAAAAAACCCCACAATAACAAAAAGACTAACAGTACCTGAGAGACTAAAATCCTACAGATATATGTACCCATGTACATACAGGAACATACATACATCCATGAAAGAATCCTCAACAATTTTTATTTAAGTAATACAATTTTTAATTTGAAATTAAAATGCCACAGAAGCCCTTATATTCAGTCCCCCAATGGGAAATATTCTTTCTTTCCTTTAGATGATTTTAAGCCAGCATCGATAGACACTTCCTGTGAAGGAGAGCTCCAGGTGGGCAAAGGAGATGAAGTCACAATCACACTGCCACACATTCCTGTGAGTTGTTCCCATCCGTTGACTTCGTATAATGAATCTTTGTATTTTATTTAGTTTGAATTTCCTTCTGTTTATTTATTTATTTATTTAGATTTTTAAAAAGTCAATGTAAGAAAAATTGGAATTTAGGGGTTGGGTGGGTAGTAACTCATGTGTCATGGGACTTGGTTTAAGGTAGCTCTTTGCCCTTGTTCCTGAGCCCCCCTCTCCCGAGCATGTAGTATAGTAGGTAGGTTTCCATCTGGACAGTGGCCCCTCTGCTAGACATGCATAGAGTTTCTCCCATACTGTTCTGGAGAGAAAGGCCCCATGTGTCATGTGTAACCCTAACAACTTCTGAACACCAGGCAGCCAGAAGGCAGGTAGGAGCCAGAGGGGCAAATTTATATATGGTAAGGGTCCCGTGGAGGCTGATGGTCCCAGGCAGGAACTAAAGGTTTGGAACATTGCTAATTTAAGGATGAAGAACTCAGTTAAAGGCTGTACCAGGGACTTGGAAGAAAAGATTTTGTAAAGCTCTCTTCAGGGCAGCACTTTGGGTCTGCAGCTGTAGCTCAGTGGGAGAGGACTTGCTTTGCATGATGAGGTCCTAGGTTCAATCCTCAGCCAAAGGAAAAACAGAAAGAAACCGTAACTGAAGTGTGTGTTAACAGTGCTTTGGCCTGGGAAGATGGCCCAGAATAAAGGGCACAAACATGAGGACTGGAGTTGGGTCCTCAGAATCCATGTAGAAAGCATGGAAAACATGGCAGCTGCCCATGGTCCCACATTTACAGAAGTAGGGACAGATATTCCTGGGGCATGGTGGCTAGTTCGACTTAGTGGGGTTCAGCAAGAGACCCTGCCTCAGCAAAGAAAAGTGTAGAGCAGTTGAGGAAAGTACCTGATGTCAACTTTGAGCCTGCAGGGGTTGTATGCACACGTGCATGTACATCTGCCCCCACACAAGGAAACAAGTACACATGTGAGTACACCGCACACACATGCAAACAAACAAGTTAAAACAGAAGAGGTTCTTAGCACATTCCACAGCTGTGTCCTCAAATACAGTAGGCTCTGTGTAACTGTTGACAGAATGGCCTGTATACCTCTGAGCTGACGAAAAACAACAGCCTGTTCATGCAGACTCCTCTTTTCTTGCATGTTACTGTGGCAGGTTACATCATCTCCCATTGGACCTTAGTTTCCCAAATGAAAAATGAAGGGGTTGGGTAAATGGTCCCTAAGCTCCCTTTCAAACCTAAATTTTTATTGCAAAAATAAGGGGTTGAAGAGCCAAGCATTTTTTTTCCTAAGCAAGAAATTAAATCTTATATCTGACAAATAGTGAATGGATGTTCAGGGTACTAGTCCATTCCTAGGCTCTATTGCCTTTGTGCAGCTTGGGGTCCAGAATTAAACATGGGAACGTATAGCCATTGCTGGATGTGATGCTCTCCTGTAACCCTAGCATTTGAAAGGTGGAAGCAAGATGATTGAGAGTACAAGGCCAGCCTGGGCTACGTGGGACCCTGTCTCCAAAACAAGTGCTTGTTGTGGAAGGCTAGCTCATCTTTGCAAGGTTGACGAATTTAGACAGGAGTGTCACGGTGTAGCAGGCAGAAGCCCAGTTAAAGCCCTGAGGCAGGAACAAGAGCTCCTTGTTTTCTGAAAATCATAGCGCTGTGGGATGGGTGGTGGAGCCAGGGGCCACCTTAAAGATGGTACCCTTTGGTCCTAGAGCAACAGGGGAGCAGTTGAAAGGCTTGCTTAGATGACTAGCTTGGGTTAGTTTCTGCTTACCAGGTCTACTGGCTACCATTGGAGAATTCTATGTTGGTCCTTTGCATGATGCAGAAACCCTGGACTCTTCAATTGCAAAGGAATACAGATCACTCACTAGTTTAACCAGTCACAGTGATAGTTACGTGTAGAGAAAAGTTTATTGTTCTTAGTCCATGTAGCATTATTCTTGAAACATTTCCCACACCCTTAAAAATGTGCCTTATA
>NC_022013.1:64949411-64960149 GCF_000317375.1 Microtus ochrogaster | reverse complement strand
CCAAAACCACAGAGAAACCCTGTCTCGAAAAACCAAAAAAAAAAAAAAAAAAAAAGTGCCTTATAACCTAAAACTTTTATAATACATTCGTGATTACCTAAAATGAGGTGCTTGCTAGGTTCTAATTGTTCCTTTTGCCTCAACAGAGACTGGTCATTTGTTCTTTTTCTTTCTTTTATTTTTTATTAAAGGAGCTTCTATCTATCTATCTATCTATCTATCTATCTATCTATCTATCTATTTATTTATTTATTATTTATTTCCAAGACAGGGTTTCTCTGTTTTAACAGCCCTGGCTGTTCTGGAACTTGCTTTGTAGACCACTCTGGCCTTAAACTCACAGAGATCCCCCTGCCTCAGCCTCCCCCGCCTAGTGCTGGGATTAAAGGCCTGTGCTACCACGCCTGGCTGCCATTTGTTCTTTTTGAGTAGCTCTAATGAAAGGTGGATGAGGCAGTGTCCTTTGTAAAGGTGGCTGTTCATAACTGGTGTGTTTATACTTTTGTGGCAAACAGGGGTCCACACCACCAATGACCGTGTTCAAAGGGAACAAACGGCCTTATCAGAAAGATTGTGTGCTCATTATCAATCATGACACCGGAGAGTATGTGCTGGAGAAGCTCAGCAGCAGCATTCAGGTCAAGAAGACGAGGTATGGCTGACTTCTGTGCCCTCCCTTTCTCTTGCACTGTGGGGATCATGTGTGCCAGCAGGTGCTGTCCTGAAGGATATCCTTAAACGTTTCTAAATCTTTGGTATTTAGTCCAATTTTATAAAGGTGCCAACATCTGCTTGTTCATAGTATCCCATCAGTAATGTTAGCTACTTCTGTCTCAGACAGAAATGCACATTTCCCTCAAATGCAGTAAATAACACATTTAAGAGCTGAAACATGAAGTCATTGGGGAAAACAAGGTACTTATAATTGAGTCAATTTTGTCACTCTCATAATTGCTCTTATACTATCGAGTAGGGAATTGGATTTATACCTATATACTTAAAATTACAAAATAACAATTGCATAACCTTTTTAGAGTGAATTGTTGCTTATAAACTGGGATGTTTTGAGGTGATTATATTGTCAGATAAACCCTTGCTAACCGACTATGGGGGTCACACTTGTAAGCCTAGCATTTGAGAGTTGCAGGCAGCAGGATGAAGAAGCCACGGCTATTAGCAGCTACATAGTGAGTTTGAGGCTAGTCTTAGTTACATAAGACCTTGTCTCAAGACAACAACAATAGCGACAGAACATGGGCTTACAAGATTGCTTAGTGGGTAAAGATGTTAGCCACCAACTCTGATGACCTGAGATGAGTCCTCAGGACCCACACGGATAGAAATATAACTTAAAAAATTTAAAATAAAACAAAATGTTTCTTAATTTTTTAAATAGTGAACTTTCTTAGTAGGTCATTCAACATTAGAGTTTGTCTGGACATCAATTTATTATATAAAGACCCTGGACTAGAGTATTCATTGTAAGATAGTGATTATGGGTTCTGTGGGGGTGGGATGGGGTACTGGGCATCAGATCCAGAGCTTTGCACATGGTAGGCAAGTGCTCTTACCACTGAGCTAAATCACAAGTCCGCTAATTACGTTTTGAGAGCTATTGCAGCCTGATGTCTGTTTCTGCTTCCCTGAGCCAGTTTTCTTTCACTCATTTTACCAGAAAAGGAAAAGCTCCCACTCATTGAGATTATCATGGGCCATACGCCGGATGTTTTAGGTGTGGTACCTAGTCTTTACCAGTAATTTCTAGATTATTGTTTCTTTGAGGCAGGGGATGCGCCTGGGCTTTGCAGAAGTTGTGATTTACCTAATTTGACTGTTAGAGCTGAGACCTCACCCTAGGGGATGAGGCTGTAGTGCCTGTTTCTGTCCTGCCCCTTTGTCTTGTATCAAGGCCTACGGTAAACCTGCTGTTCCTGTGCTACCAGTGGTGCTCTGTTCCCTTTCTACTCTGTGGTCTGGGAACTAGCAGCATCCTCCTGGGTACTTGTTATACTCTCAGAATAGCAAGACCTACTAGGTCAGAACCTGCAGAGATCTCAGGGGATTTGTGTAGATGCTAAAGTTGAGAAGCACTGGGCTATTTCATTTGCAGAAGAAATTATTATTTTTTTAGTATACAGACACCTTTTATTGGTTATTGAACAGTATATCTTTTTTCATCTAGTCATTTCTGAGCATTTTGATTTCTCTCTTTTTTAATTCTTCTCTCAACAATACATCTCAACTGCAGTTTCTCCCAGCTTTCCCCCGACCAGGTCTACTGTGCCTCCATTTCCCTTCAGAAAAGAGCAGGCCTCCCAGTGGTATCTACAGAACATAGCATACCAAGGTGCAATAAGACTAGGCCAAACCCTCTTAATCCAGGCTGGATGAGGCAACCCAGTAGGAGGAAAAGAGCTCCAAGGGCAAGCAAAAGAGTTGGAGACACCCCCACTCCACTGTTAGGAGTCCCACATACACCGGGCTCCCACAAACAGTCACAGCATGTATGAGAGGATCAGGAGGAATTATTAATGAGTAAAATTTCTCACTTGGAAGTAGATAATGGAAATAATGGAAAATTTTCAAGCTGCCAACATTTCAAAATCTAGTTTATTCAGAAACTTTATTTATTATTACAACTGTATATTGAATTTAAGTCATATTGTGATATTTTCTTATAAACACATTTAATCACACTATATCTGTGTTTTATCTCCTTGCTGAACTTATATTGGATGTGGCACATCTATAATCTCAGCTCTTGGAAGGCTGAGACTGTCCCAGAGTACAGTTAGACCCTGACTCAGAAAGGAAAAAAAAGTATGCTCCTTGGAAGCAGAGGGTCATTTCATTATTTTGAATTTCTGATGCTTAGTACAGTTCTAGGATGTAGTACACATGTGGATGTTGAGTGCTTTTTCATGAAGTCATAAAGATCAGATTTATAGTCACCCGGAAAGAACACTGGTTCTGCAGACACTGCCTGTGTGCTTGGTCATCGGGAGAGAAACTATTTTGCCTCTTGATTTAATGTCTATTTCAGAGCCGAGGGGAGCAGTAAAATCCAAGCCCGAATGGAACAACAGCCTGCTCGTCCCCCACAGCCATCACAGCCACCACCTCCTCCACCACCCATACCATTCCGAGCCCCAACGAAGCCTCCAGCTGGACCCAAAACGTCTCCCTTAAAGGACACGCCCTCACCTGAGCCCCAGCTGGATGATATCAAAAGAGGTAAGAGCGCTGGGCTAGTGCATGCAGTCAGGCACAGGGTTCTCAAGAAGCTCACAGAGTTCATACTACCTTATAGATGTGTCACCAGAGCTCCTGGCTCTGGAGCTGCTGAGGGCTTACATTTTCCCATGCATCATTTGACAAGAATGAGTTCGGGTTGAGTGGGATTGTCTTGGCAGCATTCTTAGAGGCTTAGGGGTTAAGTAAGCACTACTATCAGCCAGAGCTATCCAGGGCTTTAGACTTCTGGAAAGAATATTCTCAGTGTATAGATTCTGAGCTCTCTGAGCTCACATACTAATGTACGCAAATATAACATACAGTATCCAGATTCTCTGTGTATTTTCCACCTTTATGTGACATTACTTTAACATCTATTTCTTTTATTGTTACTTTTACTTTTTGAGACAGGTTCTTTCTATATCTTTGGCTGTCCTGGAACTCCCTCTGTAGACCAGGCTATCTTTGAACTCACAGGGATCCACCTGCCACTGCCTCCCAAGTGTTGGGATTAAAGGTGTGTGTTACCACACCTTAAACTCACAGAGATCTGTCTGCCTCTGCCTCCCAGGCATTGAGATTAAAGGCATGTGCCACCACACCTTGAATTTATAGAGGTCTGTCTCGCTCTGCCTTCCAAGTGTTGGGATTAATGGTGTGTACCACCACACTCAACTATTCTCTTCCTTTTTTATTTTAAGGACTTTATCCTTTTTCTTTTCTCTCCCAAGCCAGCATATATTTTTAACATACAGTAAAACATTTAGAGATTTTTTTCTTTGAATCTCCTTACTGTATATCTCTCTTTTTCTGACTGCACAAGTCTTTAATTTACGAAGCAATATGGGTAGGATTAAAGCTGTGGCTTTGATGGCTGAATCCACCCCATTCCTTAGCTTTATGAGATTCCAGCCTCATGGCTGAGGTACCGGGCGGGAGCCATGTTTATTGTCACAACTCTATGGCATTTCAAGGTCCCTGCCAGCAAGTAAGCTGCAACAGTATGCCCACAAACCACACTCAAATGCTCTGTAGTCAGACCGCCTGCCTGAAAGAGAGTTTGCCCTGACAGGACAGCCCAGAAAGCTAGCATTTTAAAATGGCACAGCTTTTTTTTTCCTGCTACAGCTGAAAACCGAAAAGTATGCTGTCAGCTTTTTATCAACACTATTTAAGTGCTTCTTGGCAGGACCTCTTAAAAGAGCTGCAAGGCTTTACAGCTAAAGCTGAGTCAGGAAGCCTCTCTTAGATGAGAGCCCTTGCTTGCCTCTAGCAAGCAGAGCAGATCTGAGAAATTGCTGCTACCAAGAAACCATGCGTAATGCTGTTATTTTGTTCTAGAATTACTTCCCAGGCTATTTCAGGCTTTATGTGGATGTAGCTGTCCACACGTTGGGCACCATTCTGTAACATGAGGGCCTCCTTGTTGGGGTTTCTGTCCTGCCCAGTTCCCACAGCCGGTAAATCCCCCAAAAAATACACAGAAGTCTATATTAATGATAAAACTGATTGGCCCATTAGCTCAGGCTTCGTATTAGCTCTTATAATTTATATTAACCCATTATTCTTATCTATGTTAGTCACATGGATCGATACCTTTTTCAGGGGGGGCAGGTCACATCCTGCTTCTTCAGTGTCTGGACAGGACTGGGGAGAGAGTTCCCTTCTTCCTGGAATACTCCGTTCTCATTGCCTTGTCTCTACTTCCTGTCTGGTTGCCCTGCCTATACTTTCTGCCTGGCTACTGGCCAATGAACATTTATTTAAAACATAATTGACAGAATGTAGAATTGTCCCACACCATGCCCCCTTGCCAGGGTCTTCCTTACAGGTGTCCATGGGAGTCAGAAAGGACTCAGGCTCACACAGGCTAGCCAGTTGTCTCCTTTCCTTAGTGGCTGAGGAAATCCATTGACATGGGCCTCACTCCTAGTGAGCAGTTGTGATGTTTAGTGTTAACTGTCAAGTTGTCAGGCTCTGAAATAAACCACTTAGGGACAAGCCTCTAGGCACTCCGGTGAGGGGTTATTTAGCCTCTGGGCATGGCCCTGGGGGATTGTCTAGATTAAATAGAGGTAGGAACACCTGGCACCAGGCACCATCGGATCCCCGACTATAGAGGAAGAAGAGAAAGTGAGCAAACACAGGCTTCTGTTGCTCTCTACATGTGACTGGGTGCAGAGTGACTCAGTGCCTCAGGCTCCTGCATTGTGACTTCACTGATAGCTGGGAGCTGGAATAAATCCTTGCTTATGTCACAGTGACAGAAAGAGAAACTGAGATAGGATCTAAAACAAGCCCTCTGACTTGCCACTGCTTGATAAGTGTTTTTCTTTCTTCTCTCTCAGCTGGAGTTTTAGAATATAACTCCCATTTGTCTGCTTGTCTGTGGAAAAGGTCTTGCTCTGTAGCCCAGGCTGGTCCCAAACTCAAGCTCTCCTGATTCCACTGGCTATGGGCACACACCACACCCAAATCAGGGTCTGTATTTAAGGGAGTAATAACCCTGATGTGCCTTACACAGAAGAGACATTCTGTAGCAGCTCTGCCTTTTGTTCATTTTGATGAATTCAGTGTTCCCATCAGCCCTGAAATGGAGTAGGTATTGTCAGTTTGGAGGTTCATTGTGTTGTACTCCAGAAACGGAAGATTGAAGTCCCTCTCTGCAGTTGGTCTTGTCAGCTCACTATTCCTAGACACTTCCTGTCATCTCTGAGCGGGGCTGTACTGATGCCCTGGTGTCGTTGCAGAGCTGCGGGCTGAGGTCGACATCATCGAGCAGATGAGCAGCAGCAGTGGGAGCAGTTCCTCTGACTCTGAGAGCTCCTCTGGGAGTGATGACGACAGCTCCAGCAGCGGAGGAGAGGACAACGGCCCAGCCTCTCCTCCCCAGCCTTCACACCAGCAGTCCTACAACAGCAGGCCCACAGTGGCCAATGGAACCAGCCGGCCCCAAGGAAGCTCTCAGCTGATGAATACGCTCAGTAAGTGTGTCCTCCTTTAGTGGCTGAAACAGGGCACACCGTATGCAGCTTCTGTTGCCCTGTGCCAGAACCTATATTTATAGGCATTTAGGGCATAGGGAAGGTTCTTGACAAGGACCCCAAATTCACAATCTTTTCTTTCTTTTTACCCTTTACTTGTGGCTGTGACTTCTACAAAATGCTTAAACTTGATTGTACGCTCTTTGGTTTTCCATACACCAGGTTTAAGATATGGTCTGCCTACAGCTGGCTTTTAAAAGTTAACCCATTACCTCTATTAGGTAGCCTTTGGCAAGAGAAAAGACAGGATATTGTCATGCTTGGGTATATTTCCAGCAGTTGATAAGGTAACAGAAAAGCCATAAAAAAAGCTTTGTTTCAGAGTGGGGCGATTCTGTGTTCTCTCTCTCTCTCTCCCTCCCTCCCTCCCTCCCTCCCTCCTTCACTCACTCCCTTTTTGGAACCTTGCATGATGAAGTTAGAAGGCCTAGCAGCAGAGGTGGGATGTAGACCTGATTAACCCTGCAATGTGGCCCAAGCAGACATTAGTTTCAACACTGTGGACATTCCAGGATGGGTAGTTCCTTTCTGCAGGCCTTGTTGGGTGTGTAGTGTCTGGCCTTCACCTAAAACACCTCAGCATTTTGCCTGGTTGGTGTGCCCTGTCGTCTGTGTAAGTTGAGGTCCAGGTAAAAAGTCTGTCCTCACACAGCCAAAAAAGGAAGTCCTTAGGGATGACCCTCTGCAAGGGTGCTGAGTCCAGAGACAGAAAAAGCTGATTTAAATTTAAGAAATATGGACGTTCACTTTCATTCAACTGCTGTCAGCTAAAGTTCTTTTATATACATTTCTGTTATGTGAACTTGAAGTATTGAGTCCTTTTGAATTCTAGATACCTACATATCATCTAAGAATCTGGAGCTTTCTCTTAAAGAAATAGAAATATCCTGGTCAGAGGTAGGCAGAGGTGACACTGGATTAGCATGCTATGGCTCTCAGCTTCCATAATGGAAACATGTTGTTTACTTAACATTTTTGAAAGGTGGGTGGGGAGTTAGGGAGGTTGAATTTAATTTGATCTTCCTGCCAGAGCCTCCTTGGTACTGGGGTTGTGGGGCTTGGATTCGTGGTCTTCCTGCTACAGCCTCCTTGGTACTGGGATTATGGGCATGAACCACCACACCTGGCTCTTAGTTTTTCCTAAAACAATTTCATGAAGCTGCTAAGGTAGCTTAGGGTTAAGCGCACTTGTTCTTGCAGACAACCTGGGTTTGATTCCTGGCATACACATGCTAGTTCACAACCACCTATAGCTCCAGTTCCAGGGGATCCAATGCCCTCTTCTGACCTCCAAGGGTACCAGGTACCCACATGGTATATAGACATGAATGCTGGCCAAACACTCATATACATAAAATAAAATAATTATAAAGCAACTTAATGTGAACGAGTCTGCCAGATGCTGTGTGTTATTTCTATTTTCTTAGCACATTTAAAACCGTCTTGCTGCTCCTTCTCAGTACTAATAAGCAGTACCAAACTGCTTTGCACATCCTAAAAAGAGTGTTTCTTTTAGAATATTGACTGCTCCAGCCTTTTCAGTGAGCCAGATTGGTTTTCCTGCCTTATAAATTGGATTAACAAAGTTTTTTTGGTATTTATTTTGTTTTTAAATTAGATTTATTCTTTTTATTTTGTGTATATGTTTTGCCTGCTTGTATGTGTTATGCTATGTGCATGTTTGATGCCCTTGGAACTGGAGCTGTAGGTAGTTGTGAGCCACCATTTGGGTATCAGGAATCAAACCTGGGTCCTCTGCAAGAGCAACAAGTGCTCTTAACTGTTGAACCATCTCTCCAGTCCCGATTTGGAAACTTTTAGTATTATGTGATAGCTGAGCAGCCAGCCAAAGAATTTTAAAGAAGTCTTGATGTTTTAAGTGAAGGAGAAACATAAGCATATTAAAGTGTAAAGAGCTACACTCTAGGCAGAGCAGAGGGAAGTGAAGAAGGCAGAGGAGCCAGAGCCAGAAAAGTTATTAACTGCTATGCTCTTAGCTTCATTTTGCTTTCTTTCGTAGGAAATGACTTGCAGTTAAGTGAGTCTGGCAGTGACAGTGATGACTAGCTCCAGGCTTTTGAAATCTGCTTCCGGTACATGGACATGCTGCAAGACCCAGCGACTTCTGCCAGGATTCCACGCCACAGGAGGATGTTGCACAGCAGGGCCTGTAGGAGGAGTTAAGGCCTGGGAGCATGCAGACACTCAGTTTTTGACTTGGTGGTGGTGGGTGATTTTCTCACGTAATTCTTGAACGATCTCTTGTTTCAGAGTTTAAGTAGATCTCTAGGAGAATGAATGGAATTCTGTTTCCACGTGGTTGACATTGTTAACGAAAAACAGACCATTGCACCCTGATCTCGGGCCCTCAAGGGCCCTGTCCTCACCAGGCCAGTAATTCAGCAGCCATCAGTTTGGCCAGGCAGTCTGTACCAGTAAAATAAAAGTCTTTGAGGGTTATGGAAAGAAAGGAGATCCTCAAACTGTGTCATAGAAATATGTTAAGACCACTTTCCATCTTTGACATGAAGTGGTAAGGAAGTTTTGTGTGACCCAGTTTGACAAGACCATAGAAGTAGACCTTGGCAGAGTCTTTGGGTCAGTTAGTGTGTGTGTGTGGGTGTGTGGTTGTGGGTATGTGTGCTGGAAATCCAGTTGCTCGACCCAGCGCAGCTAGGAAAGGAAAGCACACTGCAGGGAATGTCCAGTCACCTGTCTTAGGTGTACGCTTGCTCGCTACTTCTTTGAATTACACTTGCTGGCGTCAGACTTTTCTGCACAGACGTTTCTGTCAGATTCCAAAAGACAAAAGCGTTGCTGCCATTCAGCTCGGATTCAGACTCAGGCAATCCCCGTGTATGTGAGGTGGAGTGAGCAGCAGCTGCCACGCTGACGCACATCCTCAGCTCATCTGAGACTTCTGGGTTCACATGGATCCATCCTCAGGTATTCTTAATCCCGTGGCTGTTAGCGGAGGATAGGGATCAAGGAGGGGTATAGTGGGGAACCCTCTGAGCAGACTGGCCAGCTGCAAGCCTCCAGAGTCCAGATAGGAGTTCTGCCGTATGAAACACTCTTCATGAGCTCTCTATGCTTTTGAGCCTGACTCCCAGACCAATTGGTATTTTCATAGAAGAGAATCAAAAGATTGCCTTTTGCAATGTGCCATTTCCAAATAACTGTTCTTGCTGGAAACTGGTCACGAGTCAATGTTCCACACTGAGGAAGTGTGTGGTGACTTGTACGTTGCCACCCATCTCACAGTAGATGTATTTAGAATGAATATATCCTAGGAAATTCCTGTCTTTCAGATAATACTAATGTTCTTTTTCCCTTGGGTTTTCCTCCACTCACATAAGCCTTTCTCCTGAGCTAGTGGAGGGAGGTGTTCTGGACCTAGAAGGAAATGAATGGTCCATGGTGGGACTTAGGTTAGACTCATATAGGTACGATCCTAACTGTTTGATCCGCAGATTGCAGTGAGCTGAGGTAGGATAGAAGCCATTGCCCAGCAGCACATGTACACCATTCTGCCCAAGTACCTTGTGCTGGGATCTCAGCCTCTGGGGCGATGCTTGGTGAATCTCCATGGCAGGTGGGAACCTCCTTATAGCAAGCTGATAATTGCTTTATAATTCTTTGGTAATGGCAGCTCAGGGAAGGTACAGGTTATGATTGGGTGGCTTGAATTGTCCCTGGATCTGGGAATTGAATTGT
Organism: Microtus ochrogaster; assembly: GCF_000317375.1. Classification (NCBI taxonomy): domain Eukaryota; kingdom Metazoa; phylum Chordata; class Mammalia; order Rodentia; family Cricetidae; genus Microtus; species Microtus ochrogaster. Next base: position 64,950,154 of record NC_022013.1, on the reverse strand, counting down.
CTTACTGTTCTTTGCCTGCTTACACTAGGGCAGGTTCCAGGAACTTGAACTAAAAATGCGATGTAGGTCTCCCCTTGCTCTGCCCTTCTCCAAAGCCTTGGTTTCTGTAGACAGAACTGTGTGTGGGCATACTGGCCAGTGACTGTTTCTATAGGAAGTGCCTGCATGTGGCACTGGGCTTGGTCAGTCAGATTCCCTGTCACCCGGCCTACCCAGCACCACATGCTTTTGTTGGCTCCAGTTTGTGCTCTCTGCACAGTCCTTCAGTGCTCCCATCTCCTTTCCCTTCCTTAGTAAAAAGCAAAACAAAAACCAACAAAAAAACCAACAAAAACCATTTTTGAAAATCCAGACTCTTGCCTCTTACATTGATGATGACAATGATGACTTCTCAGGGGTATCCTTGTGCCAACTGAGTGACTTCCTTCCTGTCTCTGTGCCTTTGCTGTTCCCTCCTCTTTACCCACTCAACCTTCTCCAGACTCCTCAGGTACCATCTTCACCAACTCTTCAGGTCTTCCCACCTATGGGGTATGTCCTAATGTGCATACAAATTGCCTTTCTCCTACCTGGTTTCTGGTTGGTTTGAGCACCTCAAAAGTAAAGAAGTAGACATGCGTGTGCTCCTAGCTTAGAGGGCAGGAGGCTGAGAGAACTAACTAGTTAAGGATTGAGAATAAGCATAGGGGAAACATTCCAGTGTAGCTTTATACCCGGAAATAATTACACAGAAACTGTATTCT
>NC_022013.1:64947263-64947826 GCF_000317375.1 Microtus ochrogaster | reverse complement strand
CCAGACTCTCTGTGAATTTTCCATTTTTACGTGGCTTATTTTTCTTTATTTCTTTTAATCTATAACTATCTGTACTCTGTCTCTTTAAAGACTTTCCCCTTTGTTTTTATTCTCTCCATCTTTTTTCTTCTCTCAAGCCTACGTACACTTATCCAACATTGTGACCCATTTAGTGGTCTTTTATGACTGAATCTGTCCTATTGTGAATCTGCAATTTTTTACTATCCAGGAGTACTTCTTAAAATGTAAAGCCCTTCTTAAAAACTTAAGTTGCGCCATGTAGAGGTAATACGGTGCCACCTGTTTACTGCCAGTCTAAACCTTAATTGTGCGGTTATTAGGATAATTACGATAGTTCCTGCCTGAGACCAGCACCGTTCAGCATGGCTGAGCTGTTTGTGCCTCTGGGTCACTTGTGCCTCTGAGCTGCAGAGCAGAGGGCTGCTCTGGTTGTTGGCTCCACCTCTCTCCAATTTCAAAATGGAGGACATACCATTTTCTACTAGCTCTGGGGCCACCAGGTAGGACACTCAGCACTTTAACTCTGAGACTGAGCGTGCGGC
>NC_022013.1:64945472-64946633 GCF_000317375.1 Microtus ochrogaster | reverse complement strand
TGTCCTATCAAAGGCCAAGCAGTTTCTTTATTAATTAACCAATGAAAGCAACAGATAGACAAATGACCCTTCTCCATCATTCCAGGCATTGAGACAAAGCTGAAACTCCCCATGCAAGTCCCTACTCAATTTTTAAATTACCTTTTATTTGTTCTATGCAATGTTAGCCACTTGGGTGAGGTGGGACAAGTAGTTCTACAGAGAAGCCATGGCAATCCTTTGAAAAGTTCTGGGAAAATGCAATACAGATAAACTAGAGATTTGTAATAATGCCACTGGTTAATTTATTTCTGTAGCAGAATAATTTTATCTATGGGTGATATGCTGCAGTAATAGGGAAACTTGAAAATTCCAAAGTCCTTTCTTTTCTTTATTGATAGTATGGTTTAGCTTGTGTGTGTGTGTGTGTGTGTGTGTGTGTGTGTGTGTGTGTGATATATTTATTACATTATTTTGAAAGAGAATTTAATCTGTTTTGTAGATATGTATTAAGAACAATAAAGTGGATCTTTCCACTTGGCAAGGAACATAGACTTTCTAAGACTCGGGCCTTCACCAGTAGGAAGTGTTGGGAAGTGTGTTTTTGTTGCCTCTGTTATTTTGGTCTTAGATTCCTTGTCTCCTTTATTAATGATATTTAAAATCTTGTGCCTAAAAATTCATTTGGCTTAATTCTGATGTAGACATGCATGTTTACATTTATATTTGCTGTGTAGTCTCTCTCAAGATGAATATATTTAAATAAAAATGAAGGTCTGCAATATATTTAAGTGTTTTGGGTTGTTAGTTTCTTTAACTGAAAATCTGTGTAAAGTAGGGCTTTTTAAGAATCCTTTAGGCTGGGGCTGGAGAGATGGCTCAGTGGTTAAGACCTTTGTCTGCTCTTCCAAAGGTCCTGAGTTCAAGTTCCAGCAACCACATGTGCTCACAACCATTTGTAATGAGATTTGGTGCCCTCTTCTGGCCTGCAGTGATACATGCAGGCAGAACAGTGAATCCATAATAAATAAATAAATAAATAAATCTTTAAAAAAAAAAAGGGGGACTCTTTTAGGCTAGGCAGAGGTGGCACACACCTTTAATCCTAGCCCTTGGAGGCAGAGGCATCTCTGTGAGTTTGAGAATAACCTGGTCTACAGAACGAGTTCCAGGATAGTCCAG
>NC_022013.1:64937519-64945042 GCF_000317375.1 Microtus ochrogaster | reverse complement strand
CCTGCTCTCTCCAAGACTTTTATCATGAAGGGGTGTTGGATTTTGATAAAGGCTTTGAGATGTGGGGATCATATGGTTCAGTTTGTTTTTATGGTGGGATTATACTGATGGATTTTTATGTGTTGAACCTTCCCTGTATCTCTGGGGTGTTCATGATCATGGCAGATGATTTTTTTTTTGATGTGTTCTTAGATTTGTTTTACAAGTATTTTATTGAGTATTTTTCATTAATATTCATGAGGGAGATTGGTCTGTAATTCTCTTTCTTTGTTGCACCTTCGTGTGGTTGGATATCAGGGTATCTGTAGCCTCAAAAGGAGTTTGGCAGTGTTCCTAACTGTTTCTATTGTGTGGAACAGTTTGAGGAGTTTTGGTATTAGCTCTTGGAAAATCTGGTAGAATTCCGCACTGAAACCATCTGCTTCTGTTTTTGTTTAGGAGGCTTTTAATGACTGCTTCTATTTCCTTAGGGGTTATAGGTTTATTTAAATTGTTTATCTGGTCTTGACTTAATTTTGATATATGGTACCTATATAGAAAATTGTATATTTCTTTTAGATTTTCCAGTTTTATGGAATATAAGGTTTTGAAGTATGACCTCATGATTCTCTAGATTTCTTCAGTGTCTGTTGTTATGCCCTCCTTTTCATTTTTGATTTTGTTAATTTATATAGTCTTTCTCTGTTGTTTGGTTAGTTTCGATAAGGATCTGTCTATCTTATTTTTTTCTCAAATAACCAGCTCTTTGCTTCATTGATTCTTTATATTCTCTTTGTTTCTATTTTACTGATTTCAGCCCTCAATTTGATTATTTTCTGTTGTCTACTCCTAGGTGAGTTTGCTTTTTGTTCTAGAGCTTTCAGGTGTTCTGTTGATTAGCTAGTGTGAGATTTCTTCCACTTTCTTATGTAGGCACTTAGTGCTATGAACTTTCCTCTTAGCACTGCTTTCATAGTGTCCAATAGGTTTCGGTATGTTGTGCATTCATTTTTATTGAATTCTAGGAAATCTTTACTTTCTTTCTTCAGTTTTTGCTTGACCCAGGGGGTGATTCAGTTGAACATTTTTTCAGTTTCCATGGGTCTGTAGGCTTTCTGCAATCAGTGTTGTTAAATTCTAACTTTAAATCATGGTGATCTGATAAGATACAGGGGGATATTTTATTGTTTTTGTATCACTTGAGGTTTGCTTTGTGACCGGGTATATGGTCAGTTTTTGAGAAGGTTCCTTGAGGTGCTGAGAAGAAGGTACGTTCTTTTGTGCTGTAAATGTCTGTTAATAAGTCCATTAGATTCATGACATCTGCTAGTTTCCTGTTTCTCTGTTAGGTTTCTGTCTGGATGACCTGTCCAGTGGTGAGAGTGGGGTGTTGAAATCTCCCACTATGAGTGTGTGGGGTTTGATGTGTGATTTAAACTTTGTTAATGTTTCTTTTACAAATGTGGGAGCCCTTCTATTTGCTGCATAGATGTTCAGAACTGAGACTTCATCTTGGATTTTTCCGGTGATGAATATGAAGTGTCCTTTTACATCTCTTCATTTTAGTTTGCAGTCTGTTTCGTTAGATATTAAGATAGCGACACCAGATTGTTTCTTAGGTCTGTTTGATTGGAAGGTCTTTTCCCAAACCATTATCCTGAGGTAATGTCTGTCTTTGAGGTTGAGGTATGTTTCTTGTGTGCAGCAGAAGGGCTGCTCCTATTTTCGTATCCATTCTGTTAGTTAGCCTGAGTATTTTTACAGGTGAATTGAGCCCATTATATTAAGGTGTATTAATGACCAGTGATTGTTTATTCCTGTTGTTTTTGGTTTTGGTGGTGGTGTTGGTAGTTGTGTGTGTGTGTGTTTCACTTTTTTGGATTTGCTGGTGTGGGATTATCTATTGTCTGTCTTTTTGTGGGCGTGGCTAACTTCTTAGATTGCAATTTTCCTTCTAGTACTTTGTGTCGGGCTGGGTTTTTGGATAGGTATTGGTTACATCTGGTTTTGTCATGGAATATCTTGTTTTCTTCTGTGGTGATTGAAAGTTTTGCTGAGTCTAGTAGTCTGGGCTGGTGTTCGTGGTTTCTTAGTTTCTGTAGCACATCTGCCCAGAACCTTCTGGCTTTCATTGTCTTCATTGAGAAGTTAGGTGTTATTCTTGATAGGTCTGCCTTTATATGTTACTTGGCCATTTTCCTTTGCAGCTCTTAATATTCTTTCTTTATTCTGTATATTCAGTGTTTTGATTATTATGTGGTGAGGGAACTTTTTTATTTTTTTATTTTTTTTTTTTTTTGTTCAGTATTTTTGGTGTTCTGTAAGCCTCTTGTATCTTCATACGCATGTCCTTCTTTAGGTTGGGAAAGTTTTTTTCTATGATTTTGTTGAATATATTTTCTGTGCCTTTGAGCTAGTATTTGTCTCCTTCTATCTCTATTAGTCTTAGGTTTGGCCTTTCCATGGTGTCTCAAATTTTTTTTTGTGTTAAGATTTTGTTGGATTTAATGTTTCCTTTGATGAATCTATTTCCTCTGATGTATCTTCACCGCCTAAGATTCTGTCTTCCATCTCTTAAAGATTTTTATCTTTGTTTATTGTTTATGCTTGTATCTGTGGTTCCCAAATTTTTCATTTTCAGATTTCCCTTGGTTTGTGTTTTCTTTATTGTCTGTATTTCAATTTTCTTGAACTGTTTTCTTTACTTATTTGATTGCTTTTTCTTGGTTTTCTTGACTTTCTTTAAGGGATTTATTGATTTCTTCCAGTTTTTTGTCCTTTCCTTGATTTCTTTAAGGGAATTTTTTGTTTTCTCTTTAAGGGCTTCTGTCATCTTCATAAAGTTATTTTGAAGGTCATTTTCTCCCACTTCATCTGTGTTGGGATAGTCAGGTGTTGCTACTGTAGAACCCTTGGTTCTGGTGGTGCCACATTGCCCTTTATGTTGTTGAATGTATTTTTATACTACTGTCTACTCATCTGGGTTTGGGATTAATTATAGGTACAGGTATTGATTCTTCCTCCAATTGGTACAGGTGGTGCCTGTGCCTTCAGGGGCTGCTGATGCTGCAGGGGGTAGTTGGCCTGGAGGGAGGGTGATGGGTTCTGTGGGCTTGGGTGGAGCAGTGGGACTTGAAGGTTCCAGCGTCTAGTAGGTGGCAGGGGTGGTGGAGAGGCCTGCCTGCAGGAGTTGACCAGCTGCTGGGGCTCTTCCTCCAATCCCTTAGTGGTTGTTGAGTCTAAAGATACCCTGTACTTCAGAAGACATTCAGGGGTTAGTGAGTCTAAAGCAGAGATATCTAACCCACAGCCTGCAGGCCACATGTGACCCAGGTTAGGTATGAGTGTAGTCCAACACAAAATCTTAAAATATAATGAGGTATTTTTGTGATATTCTTCACTGCTTTTGATAATTTGATTCCCTGTTTCTCTGATATTAATTTTGTAGATGACAGTATACTGTCACAATGTTTCAAAAGATAAACATGTGTATGTTCTAATAACCCTTTGGTCACAGTTTAGACACCACTAGATTTAACATTCGGTTCCAAACAATTCTTGCTTATCAAGTGTAGCCTGGACATTTTTCAGAAGAATCTGTAAAACTGTATTATCCTGAAAATAATTTAATTTTTATGTGGTTAAAATAACGAAGGGGTAGTAGTTTATGAGGCAAAAATGTACCTGATGAGAAATTAGAGCTTAGTTAGAATAAATGTCTCCGATTCAGTGTCCTCTCCCTTTCCTGACATCAGCGAGAGAGGACTTTACACTTGACTGTGTCGAGAGTGCAGTGAGTAAGATTCTGAAGCAAAGGGCAAAGTCCTTGTTTTGTCTCTGGTGGTTCTTTGAGTTTACACCTGCTCTGACTGCCGAAAGTAGAATTATACCATCTCTTAAATATTTACTTCCTAAGGGCAGATAGTCTCCAGGACGTGTAAGCTCTGAAATACAACAGTTATCATAAATAATAATCCTGAAGCTTTGTATAGCATAGGAAATTCTATTCACTAGAATTGTTTGTTTGCTTAAGTTATAAACTTTACTCATCATGGGAAATTGAATTTTCTCTCCTGTTTTTGTATAATTAAACTGATTATCACCATATGTGTTATCGTTGATGTTTCCAGTATTTTCCATGTGAATTTCCTACATATTTTCTCCTTATAGTTGTGAAAATGAAATATGAAACTTGTAAAGTATTCATGTCTAAAATTTGATGGGAAAACCATTCTTGTACAACCTCTAGAGGTTTGTAAATCCCAATACATGGGGTTCCACCAAGTCAGTGTAAGGAAGCCCCAGCCATTAGACAGTCCCTGATCTCTCCTGTTTTAAGATCTGTTGGAAGGTTTGCTGGTGAACTAGCAGGGAAATAAAGAAATGGGAACATCAGACAACTGCAGAAAACATGGTGTTGTATAGGAAAGGAACTGTTACCATAGCATCGTATATAGTTGAACAGCAGTATTGTTCATGTCCACAAACATCCCTTTTATGTGTTCCTTACTTAAGCCAATTAACATTCATTGCAGGTGGGATGATTATTATGGGGATTTTATACAAAACAAGGCAGCTTTTCTGTAGTTCTGCAGGAAAAAAAATTGAAGTTTATGTATGCAAAGAGCAGAAACACACTTGGAGAATGAGTTCAAAACAACCCCTAAGTTATACACACAGAATACCACACCAGAACCTCTGATTGAGGGAAGTGGACCATCATTAGGACACATCCTTCTCCATTGCTCTCTCTCCCTTTCTAGGTGGGGATGTCTGATCTCTTATTTTAGTATCTCTTTTCTCCTCTCCATATAGGCAGTTTCCAAATCAATTTCACCAAACTGGATAGAAACCAAAGGAGAAATAGGCAATAACAGAAGAAATAAATTAGTATGCAGTGATGAACAAGAATGGGTTGTTGATACATGTCATTACACAAAATGCATTATTGCTAGTGAAATAAGCAAGATTCAAAAGGTTATCCATTGTATTATTTTATCCCCTAACATTCCAGAAAAGGCAAAACTCTGAGTGGCTGGGTAGTGGGAGGCTGTATTATATAGTATAAAGTATAGTAGCATTGAGAATTCTGGGATGACAGAGGTGTCTTCTCTCTTGGTTCTGGTCATGGTTACACAATACTACATCTATGTCCAAACTCAGAACTCTAAACTGAAAAAAGTAAGTTTGACTCTATGTTAAGTTTAAAAAAAGCAAAAACCCCAAAGTTGATAGGGGGGAAGCAAAATTAAAGATATGTTAAGTTAGGGGTCGTGAGATGCTCAGTCAAGAAGGGCATGCTGTGTAAGCAAACACAAGATCCTGAGTCTGGTCCACAGAACCTATGTGCAGAAAAAACTGGGTATGGTGGTAAATGCCAATAATTAAAAAGGGAGGACCAAGGCAATCCCTGGGGCTGGGTGGTGAGGCAGCCTAGCCATTTCGAGAGCTCCAGACGATAAAAGACCCTGTTTGCTTTTAAAAGGAAAAAAAGTTGACTAGCACTGGCAGCTGTCCTGGCTTCCACGTCCATGTGCATTCCAACACGTGCACACACTCGTGAAGTTAAAGGGTCTGGGGACATAAAAACATGGTAGAAATCTTGCCCGGTGTGTTTAAGTTTACATGTTTTTAAAAAAAATGTAAAGTATAAGGCAAAAATCATGGGTTAATTTTATTAAATACTCTTTGTTTTAATATTTATTTGTGGGGGTGTGGGACCACCTTCATTGTCAGCTTGACAGACTGGACAGAGGAGCCTTTATTGAAGAATTGCATCCATCCTATTGGCCTGTAGACATGTCTATGGGGGAATTTCTTGACTAGCGGTGGATACAGGAGAGCCCAGCCCACTGTGAGTGTGCCGTTCCTAGGCGGGGAAGCATGGGCTGGCTGTTTAAGAAAGGTAGCTGAATAAGAGCAAGACCACCAGTGACAAGCTGCACTTCTCCATGGGCTGTGCCAGTTTCTGCCCTGAGTTCCTGCCCCGAATTCCCTTGGGGATTGTGACACGAGAATTGTAAGATGAAATAAATCCTTTCTTTAATTTGCTTTTGATCAGAGTGCTTAATCACAGCAATATAGAAGCAAACTAGAATATCATGTGTTGAAGGAATGTGTGTGTGTGTGTGAATATGGAAACACATCCTACAGCTTGCTTGTGCTGCCCAATTTTAAATCAACTTGACACAAGCTAAAGTCATCAGAGAAAAGAAAGCCTCAACTGAAAAAAAAATGCCTCCATAAGATCAAGTGATAAGCAAGCCTTTAAGGCATTTTTCTAATTATTGGTTGATATGGGAGGGTCCAGCCCATTGTGGGTGGGGCCACCCCTGAGATGGTGGTTCTGTTCTCTGTAAGAGAGCAGGCTGAGCAAGCTGTGGAGAGTGAGCTAGTAAGCAGCACCCTCCATGGCCTCTGCATCAACACCCAAAACAAATGCAGGATTTAGTGCCTCATGATAAATGGACGTCTCACAATCAACAGGCAGATTAAACAAATTTCTGGTTCCTCAGAGGCCCCTCAGGTACCCCACCCAAAGGCATTGTTCTCTCCCCCACCAGTAGTAACAGCTACACTGAGTCATATCTGTTTTTATTGTCACCCAGGTATACATCCCCAGTCACTTATTCTTAAAGGTTATTGTTTTTGATGACATAATTCCCAGAACCCACATTTTCCTTCTTGTCTCTAATTCTTGACAGTTTATCTGTGGTATGGGAGAACTCTTTAACTCTTTGGCATGTAGTTCTTCATGGTTTGGGTTTTCTGACTGCATGCTCATGATGAAGCCAAATATGTCTATCATGTGTCCTGAGCACTGGCAGCTGGATGTAGGCTAGGGATCACATGGCTGGTATAACTCAAGTCCATTTCCCCAACAAGGGTACAGGCTAGGTGCTCTGTTTTACGAGAAGACCCTGTAACTGCAGTTTTTGAATGTATTCAAAATTCACAAGGCTAAGTATGAAATATATTTAAATATTTAAACATTTAGTTGACTTGTATCATTTGTTCTTTAGCAATATTAAAGACTTACAATGTTTTTACATTTGAGGGTATTCTATATATAAAGAAGATAAAATATGTCATGTGTTCATATTGATCCTTGGAGTTCAAAGCAAGGACTTTGAATTTTAAATTCTTGGTGGTTCTCAGGGACACAAGTGATAATAGAATCTCAATATTAATATTTTTAGTTCTTAGGCATAACATGCATATAGTAGCAGAAACAATGCAAAATATAAACAATCTGTGTGCTATGTCTAATGAAATTATTGTGCTGTAAATTGATGTAAGATTGTACATGTGGAAATAAGTTAGTATACACATCAATGTCTTTGATTCATCCTTGATTAAAATCAGAATCAGCATCCATCCCTTTAAAAAAAATCTATTAATTGGGTTTGGTGAAACAAACCAAAAAAAAAAAAATGCTTAGTTACTTAGTCCACAACAGAACAGAAGCACAGAAATATTAAGATAGAAGCCGGGCGGTGGTGGTGCACACCTTTAATCCCAGCACTCAGGAGGCAGAGGCAAGC
>NC_022013.1:64931674-64936272 GCF_000317375.1 Microtus ochrogaster | reverse complement strand
ATAGATAATCTTCAACCACTTCCAAGAGCTGTAGAAAATGGCGTTTAAATAACTTAGAGTTCTGTTGAAGTGAGACACAATTGCTCCTGGTGGCACTGATCTATTCCTGAGAGAATGTTGAGCATCAAAGACACTCCACTTGGAGCTTGTTTTTTTCTTGGCAAAAACTGGCCTGTGGGCAAAGAAATGCCCATGCCTCAACCAATGACAAAATACATAGTATCTGGAAATGGATAAGTAGGACTGTCAACTCTTGTCAAGACAGGGTGAGACGGTTTTGAAAAGTTTCTCTCCTTTGAAAATTGTCAGTTATTATTCTAGGCCTTAGCCAAAGTTGGTTACTTCAACGTTGCAAATGAGACTTTGGGTGACTGCCCAGGCAGCCAGTTGTCTCTGTCATGTGTTGCACGTTTTGGAAGTTGCTTGATGGCATTTTCTGCTTACTCAAGTGATATTATTACCCTTCTCGGGTCTTTGATGGGGTTGAAGACTAGATAATTGTAGTTACTTTCCTCTTATGACTTGGACAAGTTACTTATTATGCAAGACTTAAGCTAGTTAGGATAGGATATTTGTTCTTATCGTATATAATTTTGTGTAAGCACCAGGAGGTCTCAGTGTATAGATGCCAGGCTGTGACATCCACTGCCCTGGGTAGTCCAGGCACAGCCTGAATTCTCTTGAGATGCTGAAAAATGAGCAGAAGCCCATGATGTCGGACCTGCAGAAATGGCCCATGGAGGTCAGTGATGCCTTGAACGAGTTCAAGCGACTGGGAGAGGAGAATGAATCCTACAAGTAAGGGCCTGATTTAGCTTTGGAGAGATTGTCACTTCCCTCTGTCTTTGAAGCAATATGAGGTCTCTGGTTCTGGTCTGTCTGTCTCTTAGAAGGAACCTGTCTTGTGACCCTTGGAATTGTGCCTCTTTGATTCAGTTTTGCTGAGTGTGAAAAGATACTGTGCCCCTCCCAGTGATGTCCTGCCAGCCTCAGGAACCCTTAGATAGAAAAATGGTTTGCACCGTGAAGTGGGTGTTAGGTAGCTCAGGGGCTTTGGGACTCTGGCAGGGGCTTTACAGAGCTGATATCCATGGGATCCGTAGACAGAGTTTATTCTATTTGGGACTTCTGCCCTCATTCAGGAGTGTCTGCCCTCCATCTGTGGATGCTTTCCCAATTCCATGACCCATTAAGCACAGGTGGGGCTGCATCCTCTTCTCAGGGTCGCAGTATAACTTTGGGTGCCCAGGTTTTCAGAAGTAGTTTGACTCTTTCTGGAATTTGTTTATTCTCTGGATTTGGTCTGCTTCTGAGCGATATTGGCTTGACTACTGTGAGCTCTAGTCTTTGATGTCTGGGGTCTTGGGACTTTTCAGGGCTGGTGGTACTTGGAGGTAGGGATGGCAGGTGCAGACTGGGTGGGGCTCACCATTTTTGTATGGTGGTTGAGTTATCTCCACAGCCTGGTCCTGCAAGATTTGACTCAGCTGAAAGAAAATGTGCATGTGTTGAGGCTGAAGAACCGATTGCTGCAGAAGGAGAAGATTGAACTGCAAGAGTCCTGTGAGGAGGTGAAGAGGCTCATTAAGGAGGCCATTGAGAAGTTCTGTGGGCATCAGGTCGGCCGAGGCAGTGGGGGCCTGCTCACCTGTCCAACCATAAACATTGAGACACCCACATATCCATCCACCCAGCCATCCAGACTCTGACCTAAATACCTTCCAATTGCTCATTTCTGTGATATCATAAGTCTCTCTGGAGAGTTAGTCTCTTGCAAGAAGCTGGATGATTGTCCAGCAAACCCTCCTCCTCTGCTATAAACCGCAGTGCCTTCAGAGAGATGGGTCACATATTACACACCTACATGTCACTATGGATGGAGGGCTGCTCTGCAGAGAGCTACTTTAGAAATAGCACAGAGCTTTCATTGATGAGATCAGAGGCCTGGGGCTCATTTGCACTGCAGGGGTCCTGTGAGATCTCAGGTAGGAAGCAGCTTGCTAGGACTAGAACCCAGTGCCATTGCCAAGTGCCATTGCCACAACTTTTGTGGTTTGCATGTGGTCTTTCTTCCTGCATCCCAGTGTGTTCTCTTCCCCTTGCTCAACTCTTGGTTCACACTGGCAGAAGTGTGAGTATCAGCTTGTCGGCCCTGTTTTCTGTAGGTGGTGCTGGGAAGTTCTCTCATCCTGGCGCTTCCAGTCTGAAGCTGACTGGATGACCTTAGATGTGGACAGTCTTTGCTGAGGGTTGGGGTGACAGATTGGAGGTTCCAAGAGAGAACATTTTATCCAACCACCTCAGCGTCGTCTGGCTAATCTATGTGCTCCTCTAGGCATTTTTAGTCTCCATGGGATGGATTGCAGAGGTGTGGGTCTCAGCTGAAACACCGTATGTGCATAGTCTAAACTCAACTGTTCATTCAACCTGGTGTGCATAGTCTAAACTCAACTGTTCATTCAACCTGGTGCGCATAGTCTAAACTCAACTGTTCATTCAACCTGGTGTGCATAGTCTAAACTCAACTGTTCATTCAACCTGGTGTGCATAGTCTAAACTCAACTGTTCATTCAACCTGGTGTGCATAGTCTAAACTCAACTGTTCATTCAACCTGGTGTGCATAGTCTAAACTCAACTGTTCATTCAACCTGGTGCGCATAGTCTAAACTCAACTGTTCATTCACCATGATGTCATCCTCTTTTTTCTGCTCACTTCTGATTTCTGTGCTCTGTGTGTATTGATGTAGGTGTGTAAATGTGTACATTGGTGGGTGTGTTTGCAGGCTACATAATAAACTCCGGTGTTGTGCTCTGTTGTTCATTCCGTTATTCCCTTGACCCTAGGTCTCTTACTGAACCTGAAATTTTCTGTTCTGGCTATTCTGGCTGGCCAGCCCTTTCCGGATCTCCTGTCTTCCAAGGTGGACCTTCTGTCTTGTTTTGTCTCATCTAATTGTTATGAGTTTCTACAGTTCAGAAAAAGGAAGGATGTAGTAGCGCTCTCTTCTTTTACACAAATTTGTTATTTTGGAATTAATGTGTTCTGTGGTAAATAAGAAAAATCAAACAAGACAGCTATTTTAAAAATGAAAAGGAGACTTCTTTCCTTTCATTGCACACAGCTTACAGCAAAGGAAATGTCTCAGTGGCTTCACAATAAGGAATCCCACAGAGCATCCCCTTGCTGACATTGGGTTGTTGGCTCTATCCTGTGCATGGCTGTGTCTTAGAACAGATCCCTCTCATAGCTGTGCAGAATGCTGTTTTTCTGAAAAGGATACAGGTGATGTTACTAGCCTCCTCCTGACTGATATTGGGGCTGAGTTCCTATTATACACCCTGTAATCTATTGAAAACTCCCTGGTGTTGACCGTGGGTCACTTTCCTTCGCTTGAGCTCTCCAGGTCTTCTGTGGAGGAGCCAGGGCAGGTTTAGTCAGGGATGTGATGGATCAACCCGGAACCTGAGGGATCGGTGAGTCTCGGGATGGGTAAAGTTCATGGAAGAAAAGCAAGTGCAGGACAGAGTGGCAGAACCAGGCTGAGTCTGAGAGCCTTGTAGACAGCAGGGAGGACCCACTACCTCCCCCTGCAGCAGAAAAGGTTATGAAAGGCAGTAATCTCAAGTTTCCTGCTGGTGTCCTCTTCCAGGAGTCTTCACAGCATTGTCTACAAGACCCTTCCAACCTGCCATTGTGTGGTAGAAAAACTCAGTAGGCATTAAGCAAGAATAAAACCTATTGACCACAAAGTCTCTGATAGCAGGGAGCTAAAGGGAGATAGGAAAAAAGAATAGCAATCAAGGTCCAAGATCCAAAATTCTAAAATCCATCCACATAAGAATATGTCCCCAGGAGACTACACACATACCCAGCCAGTGACTCAAGAGCTGGCAGGTGCCCTATGCTTGCCTAGAGGAGAAATAATTTAGACACACCATCTTTGCTAGAGTTGCTGGTGCAGGTTAGAGGCTAGGAAGGGGAGAACGTTGAGTTGGAGCTGCTATTCCAGAAGAGCCAAGGACCTCAGAGGGCACCCAACCCATTCCCTGGGAAGCCATTGTCTTCAAGACTTCCTTGTTGTGGGCAGGCCCCTCCCACCTCCAAACCAGAACCTCCTGTAGCTAGAGGTGCTTAAAATGTAAAATAGACCACAGCGAGGGCAGTGCAGCTCTGACACCAGCAGCCAGTGGGGCCAGGCGGACGTGCAGTGCAGCTCAATGCCACAGCAACACGTTCTATGTAAACACCAAATGAAAATAATCAGAGGCTTTAGATCCAGACAAAGAGACTGTCAAATTTCTCAAAGTGTGGCAAAGGTCTGTTTTGAAAGTCATCTAGAACCCAGAGACAATGAAGGCTTGCTGTCCCTGATATGTTAATGTCCCTTATATGTTAATGAAGGAACCTGGGAACAGGTCAGAAATGGAAAACTGTACTGGAAACAATAACAGAAGCCAAGCAGAACAGGGGCATAAAATAGAACGTGACACAGCACGACCTGTCCAAGGTTACTGAAGGACAGAATGACAGTAACAGCTGGAACAAGGACAGGGTTCAGGGGCGTGCATATGTGTGGGGTGGAGGGAAGGTCCACTG
>NC_022013.1:64930215-64930947 GCF_000317375.1 Microtus ochrogaster | reverse complement strand
GATGACGTCAGATTGGCCTCTGGACATGGGGTTTGCACAGAGAGGAGGAAGGGGAGGAGAAGGAGTGTGAATGAGCGGGAGAGAGACGCGAAGATAGAGGAGGGGACCCTAGCTGAATGCCAGGAGCAGGAAGCAGAGCAATGGGCAAAGGTCATTCACGTTAGAGATCTGGAATTTTATTTCATGGTGAATAAAAACCCACAGCAATAGAAGCCCTGAGGTTCTGAGTTTGAGCAGAGTGGAGAGCACCGCACTCAGCCTGCGGGCTCCCCCCCCCTGCCACCCCCCCCCCCGGGGGGGGGATTCCCTAGTTCAGTTTTCTCTGCTAATGGATCATCACACTTTTGTGTGATTATGTGTTAAGGAATCCCAGGGCAATTTTCTAAAGCTAAGTACATGGCTTCCATGACTGTACCTTTAACCTAAATCCCACACTGTAACCAGCTCTGCAGGTTCTTCCTGAACATGCTTTCTAACATTTGTTCTTGAGGAAGGTGACCTTTCCTTGGTTATGTTCATAGTAACATAGACTCTCAGTAAGAGTTGCTTGCTCATATTGATGAACAGAGTGATTTTGAGGAAGGAATGAGACATTTTCAGCATCTTTTGAAGGAAAAGCTCAGTTTTCAACTATGGCCTCCAATCAAGCTAAGGGAACTCTGGGTTTGGAAGGAGGGGTTGCTGAGTGGTTTACTCTGTGTTCCCGGAGAGGCTCCTGAATGGGGAAGCTGG
>NC_022013.1:64927283-64929633 GCF_000317375.1 Microtus ochrogaster | reverse complement strand
CACAAGGGAAGAAAAGTTCTTCTGACCAAGACATTATGTGCCCAGACTGTACTGCAGAATTCCTCTGAGCACCTCTCCCTGACAGTGGCCCCCCGTTCTATGTCAGCAGTTGAGGATGGCAGGCAGTTCTCGAGTGTAGCCAAACAACTGCCTGAGGTATGGGAGCAGAGCAGAGACTGGCTGCCTTCTGCCAGCTTCAGTGATCTGGTTTGTCAGTGGGTGACTTGGGGAGGCCGTTGACCATGTTGTGCCCCCGCATGGCTTTTCAGTTGACAGCCATGGGCCTGGATTGGCCAGGAAGGAGATGTGGGCTCCTCACAGCAGCCGAGTGCTCATGCACTGTGCTGTTATTCTCCGGCTTCTGAAACCCAGGCAGGCTTCAGGGCTCTGGACCACGCTGCATCCTGTGCTGCTGTGAATACTGTGTCTGAAGAGGTGGTGTCTGTTCCCCTGAGCATGTGTAGGAGGCAGAGGAAAGCCCTGGCTGCTTATGTAGTCACATCTCTAGAGCAATGGGAGAGCTGAGGTCCGCAGATGTGGCATCTCAGCCTGGGTTGTCACCAGGTTCCAGACATGGTATTTCTGTTTGGTCCTCAGGGTGGCCTGTCCATCGTCTATGCCATGTCACTATGCCATCTCACTTGTGTTCCATCTACCCACAGATGCTGATACGGTGCCATCATCCAACCCGAGGCCCCGTACCCAGAAACAGATGCAGAAGGAAATGGAGAGGCTGACCAGGGAGCTGCAGCTGATGACCAGCCAAAGAAATGAGCTGCGAGATCACGTGATCTTTATCACAGAAGGAAAGGTGGATGATAGGTATCCATTGTTCCAGACTTCATGGGACTGTCAGCAATGTCACCCTCACCTGCTTTCTTTAAAGGTCTTGGGCTCCACAGTGTCATCTCACCTGAGCTTGAGGGAGCTCATGGACTCTGGACCAAAAGATGGGAGCCTCCATGGGATGACCTAGGCCCTCTGCTTGTGCTTGACAGTGTGTAGCTTGATCTCTTAGTAGGGCTCCTATCAGTGAGTTCAGGACCTGTCCCTGGAGCTTATCTGCCTTTTGGGAACCTCTTCCCAGGCTGGATTTCCTTACCTAGATATGACATGAGGCAGGGAGCTCAGCCTGCATTAACTTGACATGCCGTGTTTGCTCAAGTCCACAGGAGGCCGGCCTGTTTCTGATGGAGACAGAGGAGGAGTGGAAGGGGAGGGAGGTACAGATGGGAAAGGGGGCAGCAGAGAGGAGAGGAGGGAGGGGTATATGCGATCAGTATGTAAAAGAAGTGTCAATAATTCTATTTAAATAAAAAATAAAAAAATCTGATAAAAAAAAAGCTGTTGGGTTCTAGGAGGCTGCACTTCCTGAGTGACTAACCTCAAGTCCTAAGTTCCTCTCAGAGGAGAGGCAGCCCCGAAGCTGAGATGGGGACTGTGACAATTCTGCTTCCTGCAAATGAAAACCAGAGCCTGTGGTCTAAGTCACACAGCTCAGGGATTGGGGCAGTAATGTGCATTTCCCAACATGCATTATCAAGACATGACAGATGGTGGCTTTGTGAGATACGAGCTGCTGTTAGCTTGTGGTGACTCTTTGGACTTGCTTGGCCGGAGATTGGGTGCTGAAAGCTGCTGGGAGCAGCTGCAGGGCCTCTTCCTACTTGGTCCACGTCAGCGGAACTGGAAGTCCGTGGGCTCATCACCGTTTCCCTCTAATTTTGTGCATTGTACTCGTTGACAATACTGCTCCACACATTTCTTTGGCATCTGATTATGGGTGCCACGACAGCAGCCAGGGATCTGTGGTAGAAGCTAAGGATTTGCCTGACCCAGTTTCTAGGAGATGCCACTGCTGAGGGTGGGATCCCCACTTTAAGCATTACTAATGTTGTCTTATGTGCTCACTTTGATGGCACCTAGGAATCCCTTATGGAGTTTGTTTATATTGCTGTCCTGCTGTTGGGTCTCAAACCCAGAGTTGTGTTCTCTGTCTTACTGCTCAATGACAGTCATCCAGGGTCTAGAATCGCTTTCTGAAACAGAAGAGATTTCATTGCAATATCTGGTGTTGCTACACCTGTGTTATCACTTATGGTAACACAGAGAGCTCAATTGACCCCCTAGGCCTACTGCGTGAGCTCATGCAGCTAGGACACCCTTCATCTGAGCCTCTGCTGACCTAGGGTCAGGATAACAAGAAATAAGCACCACAAGGTTCCAGAACATAGTATCCAGAATGTGGCAACCCCTGGGCTGTGGTAGACCAGGATACAACTTGAGTTTCCATGATCCTTGAGGCCTGTGTTCATGGGAGTCTTTCCTCCTGTTTTAGGCCCTACCACCC
>NC_022013.1:64925147-64925730 GCF_000317375.1 Microtus ochrogaster | reverse complement strand
CCAGTGTGTTCTCTTCCCTTTGCCCAGCTCTCAGTTCCCAGTGACAGAGCCTGAGAAGCAGCTCCTCAGCCCTGTTGTCTGGGATCAGTGCTAGACAGTTCTCCCATCCAGCAGACTTCAGTCTGGGTTTGATTGGATGATCTGCTGGGGGCTTTAACAAGCTGGTGGTGGAAAGTGAGAGGTTTGGGCCTGCAGGGGAAGAATTTCTCTATCAGCTCGACATAGTCTGGCCAAGCAAATTCCAACCATAGTAATCCTCAAGAAATGATGGCTGAGTTGTGGGACTGTTCTGAAAGAGCTGGTATGGTTCATCTAAACTGCTCACCCGCCATGATGTTTCTACAAACTCCATTTCTCCCTCTCTGTTCCTCTTTCTTTAACTCTCACTTCTTGTGTGTGTGTGTGTGTGTGTGTGTGTGTATATTTGTGTGTGTGCCTATGTGTGTGTAGTGTAAGCATATGGGGGTTGTGGTGCATGGCACACGTGTGCATTGGCTAGCAGAAACCACTGTGTTTCTATTCAGTCTTTGCCTTGAATGAGGCTTCCTTACTTCCCTGGATGTTTACTGTTTTTCCTGCCTGG
>NC_022013.1:64907264-64918286 GCF_000317375.1 Microtus ochrogaster | reverse complement strand
TTTAGACTCCTTGAGATAGAATGTTTAACAAAACTTTTGATTCTCAATATTGTTTGTTATATTTATTATTTGTTATTATTGTATATAGTTGTATTTGGTTTAGTTCTGTCTTATTTAGACACAGTAGTGGGAAAATAAACACAACAGCTGTAGACATGTTTCAGTTGGCGGAGTGCTTGCTTAGCATGTAGAAGGTCCTGGGTTCAATGACTAGTGCCGTCTTCATTGTCCTTGGGGGCCCTCCTTAAAATCCTAGCCTTGTGAAGTGAAAGCAGGATGATCTAAGCTAAGGGCGCACCTGCAAAGCTAGTGTGGGGACAGCTTGGGAGACATGAGACCCTGTCACAACAAACAAAACAGAAACATACCCAATCTCCAAAGCCTCCCCTACCAATCCTTTCGATTGAAAAGAACTTACCATTCTTCCTACCACTCTTTTATTTTAGGGAGACGGGGGGGGGGGAGGTGAAGTGATCTTTCTAATATAAGGCCCTTATTCTTGCCTTTCCTTAGGTCCACATAGAGACCAAATGGAAGAGGATATGGCCATCTGAACTGCTGAGTAATATCCACTGCTGCCAGCATAGTACTGTGCCCATGACAAACTCTGCCTTTCCCTGAGTGATGCTGTCACACAGGAAGTGTCAGGGATTGAGGGCCAACCCCCTTCCCCTTCCCCTACCCCTTCAAGGGACTAGACAGAAGCCATCAGAGACACCCCACCTCCTTCACCAGAGATTAAATCAAACTGATCTACTCCAAACCTGGGTGGGAATTGAACCACAGATGATACCCCACTCCCTTCACTCAGAGTTCAGTTTAGGGTGTAGTTCAGGTACTTACATTCCGGTTTAGTATCTTGGTGTACTGCCCAAGGCTCAGATTTGATATAGGACTGGGTGCAGCTAAGGAACCTGCTGCTATCAGTAAGAGGTGACTCTGCCCAGGACCCCTGTCCTATAAGAAACTTCAGGGGAATCACCCCTCTTCTTCTTCACAATGTTAATGATGTTGGACAATCTTCACTTAGTAGCCATAGGCTACGGAATCCTTCAAATTGACTTACATTACTAGGAAACTAGAAGTTTATATTTGTTATTATCGGCCCTATGAATGGGGCTAGCCATGGGAAGGGTCATTAACTTCCAGAAAGAATGGGACAGAGAAGTGCCCTGGTTGTAAAGGAGGGGCACAGGTGAATAAGCGAGACAAGAGAGTGCATATGCCTTTTAAAACCAGATTTTAGTTGTTAGGTAGGTGTCCATTTGAGCCAGGAGAGGTGGTACCAATGGTAAAGTCCTAGGAGCTAGTGCAGGTGCTGGCATTGTCTGGAGAGCTCTCTATAAGTTGGTCTTGGCCCAGACAGCAGAAGTGACCTGTCAAATATGTTTGAAAATGGGTGGGGTTAAAATAGGCTGTGGAGACTGTTAGTTTTCACTGGACCAGATAAAGAAAATTAGAAACTCCGAGCCTCTAAAGATACATTTAAAACCTGTTAATCCTGGGTTATGAAGCCCGTGAAAGAGGCACACATGTCTGTATTTTTAACAGGAAACTTAACAAATGAAGTAATGAACTACCAGTACCTTAAGTCATCAAATGCCATCAGACAGATCTGAGTGGGAGAAGTAAGTAAGCAGAAATAAGATAGCTTTTTTTTTTCAGTTATGCAGACAACCCTAAGTCTCTCCATAATCTCTGGCGAATACCAGTCTTAGAAGCAGTGCTTGCCTTTAGCTCCCGAGTCCAGGAGGCCCAAAGTTTTTCCTGTGGGGGTAGGGTTTAGTCGACTTGTCTTGGCAAGATAAGATAATAGATACCCCATTGTGGTGTCCAGGAAGTTGATGAGGTGGAAGGGGCTTTTTGCTGTGTTGCTTTGCCACATCCAAAGGCAAGCTTCCAGGTGGAAGGTCTTCTGTAACCGTGTATCTTCTTGGAGGAGCTAGAGGATGCTGCTGGAGCTGGCACGTCTCTGTCATAAGAAATTCTTTTGTTAAAATCCATACTCTGAGATTTGTAAAGGCAGTTGAGAATCAGGGTACCATTACCTGTTTGGTATATCCAAATTAGACTTAAGTTCAATTTAGACATATAGTTTACCCATTTAGTTAAGTTTATTGGTGCTAGTAGAGGAAAGTTCAATTTAGACATATAGTTTACCCATTTAGTTAAGTTTATTGGTGCTAGTAGAGGAAAGAAGATTAGAAGGAATATTTTAGTAAGTCAAAGTATATGAGAATCAGAATGTCTCCTTGGTAGGGCCAGCACACATGCATACTCTTACCAAAGATGGCGTGGAGGATTTTGCCTTAACCAAAATGGTTGTTATTCACATGTTTGTATTTTTCCAGAGCTGTTGTAATCTGGAGTTACAAGTTTTTACAGATTTTAAAACAAGCACACATACACACACAGACATAAAACAAGCATACTGTGGTCACATTATCTACACATACGTTAACAGACAGACAAAAGGTTTGTTTTTTTTTTTTTTTTGGAAACTGTTGTCAGCTGACCAACTTCAAATCCTGGTGTAGGCTGCAGAAGCCAGGCAAGCACACAGGTGGTCCCATTAAAGACCAGATTAACAGATGCTGTAAGGGAGAGCAAAACCATAAGGATGGAAAACCTATGCAGTTTTAGTGTGGAAGGACCAGGGGAATGGATCCATTGTGGAGAATCCCAGCATGATGCAAACAGCTAGAGAAGCAGGGAGGGGGAGCAGAGAAGGGGAGTGGGAGCACAGCATCTAGAAACCATGGGCATATGGGGGCTTGTTTCTTTCATGCTGGCAAAAATTTTTAGGCATTAAGGGTCCTAAGGTGTCAGATAGCCCCAATTTAAAAAAAGATTTTGTAAAAGGCAGCCCAAGGACATTTGGAGATCAGTCCCTGAACTGTAAGCATTTATTGCTTTTAGGTCTATGCCAGAACTCGGGATTCAAAACCTAGTGCACTGCATCCACTGTGATAGACTTTGGGTCAAAAAAAGAGAGGTGTGCGAAATTCCTTGAAAGGGTATGTCTTTATTGAGGAACCCCACAGAGACAAGGCAGGCCTTTGTCCTCCAGAATAAGGCAGGTCCTTGTCAAGTCAGGTTAGGCACTTGGCATGGCTGTAGCTTCAACAGAATGGCCCAAACTGTGTGAGGCTCTGGGCCTCTAAGGCAATGACTTGAAACTCAGAACTTACCCAGACGAAGCTGATCTTAGCCTGGTAGAGAGCAGGTGCAGGTGAAAGACCCTCAGAGAGGACCTTTTCCTCCAATGAAGTCCCCAGAACCAGGACACTCCGAGTCCAGACCACAGGATGCAATTAGCAAGAGGTTTATTGAGTAAACACAGGTACCTGTGGGCAGCAAAGTCTTTCGGAGGACTTTGCACTCCTGCTAACTGGAGGGCGGGCTTTTTATAGGGAAGAGCAAACAGCAAGTTTACAGGTGGATGTTTGGCAATAGTCATCCTGTTCCTATCTTTATAGATATCCTGTTTTGCAGTTAACCTGCTTTGTTGATTTCCTATCTTATTGACATCCTGCTCTCTCAAGCACATGGGATGTTCTTATGAGAGCAGGCTGGCTGCTGATCCGGAGAATTTTTTATTTTAAGAAAACAGGACGTTCCCCCGGGAGCATGCTAGCTGCGGGTTTTGAGGAGGGGGTCTGTAGGGTCTTTCACAGGGGAGAAAGGTGTTTTCCAACACATGGCCCTGGGCCAGTGGGAAAAACAGCCCCCTTGATGGAAGCTCCAGATGAGATGTTTTTGTGCCTCAACAAACCTCTGTACTGACACAATAATCCAAAACAAACCAAATTAGAAAAAGCCCAGATTTAATGAAAGCAGTGCTCTCAGGTGAAAATGGGAAGGAAGACCAAAAAACCATATGTTTGTTCTCTGGGTTGCTGTTTATATACCCCATGGGAGTGGTCTTGGGCATCTCTGAGGAGGGGTCATCATTTGGTAGGCTTTCTTGGGCATTGAGGCTGTACTGAAGTAACTCCCAGGAGAGTGGGCTTGAGATGCGAACTTTCTACCCAAACAGAAAGTGATGTAATATCATGTGATCAATTTATGACATTAAATGTTAAATAAGAAGAGGGAGTAGAGAGATGGCTCAGCAATTAAGAGCACTGGGTGTTGTTACAGAGCCCCGGGTTTAATTCCCAGTGAAAGATTTTTTTTAAACTCTCTCAAGTTTTATGTTGATGTAGGTTGCCTCATTTTGGCTTCATTTTGTTGATGGAGGCTGTTCGCTTGTTTCCTGGCTGCCCAGAAATAATCACAATAAGTATATTGATTATAGCACTGTCTGGCCAATGGCTTTGGCTTCTTATTAAGTAACACTTACATCTTAAATTAACCCATTTCTATAAATCTGTGTATTGCCACATGGCTGTGGCCTACTGATAAGGTTCTATCTGGCATCTGTCTCCTTTGGCAGCTACATGGTGTCTCCCTGACTCTCCTTTCTTTTCACCTCTATCTTTGCTTGGAATTTCCACCTTGCTCTATTATGTACTGCCTTAAGCCCAAAGCAGTTTTTTTTTGTATTAACCAATGGGAATAAAACGTATTCACAGTTTACAGAGGGGAATACCACATCATCCTGGAAATCGATACAACTGTATCGATCCTAGAAATTGCCATTATCTTCTGTTTTTGATAAATAAAAAGTCTGATTGTCCTTAATAAAACAGTCATAGCCTAGTCTTGCTGTAGCCTTTCCAGCCCAAGTCTGGCTTCATTCCTTGTGGCCCCATCAGGTGATCTTAGCTTGGTACATAAGCACAGGTGCACAGAAGACTTCATGAAAAATCTATCTAGAGATTATTTGTGTGATATTTTTGTCCTAATATTTCTTGTTCTAAGACAGTGCATAGACAGAATTACAAAGGAATAAACTGATTTTCTATACAAAATACTGCTTCTCTTGGATGGTGATTACTGATGACTCACTCAGGTCTACAGTGAAAAAGGCAAGAAGAAAGAGATAACAAGTGTTGCTGCAAGTTTCTCTCCCATCTGCCAGCTCCCAAATAACCATTCAGAGGCTTATATTAATTATAAATATTTGACTTAGACTCAGACTATTACTGGCTAACTCTTAGATTTAAATTAACCCATATTTTTTTTTCTTTTTTTGGATTATCAAGACAGGGTTTCTCCGTAGCTTTTGGTTCCTGTCCTGGAACTAGCTCTTGTAGACTAGGCTGGCCTCGAACTCACAGAGATCCTCCTGCCTCTGCCTCCCGAGTGCTGGGATTAAAGGTGTGTGCCATCACCGCCCGGCTAACCTATATTTTGTATCTATCTGCTTTGCTACTTAATTCATGACTTGTCACCTCACATCTTGTTCCCCCTGCGGCTCTTGGAGTCTCCTTGACTTCACCTTCTTTCTCTCTGTTTCTGTTTGGATTTCCCAGCTAGCTATATTCTGCCCTGCCATAGGCCAAAGAGCTTTATTCATCAATCAATAAAAGCAACACATATCACACATAGAAGGACATCCCACATCAGAAAAGTCTGTTTTGTTAAGAAAAACAATACTAGTTAGTTTCAGATGGCAGTCTAGTGGTGAAAAAGGTGCAGAGATTATTAAGGATTTTAGAACCATTAAAGGGAAGAGTCTGGATGTACATTTGAAGCCTAGAAACATGCGCCAAGTGTAAGACTGCATCTAGCTAAGCCCTTAATTCTTGGAAGGAGTACACAAAGTAATTCCTTGTCCCGGGAGCAACATCATACAGAACTTGCAGCAAATTTGGACCAAACTTGGTGGGGTTCATCAAACCTTGGCAGGATCACCTATGTCATACTGATTCAGAAAACAAGAAAGATGCAAAATGTAAAGGCCATGGATTCTTTTTCTATGATCAGGTCATCACTATTTTCCCACTATGTTTGGCAGAGTAGGAGCCCCAATGAAGAAGAGATTGTTAGAGTTCATTACATGAAGTGGTGGATATGAAGCAGGGTCACATTTCAGACCACAGGATGTTGAGATACCCAAGCTATGGGACATCTGCCATGGAGAACTGCATAGGGTGTCGAAGTAGCAAGAGTGAGATACATCAGAAGTTGCAGGGTGTTGTGTGGTATTTTGATCATATTTTGATAAAAAAAAAAGCATGGTTGAAGTCAGAGAACAGAGCTAGCTATTTACTGACCAAAAAATACCATAGAGGTTTGGAGGACTGTGGATAGATAGGAGAGAAGAAGTAGTAAGGTTGGGCTGAGAGAGGATCGTGGCCTTTTTTTGGATAGAGGAACGGAAGAGGAAGAGTCACTGGTGGTTTCTCCACTGTTTCTCTGATCTTTGATATCTGACTCCAAATTTTATTGATAAAGATTAATTAATGTTTTATCTGCCCCCCTAAAAGATACACTTAGTAAACAGAAAGGGGTAATTAAGACCCCCTAGATGTAGATTGCACAGTAGTTTATTAACTTTAACTTTTTAGTGCTAATGAAAAGGAAATGGCAGCTGTGGAGAAAGTTAAAAGTTATAACCTTTCATTTTCTATTTAGACAAAAGGGGAAATGTTGTGGAACATTAATTGAAGGTGTGTTACATCCATTTATGCTGTGGAATATTTGTTTAATGATACAAGAGTGTGTTGCATTCTTTTCTGTTTCATTTTTAAACTCTGTTAAGCTGTGTTACTTTGCCTGCCTAAAACACCTGATTGGCCTAATAAAAATCTGAATGGCCAATAGCTAGGTGGGAGAGGGATAGGTTGGGATGCCAATCAGAGAGAATAAATAAAAGGAGAAAGAGAGAAGGATTGAGGACCAAGAAGAGAAAGAGGAGAATATCAGGGACCAGCCACCCAGCTTCACAGTTAGCCACAGAGTAAGAAGTAAAGAAAGGTGTATAGAATAAAGATAAAAGCCCAAAGGCAAAAGGTAGATAGAATAATTTAAATTAAGAAAATCTGACTAGAACCAAGCTAAGGCTGGACATTCATAGGTAAGAATAATCCTCCATGTGATTTATTTGGGAGCTGGATGGTGGAACTATCTTAGCATGAATGAGACAAAGAATGGTAAGAGAGAAAGCCAGGAAACAATCGTTGTCCATGGGTTTTCGCCTTCAACTATTAGCTTGATTTTCTATCCTAAGCTCCCAAAATGATGAAGGCAAATTACCCCCACTCATTGTCTGAGCTGCTTTTGGTTAGAGGATTTGATGAGAGCAACATAAATGCAAGTTAGAACGAAATATGGAAAGTCAAAAGTAATATTGTTGCTAGGCAGAACCTGAGATTGATGTCTCTTGAAGGAGTTTAGAAGATATCTAGACTTTAGGTGGCAAAAAATATAGGAAGTAGTACACAGAAATAACTTGGCTGTTCTTGTAGGACCAGGAAAATGGAAATGTTGAGAAGAATGCCAGGAAGTAGAGATTGAGATCATGGGATTTCAATGGGAAATGATAGACTCCATAACAGATTAAGTTATGTGTTTTTTGTGTGGCATTTTGACTTCAAAATCTTTTTTGTCTGCCTATGACCTGGAAATTTAGTAATGCACAATTAAAAAATAATGGGTTGATTTCTTAAGTGAAATATTGGATCTGTTGGATGCTTATTAATAATAATTCCTTCAGGTCTACGGTAAAAAGAAAACAAGTGGGGCTGAAATAAATGAAAATGAAAAGGTAGTTTCAGGTGGCAGCCAATTACTGGAACAAGCAGGGATTTTCAAGGAGTTTGTTACTATTATAGGGAAGGCCCTTGCTATGGAATGGAAGTCTAGCAATGTGCTCCAGGAGTAAGACTCCATCCACATAAACCTTCAATTTATATAAAGAGTAAGCAAAGTGATTCCTAGTCCTAGGAAGCAACTTCATACAAAACCTGCTACACCTGTGATCCAAGTGTGTTATTGTGTATTAATTAAGAAGTTAAACTTTTCAGGACCACTCATCATGTGCTGGTCCTGGAAATAAGAAAGAATCAAAATTTAAGGTAATGGGTTCTTAGTTTGTGGTTACAACTCAGGATTGTTACTGGCATTCATGTTTGGCAGAGTCAGAAACCCAGTGAAGAGATTGTGAGAGTTCATTTCATGAAGCTGTGAGGATGAAACCTGTTGTTGTTGTTGTTGTTGTTTTTACTCTTTTGGGGGCCTGCCACCCAACTCTCCAAAAATGATTTACACTGAGGCTTATTATTTCTTATAAATTCCGGGTCTTAGGTTGTCTTGTTTATAGCCAGCTTTTTTTTTTAACTAATTGTCCCATCTACCTTTTGCCTCTGGGCTTTTATCTTTCTCTTATTCTGTATACACTTATTTTTTTTCTTACTCTGTGGCTTTGCTGTGTAGCTGAGTGGCTGGCCCATGCTTTCCTCTACTTTTCTTAGTCATCCTTCCTTTTTTCCTCCGAGATTTCTCGTCCTATTTATTCTCTCTGCCTTCTGGTCCTTCTTATTCTTTCCTACCAAGCGACTGACTGTTCATTAGGCCAAACAGATATTTTAGACCAGCCCAGTATCACAGCTTCACAGAATTAAACAAATGCCACATAAAAGAATGCAACACATATTTGTATCATTGAAACATTTGTTTCACAAGATAATTAATATAATACATCGTACAATGATATTCCACAATAGCCAGGGTTGCAGATTTTGAGATGCCTAAACTATAAGACATCTTCTATGGAGAACTATCAGAATATAGGGAGTAGAAGTAACCAGAGAGATGTATAAGAAGATGCAGGGATAGGGCCATCTAAGCCCTTTGAAACTGAAGCCCTGTGCATCTGAGACAGACCTACAGGATTTGATGTTTGTCCTGCTATGCTTCAGTCTTGCCTTGGTTCAGTCTTCCCTCACTATGTCTCCATTTCTCTACTTTGGAGTGTGAATGGTATTCTGTACATTGTATATTGGAAAGATGTAACTTGTTTTCTGATTTTTACAGGATGCTACTTGCTGTGGGACAATGGTCTTGTACCTTGTAAAGATTTGTCACTTGTATTGGTTTAATAAAATGCTGATTGACCAGTAACTAGGCAGGAAGGATAGGTGGGTTGACCAGAACAGGAGAATTCTGGGAAGAGGAAAGGCTCAGTTTACAGTCATCACCCATATGCAGAGGAAACAAGATGAGAATGCCTCACTGATAAAAGGTACCAAGCCATGTGGCTAACACAGACAAGGTTTATGTACTAATGTAAGATGTAAGAATTAGTTCATAAGAAGCCTGAGCTAATAGGCCAACCAGTTTATAATTAATGTAGACCTCTGTCTGTTTCTTTGGGAGTGAATGACTGTGGGACCTGGCGGGACAGAAACCTCTGTCAACAAGTCACTGTCAAGTGATTGTCTTGAGCATCAGAAGAGACTTTGAACATTTGATCGGTATAGGGGCTATTGCAGAATATGAACATCATTGAAGTGACTAAATTAATTTTCTTCATGGATGACCATGAGCCTATAGTGACACAGGTCAGAATGTAATTGATTGAATGAAAAAACTCCCAGATAAAATGTATTTTAACACTTGCCTCTTCTTGGTAAATTTCATTTGATTGCTTGTGAAACCACTAGTAGGAGGAGCCTTTCTGGATGAAATCTCTCATTGGGGATGTGATATGATGTAGTAAAAAGGGCCGCTTGTTTGTTTCCAGCTGCTCAGCCCCAAAATAATCACACAGAAACTGTATTAACTAAATCATGACTTGGCCCATTAGCTCTAGCTTCTTCTTTTTTTTTTTTTGGTTTTTCGAGACAGGGTTTCTCTGTGGTTTTAGCTCTAGCGTCTTATTGGCTAACTCTTACATTTTAATTTAACCCATTTCTATTAATATGTGTACCACTATGTGGCTGTGGCTTACCAGGTAAAGTTCCCAACATTCGTCTCTGGCAGGTTTACATGACTTCTCTCTGACTCCACCTTATTCCTCCCAGCATTCACTTTAGTTTTCTCTGCTTACCTAAATCCTTTCCTGTAGCTCTGCTGTAGGCCCAAAGCAGTTCCTTTACTAAGCAATGATAATCATAGCATACAGATGGGAATCCCACATCACCTCCCCTTTTCTTTAAATGAAAAGGAAGGTTTTAATTTTAACATAGTAAAATTACATATAATAAAACAGGTATCAAGCAAGAACTACAGTTACAATATTTACATCTACTTTATCTTTTTTCATAACTAAGGAAAACTATAAATTCTTCAACTCCATCAAAGACCCCAGAAGGATATAATATTACCTAAGTAAACAGGAGATGCATTGTAAGCAACTTCCAAAACTCTAGAAATGACAGAGACATCTTGCTGCCTGGACAGTCACCCAAAGTTCTTCTGTAATGTTGGGGCTTCCATATTCAGCCCACAGGCCCATAGTATCCAGAAGACTTTTCCACGAAGTAGGAAATTTGAAGACTTGTTCTGCCTTGCAATGGAAAAGTCCATCAGTTGCTTTCTTCTGTGTCCTGTAGAATGTCTGGCAGACTCTTTCATGAATAAGGAACCCCAAAGAATCATCTCACCTTTAGCCAAGTTCAGCAGTCATTTCTTTGTGGGTCCTGCATGTCCAGTTCATCAAGCAGTCCATGCAAGAACAGTTTCTTGCTCAAATGGCTAACAAACTCCGTAAGGAGCCTCTTCAATGCCCATCTTCCTCTTGAAGTAGATTGGTGCTGCCAGGAGCAGATGTGTCTCTTTGTCATGAAAAGTCTTAAGCTCTTAAAACATTTTAAATGCCATATTCTGAAAGTCTCTGAAAGATTTGAAGAATTCCTATCTCTCTGAAATACATGTCTGTACATCTAGAAAATCAAACTAACATGACTACAAGCTTGACTATTACTATTATATGTTGAAATAGGAGCGGCGGGGCTGCGTCCCCCGGCACCCGGCCGCCCACATGGCTAGCTTAGTTTATGCCCCGAAATAATTTCACGGAAACTGTATTCTTTTAAACACTGCCTGACCCATTAGTTTCAGCCTCTTATTGGCTAGCTCTTACATATTGATCTAACCCATTTCTATTAATCTTTGTAGCACACAAGCTGG
>NC_022013.1:64901659-64906424 GCF_000317375.1 Microtus ochrogaster | reverse complement strand
GTTTTATTCTATTACTTTTTAATATTTATTTTATTATCTTTACTCCTTTAATTTATGACTGTACTCTGTCTCTTTAAAGACTTAGTTTCATCTTTTTATAAACCATTTACTTCTTTTTATAACTCTCTATACTCTTTTTCTTCTGTCTCCTAAGCCTACGTACATTTTTTAAACACACTATGTCTCATTTAGAGGTCTTTTATGTATGAATCTGTCCTATTGTGTATCTGTAATTCTTTACTGTTCAGGAGTGCTTCTTAAAACACTAAGCACTTCTTATGAACTTAAGCTGTGCCATTGGTAGAGCAAATACAGCCTGCCTGCTTGCTCTACCCAGTCTGACATGGCAGAAGCATGTTTGTTGCCTCCGAGAGCCATGTACATTGCCCCATTTTCAGACACACAGGGGGTCTAAGTTGCCATTAGCAATCTGTTCACAGACCCCATAGCCAATCCTCCAGAAAGAGTCAGAGTTTGTGCTGGCAGCACCACCCAGAAAGCCGGCATTTCAAAATGGTGCAGCGTTTTTGTGCTACCTCTGAATCAGGAAAACCTCTCTTAAGGGAGCCGCAGTATGTCACCAGTAAGCAAAGCCCATTTGGGGACATAAATGCGACTAAACTTCATTTTTTAGTTTGTTTTTTGGTTTTTCGAGACAGGGTTTCTCTGTGGCTTTGGAGCCTGTCCTTGAACTAGCTCTGTAGACCAGGCTGGTCTTGAACTCACAGAGATCCACCTGCCTCTGCCTCCCGAGTGCTGGGATTAAAGCTGTGTGCCACCATCACCCAGCATCTATCTATCTATCTATCTATCTATCTATCTATCTATCTATCTATCTATTTATTGTTTTTTTTGAACTTCATTTTTTAGTGTCTAGAATTCCTTTCCAATCTCTCTAAGATTTTAAGTGGACTTTAGTTGGCCACATGGGCACCAGTTTGTTGTGGGAAGCCACTTGTTAGTTCCCAGCTGTTCAGCCCCAAAATAATCACACAGAAACTGTATTAATTAAATCACTGCTTAGCCCATTAGCTCTAGCTTCTTATTGGCTAACTCTTACATATTAATTTAATCAATTTTTATTAATCTGTGTATTGCCATATGGCTGTGGCTTCCCAGGTAAAGTTTCCAGCTTCTGTCTCTGGTGGGGCTACATGACTTCTGATTCCGCCTTCTTCCTCCCAGCATTCAGTTTAGTTTTTCCCACCTACCTAAGTCCTGTCCTACAGCTCTGCTATAGTCCCAAAGCAGTTCCTTCATTAACCAATCATAATCACAGCATACAGAGGGGGAAACCACAATAAGCATTTCTATAGTCTCAACCCATTTCCTGCTCTATGTGCCTACTGTGTTGTGGTTGAAACTAATCAGGCAGCTTTCTTCTTTTGCTGTTATAACTTCCCCACCATTGCTGTAAGAAATCTTACAGCTTGTGATTACCCGCCTACTGGGACGTGGCCTCTTATACTGTAAATGCGGATGCAGAGCCTGCATCTGTCCCCTTTTTTCTTTACTTCCCTGGCAGCTCTTTCAGATTGCTGGGTTGCTGCATTCTATCTCTGTTCTCCGCTCAAGCAGAGAATTCTGATTTGTGAGTTTACCCCTAAATAAATATCTATTTCTCAATTCTGCGGTAGTGTTAGATTTATTTTAAGCCTCCATTCCACACACCATCATAAACTCTATCACTAAATCACATAAGATTCAGTAGAATTAACTGCTATTTGGTGCTAAGGTGGTTTGGTAGCCTACTGTTTTCATTTTTGTTTGTTTATTTTTGAAGGCAAGATTTGTCTGTGTAGACGTAGCTGTCCTGAAAGTAGCTCTATATATCAGGCTGGCTTTAAACTCAGAGATCCTCTGGCTCTGATTTCCAAGTGCTGGGATTAAAGGTGAGTCAGTATTCTTGGCTTTTTTTGTTTTTAAATTGTTGTATGATGGTTTTGTTCCTATCAAACATATGCTGTTGTACTGAGCTTCACTTATATCTTGGATTTCAAAATTTGACAGAGGGTATCGTTATGTTTCCCAGGATGGCATATGTTCATGACATTAATACTGCCTGTTCCTTCTGAGTCATTGGATTGTAGGTACATACATAACCTTCTTCCTGCCTGTTTTTGTTTGTTTTGCATTTTTATTTTAAAAAGAGTATTTTACCTGTATGCATGGATATGCACCATGTGAGTACCTGGTCCTTACATTGATCGAAAGATGGTACTAGAAACCCTGAACTTGGAATAATGGATAGTTATGATGCCCCATGTAAGTCCTTGAGCCCACCTGTATG
The DNA here is from genome assembly GCF_000317375.1 of Microtus ochrogaster. NCBI lineage: Eukaryota > Metazoa > Chordata > Mammalia > Rodentia > Cricetidae > Microtus > Microtus ochrogaster. Next base: position 64,904,134 of record NC_022013.1, on the reverse strand, counting down.
CAAGACTAGGCGGACTCTTTTCTCTTGAGCCATCTTTCCTGCTCTTTGTTGATTTATTTGTAATGAGCATATTAATTGCTACTGTTTTCATTTGTCCATTTGTAACTTTTTAAACACACAGTGCCTTTAGTAAAATCTTATTTATGTTGCAGTTTAAATTGGGGCACTTCAGGTTTCTGGTAGATGAATAAAGAGTTGAAGTGTATACATAACGCTTTGTTGAAACGCAAACCTATAAGTTATTTCTATCTTTTATGTTTGTTTGATTATTTTTTTTATCTGAAACAGGTTTTTAATATGTATTTCTGGCTTTCCTAGAAGTGATTGCATGGACTAGGCTGATATTCAACTTAGAGGCAGATAGATATACCTGCCTCTCCCTTCTGAGTGCAAGGATTAGAGGCATGATTCAGTGTATCCAGTTTTTTCCAGTTTTTTCATCTCATTTTTTAATTTCTCTTATCTGTACTCTGTACTCTTGATCTGTTTATGTATCTTTCATTGTTGGTTAGTAGGCATTTCTCTTGCAAGGTGATATCCCATTCAAAGGGTTCAGAAATGGCAGAGGTGAACCTCCTACTCAGTTTGTTTCTAAAGTGACTCGGTGATTAAATTATGATGTCTATGTCATGGAATAAGTATGAGGAGCACCAGAATTATATGACTATACTGTCAAAGAAGTATATATTTATAGTGTTGTAAAACTCATGCTTTCTGTTGTACACATGTATGGGATATTTTAGAATGCAGTGACCTATGATGATGTACATGTCGACTTCACCTGGGAAGAATGGGCTTTGTTGGATCCTTCCCAGAAGAGTCTCTACAAAGATGTAATGCTGGAGACCTACAGAAACCTCACTACTATAGGTAAGACTGAACTATCTTTCAGGTTTAAAATAAGGAGACAACTGTTCATTGGCTAATGGTGCTCTTTTGTAATATGATTGAGAAAGAAGAATGGGTAAATAAGTCAGGCATGGTTTTAAGGTTTGCTTCAAGTGGTAACTAATTTTTTTTACAAGTTTTAATATATAACATACATTTTTCTGGCACTATATTTTAGGATACAGTTGGGAAGACCATAATATTGAAGAACTTTGTCAAAGTTCTAGAAGACATGAAAGGTAATTTTCATGGATAAGCTGATACAAATGTACCTCTGAAGAATTTGTAATGTATCCTATATGTTTTAAACAAAAACAACAGTGTAAATAATAAAGTACATGGATGATTATTAAATTCTCACAAAGTTATATACCTTAATTTCAGATAGGTAGGCTGCATTTGCAAGTCATTCTTTTAAGAAAGAAGTCAAGGAAACAATGTTTTAACCTATATTGCCATTTGAATCATAATACAATGAGAGCTATACTGTAGAATTGTCAATCCATTTATTTTATATTATTCATATTATAAAAGATATACATGTTAAAAGGTGGTAAGTATATCTAAAACTCTCTAATACACTATTAGTCTATAGAAAGGGTCGTTTAATCTATATACTTGTTAAGTTTAGTGAGGAGGCTGTTAGAGTCACGAATCAAGGGGCAACTGTTGTGGAGAAGCCTTAATCCAGATACCACAAGTCTATGAGGACAGAAAGTCAAACTGTGTGAACTCAATGTGGAAACCTTATATTTGTTATTCTTCCTTTACTAGGTATATCTTATGCTACTCTGTATATAAGCCACATGAGCATAGGGATGTGAAAAGATATAACATACCTCTCCCTCAGAACAAATAGAAGATATGTAGCAGTCCCCATGTTGAGTATACTTGTTGAATTTGATGTACAAGTATAAAGTAACTGGTTTTCTAGTCTCCTTGTTAAGATATCAACAAACTCACATTTCAGAAAAGCACCATGAGTACTAGGACTGTGTAAATATTTCTGTTTGCCCAGGTTCACTTAGCAAATGTAGTATCACTCACAGTATGGGAAACTTTATGAATGCAATAAGAGTGGTAAAGCTCTGAGTTTTTTCAGTTCTCTTCAAATACATGAAAATTCTTGTGCAGAGAAAAAGATTCTGTAAATGTGAACCATGTAATAAAGACTGTTATCAGTTCTCTTCAAAGATGAAAAGCAAGCCTTAATGAAGGGGAAAAACAAGATTATAAACATATAATTCCTTAACATATTATTCCTCTTTAAAATAGTACTAAATTGTAAAATTAATTTATACAGATAAAATAGTCAACAATGTATTAAATGTAGCAATGCATTCACATGTACCATTATCATTGTAGGCATGAAAAAAGTCAAACTAGAGAGAAAACTTCTGTATATACTCAATGTGTTAAAGCCTTTGCAAATGACAGTCATCTTCACAGTGATGAAAAAACAGATACTAGATTAAAACCCTATGAAGAAAATGAGTGTGGTAAAGCCTTTTCACATCACAGTCATCTTCAAATGCATAAAAGAACTTACACTGGAGAGAAACCCTATGAATGTAATCAGTGTGGTAA
>NC_022013.1:64893095-64900037 GCF_000317375.1 Microtus ochrogaster | reverse complement strand
TTGACAGTGTTAACAATCTTTTCAAGCATTATGATGTCCTTTTTATACTGTTTATACTTACAAACTCATGGTAAAATGAATTTATGAAGCTCTATGTGTAGGGTAAATGGGCCAGCCAAAGAAACACATCCTGACCCCGAAACCAGAGCCAGTGAAATACATAATTTTTGACTCTGAAACTGGAGCCAGAGAAATACATCCTGACTCTAAAACCAAGATAAAAAACAGACTTTATTCCTGAATCCAGAGCCAATGAAAGAAACACCTGACCCTGAAACCAGACTCAAAAGGTTATAAGGGGCCAGTGAAAGAACACACTTTGGCTCTGAAACTAAAGAAACATACTCTACCCTTGACTGACTGAGCACAAAACCAGCTAATCCCTAAACTTGAGCTCTATCAACCCCTGAGCATGAAATCCAGCCTATCTCTGCATTGTTCAAAATCAGGGATTGACATCTAACTAATTCCCACCCTGAGAATCTTCTCCCTGGGAAAACTCTGCCCCTAAGAATTCCTATATAAGTTCTGTACCTGTTCAGTTGGCATCTGCCCATTTCTGCCCTGGCAGAGGCAGCCCCTCTCCTGGATTCTTCCCTTCCAAATGAATTTCTTGAATGAGTTTTGGGTGAAGACCTTTCACCAGAGTGATAAACTCTGTAGTGGATTGGAACAGAGAAGCTTTGGTCACCTCTGCTGGCAAATTTCCCTTAAAGGAGCAGAGCAGAAGTAGCAACTCTTCACCAGAGACTGCAACATTTCTGCAAAAGTTTCCCATCAACTCCAGTGAAGCACAGAAGTAACAATTTGGGCTGAAGCTGAGAAAAAAAATTAACATCTCTGTTAGGAAACTCCCTAGTGGGGTGGAACAGAGAAGCATCGGACACCTCTGCCAGGAAACTCCCTTAGGGGAGTGGAACAGAACAGCAATGGACGTCTCTGCTTTGAAGCTCTCTTAGCAGAGTGAAGCAGGTCCTAGCTGTGATGGCTCTCTTGGAGAGGAGCAGCCATTGCTGCATCCTGCAGGGAGAACATCTCCCACTGGAACACAGCCTCGGGTATAGCCGGACTTCCCAATAGTCTGCATATGTCAGGGACCATCTTTGACAAGTATACCACTTACTTGGGTAGGGGCATAGGGATTAGAAAAATAAGAGGATGAAGACAAAGTGAAAATAATAAAGCAGAAGCATAGGATAGTAGCGGGAGGGAGTTCCAGTGAATACTGTAAATCTGCCTGCATTTAATTTTCCATATACATTTATACCCCAATACAGCAGGGGGAAGAAGACAAAAGACTGCTTTAATATGATGCAAAGGACAGCTAGAACAGTTACTTGCTTCAATACTTTGAGCCATCAAGTCCTTAATTATTGAGAAAACATTCTGTTATTCAGGCAGTGAATCCTAAAGGCAGTGATTTCCTAGGTCAAATCTCTTAATTCAAAAGAAAGAGCAGAAGGATGTTTGAATTCTCTCACCTTTGCTCAAGGGGGAGTAGATATATCTGTATGGGCCCTTTTGAAGTCCAAAAGGCAAAACATCCACACCTTAGGTCAGGGTGTGTATCCATGCCTGTTAACAACTTTGAGCAACCTCAAACTCTGACCTCCAGGAAAGGTGGAAATAGGTTCAAGGTTTTGGACCTCCACAAGGATACCTTTTCTCTTGATAGCTGTGGCTATCCAGTACACTTTCCCTTCATAGCTGTAGGTATGGCCTGATTTCTAACAGTCAGGGTACCTTCAGAGCCATAGGTATCAGGCTACCTTCCCTCCACAGCTTCAGTTCTAGACAGACTTCTCAACAGTCAGGATTCCTTTCTCCTCATAGCTGTAGCTGTCCAGTATACTTTCCTTCACAGCTGTAGGTATGTCCTGACATGATAGTGAGGGTACCTTTCTCTTTAGAGCTATAAGTACTCAGGGTACCTTTTCTCCACAGTTTCAGGTATAGCCTGACTTAATAACAGTCTGGGTAGCTTTCCTGTCAGCTGTAGGTATCCAAGATTGTAGTTGGAGACTGCTCAGGCAGTTTCCGGAGCCATCTAGATCCAAACAGTCACACAAAATATATTAATTACAACACTGTTTGGCCTGTTAGCTCAAGATTCTTATTAACTAATTCTTACATCTTAAATTAACCCATTTCTATTAATCTCACCACAAGGCTGTGGCTTATCGGTAAGGTTCTGTTCTTGGCACCTCTCTGCTTCAACAACTACATTGCATCTCTTTCACTCCACCTTCTCTCTCTATATCTCTTCCAGCCTGACTATATTCTGCCCTGCTGTAGGACAAAGCAATTTCTTTATTAACCAATGGTAATAAAACATGTTCACAGCCTACAGAGGGGAATCCCACATCACAGGATAACTTTCCTTCACAGCTATAGGTATAGGCTGATTTCTGACAATCAGTGTTGTGGGGAGGTCGCTTGTTTGGTTCCCAGCCTCCTGGCTAGCTTAGATCTGAAATAACCACACAGAAACTATATTAATTAAATCACTGCTTGGCCCATTAGCTCTGGCTTCTTATTGGCTGACTCTTACATATTAATTTAACCCATTTCTATTAATCTGTGTATGGCCACGTGGCTGTGACTCACTGGGTAAAATTCTCAGCGTCTGTCTCCGGTGGCTCCATGGCATCTCTCTGACTCTGCCCTTCTTCCTCCCAGCATTCAGTTCAGTTTTCTCTGCCTACCTAAGTTCTGCCCTATCAACAGACCAAGGCAGTTTCTTTATTTATTAATGGTAATTACAGCACACAGAAGGGACTCCCACATTAAATTAGGGTATCTTTCTCCACACTATGAAACTCTGGGTGGCCTGGAACTCACTATATAGACTAGGCTCTTCTAGACATCAGAAAGATTTGCCCACCTTGTCTCCAGTGTACCTGAATTATAGATGGGTGCATCACAGATAACTAACTTTTTTTTTTGGCTTTTCAAGAAAGGTTTTTCTTTTGTGTGTGTGTGTGTGTGTGTGTGTGTGTGTGTGTGTGTGTGCGTGTGTAGCCTTGGCTGTCCTAGAACTAGCTCTGTAGTCCAGGCTGGCCTTAAATTTACAGAGATCCATATGCCTCTGCCTCCCAAGCGTTAAGATTAAAGATATGTACCACCACTATGGATAATGTACTAATGTAATTTGGTTTTTTCATTGGTTTAATAAGAGTGAGTGACTGAGCCTGACTTGTTGGGGTAGCAAAGACACAGGCTATGGTCCTAACTCCAGTAACAGAAGAAGACTCCCATCAAATGCAGCCTTCCTGTCTTAAAGTCTACTGTCTTCCAACTATGAGCAATATTGTTTTTCTTTATCTTTGTATTATAATTCATTAAGAGACTAGAGCACAGTACTGTCTTTATTCTACAGATAGTTGAAATGCAGGCTCACGGAGATCGCTGGAGTTTTAATATAATTAAGTGTAATTGCTCATCCTCATCCCATCATTCTAATGACTGATTGATTAAATGAAGTTGAAGCCAACTAAGCCAAGCATGCTGGCACAGACGTGTAGCCATGATACTTAGAAAGTAGAGGTAGGAATGTCAGGATTTCAAAGTGATCCAAAATGAGAATGGTCAGTAGGGTATGGTGGGAGGCCCATTGAACCTAGGGAGCCCGTGATTTGCTCAGGACAGTGTCCATAGTCTTTCCTACAGCCCTAGAACTTCAGGGCTGTGGCACCAGCAAATGTTAGCTGAGGTATTTGCCAATCTGAGTTTTTATTCTTGATAATGTTTTCTGTCCAAGTCAACCTAGATCACTTAAGGATCAGATTCATGTTGCTCAATAAAGAATTAAATTCCACAGTTGGGTGAATTAGCCTCAGGCAGGAATGAAATCCCTATTTGTGTATCTGAAACAGCATGTTCAATTCTGAAACCATAACACAAAACCAACAGAAATGGACCCAGCAGGTTTTATCCATATATTTGCACTTATTCACACAGACTTCACAAGGAAGGAATTAGAAGGGGGAAAATTTGGGAACAGAAGGAGAGGACAAGGAAGGAGGAAAGTGATACAATATGTTTTAATTAAAATGTATAAAAATAAATTTTAAATGAAAATGCAGCTTAGCTTTTCACTTAAAGATTGAGATAGCTTAGTGATTAAGAACACTGGGTGCTGTTGCAGAGGACACGGGTTACATTGCCAGAAACCATGATTGCTAACCATCTCCTGTAACTCCAGTTCCAAGGGATCTGATTCACTCATCTGGCCTCTGCAGGCACTGCACACAGACACCTATGGGCAAACACCCATGTATATAAAATAAAACTTGAAAAAAAATAAAATTCTGTACAGAAATCACAGACTTGAGATAAACACCAGTCAGGGCAGTTCATCAAAGAAGCATCTGTGGCCTTTCTCTGAGCCAGCTTGCTTGGAGGCAAAAGAAGGATTATTTTGAGGTTAGAATGGCTCAGAATAGCTGTTGATTTAAGAACAATCACAATGTGGAGAGGTGACTTTCCCATAACATTTTTTTTAAAATTTGTGTTCTATGTTCTTTGTGTGTGAGGATTATGGCATCAAGACATCTCTTAAATGTATCTTTTAGATCATATATTAAGATCTATATATCTTTAAATCATATATTTTTATTTTGATCATAATGCATAATCTAAAAGATAGTTTTGCTCTGTAAATCTCCATCTGCCTAAGTGGCTAGACTTGCTTTCTCCTGTTCCTATTTAAACTGTTCAATCTATAACCTCACGCCTGAACCTAAAAAAGACTTAAGGATGACAGTGTATGTGGAATGCAAAATCTGGGCCAGGTTGTCTCCTCTTTTAGCATTAACCACCGCTGAATGCATACTGTTATTAAAGGAATTTATGTCTATTAAATTTTAAGTGTGTGAATGATTTATCCCTGGGAAGGCATATTAATTCTAGAATAGCAGAACCTCCAGCATTGGAGACAAACATTTTTATGTTGAATCAGGTAGTCTTTTTTTTTTTTAAAAGATTTTTTAATTATTTATTTATTTATTATGTATACAATATTCTTCCTGCGTGTATGCCTGAAGGCCAGAAGAGGGCACCAGACCTCATTACAGATGGTTGTGAGCCACCATGTGGTTGCTGGGAATTGAACTCAGGACCTTTGGAAGAGCAGGCAATGCTCTTAACCGCTGAGCCATCTCTCCAACCCCCAGAATCAGGTAGTCTTGATCATATGTGTGAGCGATACTTTTCTGGTCAGAAGCATGTCTCCAAGCAGAAGCTACCAGAGATGATTAAAAACTTGTTCACTGACCTTAGATTTCCAAATAGGTAGAGTGCCTGGCACTGAGAGATTACTCTTATAGGACCACACAGTGACCACAAGTGTTGAACAAAAAGCAGTTATAGCACACAACAGATAATCCAAGATGGTAATGCCATAAAATACAGCTGATGAGTGAGATATGGCATACTGTTCCCTGACATTGACAAATATTCCTTAAATTAAAATAATAAATACCCCTTTTCATTCACCTGGAGAGAGAGTTTGGTATTTATTACAGAAAGAGAAGTCGTGTTAAGACAATGGCGGGACAGATTAAAGATCAATTCAATTTTATTTTGTTCCATTGGATTCTTCCATGGAAAAATCGTAGAAAAGTGTAGAAGAGGTCAAATGGGTTTAGGTTCTAGTAGAAAGGCTACAGGAATACTTGACTTAAGAATTGTGAGATATCTATCCTCACTACTACTTTTAGAAGTTGTTTCAAAATGGTATTATGTGACACCTCAAAAACGAGCTAAACTATCTATGTACTTAATAAACTATGAACTTAAAAGGTACAATGAAGAAATGGACTTGAATATATCAGTTCCTTCACAAACATCATTATTTTATGCTTTTCAAGTGCATGTACAATGATTTGTTAATATGTCCTGGTGTGTGACTTAAGTTGTGCGAAGTTGGCCAGTGGTGGCTCACGGTTCTAATTCCAGCACTTGGGAGGCAGAAGCAGGCGGATCTCTGTGAGTTCGGGATCAGCTTGCTCTATAAGAGCTAGATCCAGGACAGGCTTCAAAGCTACAGGGAAACCCGGTCTCAAACAAACAAACAAACAATCAAACAAAGAACAAAAAAGAAGTCGTGTGACGGTGCTAGGAATTGATGATAATATATGGTGGTTGGATAAGGGGTGTTCCAACAGTGGAACTCTTAAGAAAATATCTCTGTAAGATGACTGGGAATTAGGAAACAAGAAAAGAAGTATTTGGAAGCATTGCGGAAAAACAGAGCTTCTTTCAGTGATCCTAAATTGAAGTAGTAAAAACATATGAAAGTGTTTACATATTGCCAACTTTTCCACTAGACTTGACATATTCTTTTATTTATTTTTATTTTTCCATTCAAAAATGTACACTTTCTCCCCTCCTCTCATTCCCCTCCCGCTCCCCCACTTATCTTCCTCCCTACCCCTCCATCCCCTTCCCTCCTTAAGAGAGGGCAGGGAACCCTGCCCTGTGGGAAGTCCAAGGCCCTCCCCTCTACATCCAGGCCTAGGAAGCTGTGCATCCAAATAGACTAGGGTCCCAAAAAGCCAGTACATGCAGTAGAGACAAGTCCCAGTGGCTTTATCAATGGCTTCTCAGTCATCCCCCATTGTCTGCCACATTCAGAGAATCCAGTTTGATCACATGCTTGTTCAGTCCCGGTCCAGCTGGATTTGGTGAGCTCCCATTAGAACAGGCAAACTGCCTCAGTGGGTGGACCAACCCCTTGCAGTCCTGACTTCCTTGCTCATCTTCTCCCTCCTTTTGCTCTTCAACTGGACCTTGGGAGCTCAGTCCTGTAGGCGTAAGTCACAAACAATGCCACAGCAGTTTGGAATTATGATTAATAGGGTATTATTTATTTAAAGGAGAAAAAACTTACAGATCACCGTCAGCCCTCTGTACAACCAGGAAGGGAGTCTAGTCGCCAGC
>NC_022013.1:64884217-64892995 GCF_000317375.1 Microtus ochrogaster | reverse complement strand
TTTGACTCACGAATAAGAAGTTCAGCAGCTGCCAAAGCACGTATGCAAGGCGCCCAGCCACGGATGGTGAGGTCCATCTTCTTTGACAGGTAAGCTACAGGCGCGAAGGAAGGTCCCAATTGATGACCTAAAACTCCCAGGGCATAGCCTTCCTTCTCTGCTACGTAAAGAGAAAAGGGGCGGGTTAAATCCGGAAGATGGAGAGCTGGGGCTTTGGGTGAGAGCCTGTTGAAGTCTCCGGAACGGTTTAGTGATAGGATGGAGGAGGGGCTCATGCAGAGAGCCGAGAGCTGCTTCGTATAGAGGGCGAGCAAGGAGGGAGAAGGAGGGTATCCACGAACGCAGGAAACCAGCCACACCCAGGAATGACAGAACCTCTTCTTTGGTGGAAGGAACTGCAAGAGATTGAATTAGTTTCTTTCTGTTTAGGGTGATAGCCTTTTGTGTTGGAGTTATGGTTAACCCCAGATACGTTACCTGAGTGGTGGACAATTGAGCCTTAGAAGGTGAGACTCTGTAGCCCTTTTTGGATAAAAAATTTAATAAGGTGAGGGTGTCAGTCCTGCTAGTCTCCAAAGATGGGCTACATAGCAGAATGTCATCGACATAGATCACCAGTTTTGATTGAGGGAGAGACAGTGAGAGCAGATCAGAGGCCAGGGCTCTGAATCCCTGAGGGAGAACAGTCCAGGTTAGTTGTGTGGAGAAATTAGTATCAGGGTCTGTCCAGGTGAAGGCGAAGATGTTCTGAGACTGAGGGCTGAGAGGGATAGAGAAAAATGCATCCTTTAGGTCTAAGACTGAAAAGTGGGAGGTCCCTGAAGGAATGTTGGACAGGAGTGTGAGGGGATTAGGCACCACTGGGTGTAGAGGGACGACCGCAGAATTGATTAGCTGGAGATCCTGAACCAAACGATAAGTTTTGTTAGATTTTTTGACAGCTAATATTGGGGTGTTAAAGGGGGAAGAGGTGGGACGGAGCAACCCCTTTCTCAAAAGGTCAGAGATTAAAGGTTTTATGCCAATACCAAGCTGTTTTCATTACTGTAGCTCTGTAATAGAGCTTGATGTCAGGGATGGTAATGCCTCAGGCAGTTCCTTTATTATACAGGATTGTTTTGTCTATCCTGGGTTTTTTGTTTTTCCATATAAAGTTGTGAAGAATTGTGTTGGGATTTTTATGGGGATTGGATTGAATCTACAGACTGCTTTTGATAGGATTGCCATTTTTATTATGTTGATCCTACTGACCCAAGAGCATGGCAGATTGCTGGTCCATGTGACCGTGTGGACTGTGTCCTGTGTGGCATTATCATGTGTCCGCGTGGACACTGTCCCACATGCACACAGCTGTGTGGAGGTGGCCACATGACATTTGTGGTCCACGTGGTCACACGGGCCATTATCCACATAGTCACATGATAGTGCCACAAGGGCCACAGTCCATGCTGACACACAGAACAATATCCACCAGGATACACGCAGAGGATCCCATGATGACCTCGGGCACAAGGGAGGCACAGAAAAATTCCATGTCAAATAAATAGCAGTTTATGAAACAAGTCTGTCCACAAAGACCCACATGTGGCCACCTGGGCCAGTCCCATCATGTCAAGTGACCACGCAGGCAGGGCGGGGCAGCAGTCATTGGCCTCCAGTGTCACGTGACCATGTGGGCAGGACAGCAGCAGGCAATCTTCGGTGTCTCCCATGTCATGTGGTCTCCCCAGTCACACGAGGTTCCTGTCCACTGTCCACACATGCATACAGGTCCACATTTCCCGGCGAGGCGAGTGTCTGGGCGATCGACCTCTGGGCCAGCGGGGACCACAGGGTGTTCAGTTTCTGCTCCATGGGGCTAAGCTCAGAGGGGAGGCTGTGGGGAGGCGACAGGGTCAGGGCTGTGGGCAGGGCTAGGGTGTCGGGTGGGAGCAGAGGCCCAGTCACCCGCTGTTCTTGGAAGTCTCCTGGCAGGGTGCAGGTGCTACCAAGACAAGAGTCATGCCCTGGGCCAGAGACACGTGATACAGACACCACACGCTGCAGGGCTCACTGGAGCAACACCACGACCAAGGACAGCCAGTCACACATGCTCACCCCTTGTCCAGCCGAACCCTGCCCATGCATCCACCTGAGCCCCATTCACAACCATCACCTGGTGCCCACCCAAGAACCCCATGCCCACACCCATCACCAGGTGTCTACCCAAGCCCACGTGCTCACTCATCATCCCACGGGTCCCCAGACACCTCCTCAGCCACGAGGAAGTCGTACTCCTCCGCCGCATACTTCTCCCAGTCTGAGAGCTCAGGCCCATCGGGGTCGCTCTCCTGCGAGGTGCAAGAGAATCCGTGAGATATGGAGGAGTGTGGGGGTTCGCACGTGAACACAAGGGGGACACGGGACACGCACCCGCAGCAGGGACGCCTGCTCTCGCTGCTCGTAGTCCAGGTACTTGTCCACATTGAAAAACGTGTTGAAGAACACGTGGGCGAGCTTGCAGCGCTTCAGGTCAGGCAGCGTGATCTTCCCTGCGGGGTGGGTCGGCCGTGGGGTGACGGGAGGGGGAGGGTGGGGCTGTGGTGTTTCAGGGGAAGGAAGGTGGGGCTTTGTAATCACGGGGGAAGGAGGGTAGGGCCACGGAGTGACAGGGGAAGGGGCAGTGGGCTGTAGAGGTCATGGGGTTCATGACTGGGTTTCACAGAAAGGTAGGAGGAAGTAGCCCCGTGGGAGGCGTGGCCACACAGCACGAATCCGAGCCATGTAGAGGGATCAGTCCATGTGGAAAGCCACCCACTCGTATCCTGCTCGCCCAGGACCACACAGACACGTGAGGGTTGACCACATGTGGTGGGAGTCACAGCCATGAGGAACGACACATAGCCACTCGTGTGACAGTCACCCAGGATCACGCAGACACAGGAGGGGTGACCAAGTGTGACGGGTCCACAGCCTCGGGGAATGACACCCAGCTACACGTGTGGTACTCACCTGGGATCACACAGACACGGGAGAGGAGACCATGAACGACAGGTTATGCCCTCAGTGCAGAGCACCCAGTCACGCGCATCACACTTACCTGGGATCCGTGGCTGCACCAGGTCCAGCATCTGGCACACACAGTCCTCTAAAGGCAGCGGCTCGATGGCCCGGGCGTCCAGGCGCTGCATCTGCTCCTTGTAGAAATACTCGAGCTCATACAGGGAGAGCACACCATCACCGTCCAAGTCCATGCAGCGGAACCAGTATTCAATGCTGTGGGGAGTAGGGGGGGCCATGTCAGCCTGGACACGGACAAGGGACACGGCAACAGGAACACAGATACATGCACCCACGGTTTATAGACATGGAACAGGGTTCCCATACACACGGACATGTGGGCCCATGGCATGAGACATGCAGCGACCCTCAATGGGGCACACGGTGACAAGCACATGCACCGCACATGGGTCACGGACATGGGACACAAGGGTCCCACAGGCCATGGAGGAACCCGCATGGGGCTACGCCCACCTGGTTGGTGTCTTCTTGTCCTCTTCAGAAAGCAAGAACCACACAAAGTCTGCGTAGCTGATCTTCCCGTCCTTCTGCACCTTTCGGTCTCTGTGAGGGAGGGGTAGGCACCACAGGGGCCTTGCGTGGGGGTGGGGTCACAGCTGGTGGAGCAGCCACGCCCACCCAGTGATAGCAATGTATGATAAGGGGCCACGCCCACCTATGAGTGGCATCACAGTTCACATACTCCCAGTGACATCACCATGCAGCCATGCCCACATCCCAGCAACATCACAGCCCAGTGGCCACACCCAAACCCATGGACGTCACAACCTTGGTCATGTGATGAAGACCATGAGCAGTGCCGCCCACACCCAGGGACCCACCTGCTGCTCCCCCACACCCTTCTCCACCCCACACATACCGCGTCACGGCACCTGAGAAGATCCTGTCAATCATCCGGGAGGAGATGGCTGTGGGAGAAAGCAGGCAGGGCTGGAGGGTCACGCTGATGACTGACGACAGGCCTGGGTCAGCCACGCCCCTGTACTGCAGGCCTCACCCCATCCAATGCCCCACCCCCACTCAGCCCCAATGCAGTAGCTGCCCCTCCTCCACAGCTGACTGTGGTGGCCTTGGCACGTTAGGTTCTGGGTGCCCACCTGCAGGTCCCTCCCATCCAGGCCCCGCCCAAACCCCAGGCCTCATCCTCTTCCCCCTCACTGTGGTCTTGCTTGTCCACCTGTAGACCCCATAACCATACGAAGCCCTTCCCACTCAAGCCCCGCCCACACCCGATCCCGAACCATCCGAAGACACCCCCACCCAGGTCTCACCCCACCTGAAGCTCCTCCCGCTCAGGTCCAGCCCCTCCCATCCCTCCCCTCACCATGGTCAGAGTGGTGACCCAGATCCCACGCGTCCACCTGCAGATCATGGTCCGTGTCCAGCTCCCAGAACTTGCAGTAGATGACGTAGAAATGTTCATAGGAGAAGAACTCAGTCAGCTGGTTGATGTCAGGCTCCACCTCCAGCAGCTTCACGTTCTGGGGGTGTATGGGTGAGGTCACGGAGGACCCACCCACTGGCTCCAGGCCCTGCCCACTGGCTCCAGGCCCCGCCCCCACCTGCAGGAAGCTGCTCCTCCGCAGCTCGGTGCTCGTGATCCGACCAGACCACGACCTGTTCACTGTGTAGAAAATCCTCTGGATGACCTGCGGTTGCGTGTTCAATGTGGGGTCAGGGAGTCAGCACAGGGGTCAGGGGGTCACGGGGTCGGTCTGGGGGTCAGGGTGGGGGTTATGGTGTCTGTGCGGGGTGGTGGTGTTGGCACGGAGTCACGGATACATGACTCTTCATGGTGACGTACTTTGAGTGACAGCCAATGTTAGGCCAGTCCACCAACCCCACAGTGATGATCATGGGGAGGGGGTCACGGGGATAATGCAGTCGTGGCCATTACTCACCGTGGTGATGTAGCGGGAATGGAACTCAGGCGCCTCCTTCAGGAAAGACAGGCCAGGATGCGTGTTCACCACGTCCTGGGGAACATGGAGGGGCCCTGGTGGTTGGGGGAGGGACCATGTGCGTGTGCGTCTGTCAGTCCGTGTCTGTGTCAGTCTGCGTGTCCGTCCGTGTCTGTGTCCGCGTGCAAATCTCCCTCTGTGAGTCTGTCTGCCTGTCCTTCCACTTCTGTGCCCGTCTGTCCGTATGTGCATGTCTGTGCCTGCCTGGGTAACTGTGTGCCTGCCTGTGTGTCTGTCCACGTTTCTGTCCATGTGTTCACCTGTCCACACATCTGTGTTCCCCAGTCCCCCGCACCTGCAGCAGTGGCACAAAATCCTCCTGCACCAGCCCCTCGCTCCCCGGCGCCATCAGCAGCTGCACGAACCTGGCGGCCTCGTCGTGGCACATGAGGAGGATCCTGGGGGGCACGCCCAACCTGACAATGTCACACGCCCACCCCGCTTCCAGGCCCACACCGCTACCAGACGTGACCATGAACCTCGCCGCACTCCCTTCACCGCACTCCCTTCACCATGGGCTATGGGCAACGAAAGTGTGCAGGGACATGGATCCTGGCCACGCCCCCAGCCAATGATGTCACCAGCCCTGCTCCCGGCCCTGCCCCCTGCTTCCAGTCACGCCCATTCCGATGTCACCGCCCCCAATTCCAGCCATGCTCTCCCACTCACTTCCTCCACATGACCACAAACTTGTGCACGGACACGGAGCCCGTGCGCTCCCCGCCTGCGCTGCAGAACAGTGGCCCCTTCCAGTAGAGAGGGCAGCCACAGGCCTGGGGAGGAAGAGCAGGAGGCTCGGTGGGTGGGGCTGGCGGGAGTAGGGCTGTCAAGGGGTGGGGTTGGAGGGAGGGGCAACTTTCCCATCCATGGCCAGTACCCATGGCCTCCATCCCCACCCTGGTCATTCATCCCATGTCCCTTGCCATGGCATATCCCGTGGTCCCCATGCACCCCCAACACCCACCTTGGCCACGCGACCCATGTCCTCTACGGTGGCCCGCTCTTGCGGGAACTCAGCGAAGACTCGCTTGATACGGTTGAGGGCAGCGTCCACGTCTAGTGTCTCTGGCGGTCGCCCATGTGGGAAGTAGAAAGCAGGGATGCAGCGACTGGAAGCTGGTGGGGGCGGGTCCTCCTGGGGAGGCTGCACCTGAGGACCGGGGGTCATGGTAAGCACAGGGTGAGCACACACGAGCACGGTGAACATGTGTGTACATGTTTCTGCATGTGTGAACACGTCTGCAGGCATGTCTGGCATGTCCCCGGGGTCCCCGTCCTGTGCACTCACCTTCCTGTGTCCCGGGCTCCTGCTGGAGGCACGCACAGGGCGGGAGCAGGCTAGGGGCAACACACAGGTGACATCAGGTGGCTCGGGTCTGTAGCTGGTGACGTCAGGGGGTGTTCCCGGGCCCCCGCGGGTGACGTCATAGCTCCTTGGTGCGTTCCGGATGCAGCGCAGGCCGTCGTGCAGCGCGCGCTGGGTGTTGGGGTCGCTGAGCCACCGCAGGAAGAGCTCATCCACCTTCCGCTTGAGGACCGGCTGCAGCGGCGGCATGACGGGAGGAAGTGCGCGTGGACGGACCGGGAGGGCAACGAACAAGCGGACCGGAAACGCAGACGGACGGGGGCAGTGGTAGCAGAAGCGCGGACACGCCTGCTGCGTCGCTTCAGGACGGGCGCATCCGCGGCGCGGGAGAACTACGTCATCACAGCGGGAATATAGATTGTGTCATCACGGCGCGCCGATCCACAACATGGCGGGCCCTGGGGGCGGTGACTGATGCGCGGACACGCCCCCTATGCAGTGTCGTTTCAGAACTGTCTCGTCTGTGGCCCTGGCCACATTCGTATGCGTCATCAGAACGCGCCGACCGTTTCCATGGCGACGGCGTACGCACGATCATGCTTGCTGTGCGAGCCGGCTTCAAACCAGGCGCTCAGGGCAAGGCGTTGTCCGTAGAGCCGCCCACCTAGCGTGCGCGTCATCAGTAGCCGTCATCCGCGTCCACAGAGTCATTCGTCATCTCTGCGCCATCCACCTAGAGTGTCGACTTCATAAAGGTCTAGAGAGTGAAATAAGTCATAGAAGCGAGGTCTTTTTCCCTCCCAAGGCGATCACTCTGCCTTCCAAAGAAAACTGCTGCTTACAGCTTCTGGAAAATACACATCGGTGCATACAAACATGCATCTCAATTTATAAACTACATCTCCCAGTCTTTTTATAGAGAAGAAGATGCATTCAGCGTCAACGCTGCACTTTCTTTTCTTTTTTTTTTTTTTTTTTTGGTTTTTTCGAGACAGGGTTTCTCTGTGGCTTTGGAGAACGCTGCACTTTCTTATTTGACAGTATCTCTGAACATTCTCCCTTGTCCAAACACACAGATCTCCTTCACCACGACAGGACTTATTGTAGCCTCCAACACTGAGTACTATCTAGCCATTTTCTTTTCTAAGTTAAGTCCACCACGGGCATCTTCATAATTACATCCACATCTGTACAGGCTTGCTTCAGAGTGAGTTCAGGGGATGAGAACATCTGCCTGCATTTAAAAATCTGATATTTGTGGCCAAGTTATATTAGGTAAGCACGTATCCATGCCTGTGAGATATAAATAGCTCCCGGCTCTGAGGACTCAGACTTACTGAGAGGCATTTATCTGTATGAAATTCTAAGGCGTCAATAGAAAGGATGGCTGCTTTCTAATGATCGGAACTAGCCAGACTGTCTCGGTTTGGCTCTTCCTCACTCCCTGTAACAATCACTCAGCCAGAAAGGTCAGTTTTAATGTCTTTCCACAGTTCCTGTAAAATAAAAAGTCACATGATACATTCCTTCTAGGACTTCGGATTGGAAGAAGTCTCAAAGTTTTTCTGCATTATATATCACTTTTACTTTAGCTTCTAAGACGATCAAAATTACATTAGTCTCACTTATACTTTAATGGTCTAACTGTGTCTTATATTGTGAAGACCTGAAATATATTTGGGAAGTTGGTGATCCGTAATGAGTGAAATATAAATGGCCTTAGGTTAATAAAGAATTCAAGCAACACGACTAAGGCAAGGAGAGGCGACAGGGAGCACTTCTGTCCCCTTCCCACTGAACACATGTTGATTCTCACTAAGCATCACAATTATACTTTGCTGAAAACAAAGTAGGACATTGTGCAAGCCATACAGTTGAGAGCAGACTAGGGTAGATGACACACGTAGTGTTCCCCTAGACAAACACTCAGCTAGAGGAAAGGAGACAAGACCTGGAGAGGGGAACTGACTTCCCTAAGACCACCACTCTAGGACATTACAGAAGGAGGACTAGGATGTGGGTTGCTTGAGGTCCAGGCTAAGGTGCTCTCTCATTGCATAACACGTGTGCCAAGATTCCACATGTGAGCAATGGGCATCCTAACCATGGATCCCACAAGCCATCATTAAAAGAAAAAATGCACATCACAGGGCAGTCGCAATGAGATACCTGGTGGCCCTCTGGTGACTTTGTATTGAGTTTTACAGACCATAAATAAATGCTATGGTGGACAGTGATTTGGGGATACCAAATAATCACTTTGTTCTCCCAAACCCAGTAGACCCCTTAGAACTACACTGAATATTCCCACATTTTTGTTCAATTTCCTGTATTGCCATTGGCAGCAAAGACTCCACCCTTGTCCGACGCGGGTCCCCAAAGCCTTGGTCTGGATGTAGACACCCCCAGAACAAAGCATCATAACCATAGATCCAAATTTCAAAGTCATGG
>NC_022013.1:64881295-64882257 GCF_000317375.1 Microtus ochrogaster | reverse complement strand
TTTCATTATTAATTAACCAATGAAAGCAACAGATAGACATATGATCTTCCCACATCAAAGTTCAGTCACCCATCTCAAATAAGACAATTTAAAAAGTCAAATTAATAGTGGAAAACAAGAATTAAGACCTGGGTACATATGCTAAGTATAGTGGGTGCCAGGGAATCCAGCGTGGGAGTCAGAAAACACAGACACAAGGTCAGAGATGTCATTCAACACAACACAGCCAGGTAGCATCAGATTCAGAACTTAAAAACAAGGGCTGCTGGCTTTTCCTCACCTGCATTTCTCCTGGACTGACAGGAACTTGAGGAACTTCTGCAAACCTGGCGAGAGCTCTGTCAAAGCCTCCACCATCTGTCCAATTGCACTTTCTGTCCCACACAGTAAGGCCATGTGTATCTAGTACACCAGCCCCTAATGGTCAAGTTTTTCCTACCCAAAGGGCTTCGTGCTCCAGGGAGCTTATATCCCTCTATTCTGCTCACAGATAGAGTGGAGACCCAACACTCTGGGAAAAAAAAAAACCTTCTCAGCTCCACTGAAAGAGATTAGTGGTAAGCATCCATGGAAATGAAAGGAAACACCAAACAGGGAACCAACCTAAAAGGAAGGAGGAGACAGAGCCCCTGGACATGTTCTAAACCCACTGGGAAGACTATGCTGGAACTGCCTCTCCTAGTACAGAACAGAAAAGAAGGAAGTAGAAAGTGGGAGGGGTGAGAAGAGGAAGCAAAGAAAGTGAAGGGGGAAGCATCTTTCCTCTCAACTCTCCCGGGGGCCTTTACTCACTCTGAATGGGGCCACTGGGGAATGAGATGGGCAGCAGGCCTGAGGGAAGCAGCTGCACCCAGAGCTGGCTGCACACATAGATTCCTGCTGCTAGTTGACCAGAGATCAGGTTGTCCTCATGATGCTGAAGAGAGAAGGTGGCTCGAAAAAAAAAGCAAAAAAAAAAAAAA
>NC_022013.1:64876072-64880405 GCF_000317375.1 Microtus ochrogaster | reverse complement strand
GCTCTGTAGACCAGGCTGATCTCAAACTCACAGAGATCCGCCTGCCTCTGCCTCCTCTCTTGTAGACCAGGCTGGCCTCGAACTCACAGAGATCCGCCTGCCTCTGCCTCCTGAGTGCTGGGATTAAAGGCATGCGCCACCATCGCCCGGCATGTTTGTTTGTTTTTTTGAGATAGGGTTTCTCTATAGCTTTGGAGCTTGTCCTGGATCTAGCTCTTGTACCCCAGGCTGGCGTTGAACTCACAGAGATCTGTCTGCCTCTGCCTCCTGAATGCTGGGCTTAAAGGAGTGTACCACTACCACCTGGCTCAGATAAAAGGCAATTTTGCCCAGTGGGCAGTGTTTGGCAGTTGAAGTGAATTGCAGAAGGATGTTTTTTCTGTGCCCATTTGTCTTCTGTCTTTTTTGGAGAAAGTAGAGTGCTGCTGTTAGGAGCCAACCTGTCTCTTTTTGTTATGAAAAGTTTTTTTTAATAATTAAATATTTAAATGCCATATTCCCCAGATCTCTGAGCAGTTGAGGACTACTTATCAGGTGAAACTACTGTATAGAATCTGCCTGGAGAGCTGGGTCTAAGCTTGACTGTATTGGCTCTCAACAGGTAAAGCAGGATTGGATTAAATATAAAGTATTTTTGTAAGAGACTTAAAAGTACATACCGGTTTAAAGTATGAGACTTATTGCTTTGTAGTCTGTAATGAGATACAATGAACAGACAATTATAACATTTAACAGTAAACATTGATGCATTTAAGTTACATGTATGAACACACACACAGAGCAAACAGGAATTGGGTGAAGTGGGTGCTCTTGGTGGGCCCTATCAAAGGCATGCCACTGTGCAAAACACACATGCAACAGAATCATCATGAGAAATTTAGAGACAAAAACGTAAGTAAACCAGGGGACCAGGCAGGGTTTACCTCAGTAAAGATGACAGGACTTGGTCACCTGAACTGACTCTCAGTTAAGATGTCAGTAAGGTCACCTGACCTCAAAAAGATGATGGTAAGGTCACTTGACCTTAGTCAAAATGGCAGCAGTCACATGTTGTATGGAAAAGCCATAATTTTTGAGCTGCAGGGACTTTAAATTTAATAATAAGAGAGACCTAGAGGTAGTATCTGCCCTATTGCTGAGCACCATGCCACACCTGCAGTGGTGAGAAAAGGCTGTAATTGAAAACAGCTGCCTCGTGGATCCAACCAATCTTATTGGCAGCAGTAGCAGTAGCAGGGACAGTTTTAGGAAACTCTTTCCATTTGCCTGTGCACTGACAGTTAGAAAAAGTCCTGTAAAAGTGGAGCTGGCAGGACACTGGTGGAGTAAGGGTAGGAGCTGAAGAAGTAGGGCTTTAAGGTCTGAGGTTTTAGGGCCTCTAAAAGGCGTCCATCCTAATGGGAATGGACATGGATGGCTTGCTACCCATAGCTGAAACTGTGAAAACCCGCAAAATGGTAACACCACAAGGAATACAGGGAGACATCTTTTCCTCTAAAGGGGGGATGTAAATTGGTGTGAACACTGCAAGACCCATGGGAGAGTGTCCCCTGCCCCCGGGTGGGGTGCTATTGCCTGACTTGATCCAGTCAGGGCAACTAGGAAGCCGGAGAGGCCAGAGATCACTCTGAGCAGCCTTTACCAAAACAAAAACAAAACAGACAACACGGTGGGGGAAAAAAGAAAAGAGAAAGAAGAATCTGAGAGACCCTGTACCCCCAGTCACAGGAGGACTGGCCCCAGGTCATCCAAACACAATTTTAGCTAAGGGAAGCAATCCAGAGATGAATGTCAGCAAAGGGCTCAACTACAGTATTAAAGACCATGGTTGGGGCAGTCCCCCCATTTCTAGGAACACCAGAAGATTTTCGGGAGCTCAATGGTCAATTCCTCGGGTTCAGAGAAACAGTTAAGCTGAGCAGAATGGGGGAAATTTACCAACTGAAGCTGGTGATGTACATAGAGATCATGCTGTAGAAATCACATTCAGGCGTGTGGAACATGTGGTTGTTGTGGGAAAAATACCCAGTTCCAGATCCCAACCCTGGGGGAAGGGCTCAGCAAAAAGAAACCCTTTTTCAAAAAACTAAAAACAAGCCGGGCGGTGGTGGCGCACGCCTTTAATCCCAGCACTCGGGAGGCAGAGGCAGGTGGATCTCTGTGAGTTCGAGACCAGCCTGGTCTACAAGAGCTAGTTCCAGGACAGGCTCCAAAGCCACAGAGAAACCCTGTCTCGAAAAACCAAAAAAAAAAAAAAAAAGAAAAAAAGAAAAATCAAAAAAAAAAAACAAAAACAAACAAAAACCAAGTGGTATGCTAGAGATGCCACAGACAGTCAAGTCTTCAGTGAGTCCCTAGTTTCTATGTGTCTGAGATTCTTCATCTGAAAAATGAGATGGTAGTAATGACCTGGAAAGGTGAAAATTCAGAGTCATGAATTCTTATGACTGACATGGCCTTTAGGGTCAATGTGACTGTGTCAAGAAGCACATGGGGAAAGTTGCACTGGGTAGCAACTGTGGGGACCATATCAGAGGAGAGAGGTGTGTGGCGGCTGATGGTTTAAAGGGAAAAGGGACACCCGCCACAGGAGATGGACACTACCTAAAGGGTACAAGAGTAATAATACAAAAATGTTGATTCCAGAAAAAGGAATGTAGAAATAAGGAACTCCAAAGTTATAAGCCTGGGAGAATGCAAACAGACTGTCAGCACCTTGAGGATTAAGTATCAACAGTGGTGTTACTCCGCTTTACAACCCAGAGCTCTATTCACAAGGTCAATGCATCTCTCTGCAAACTGAGAGCTAGTCTACAGATGTGAGCTGAGTCAACTTAGGAAATAGACACATGACCTCTGGGCTACACATTATCCCTGCTATGTGAAACTGGCAGCATCAAAGAAGAGGCCATGGTCTTCAGCAAACGCCACCTGGAAGTACCAAGGAAGACACCAGATCAAGTGCAAACCCTAGTGGAACTGAAAAGCTCTGTTAATGGGGATTGTGAGTAAGGCAATCTGTATCTGAGTTTTCCCTTGAGACTGTAAAATTTCCTTTCTTTAGACCTAATGCTTGGTGCCCCTATTATAAAAAGCTGGGTTCAAAAACTGGCTTTTGTCACAGCTGAACATAGTTCATTTCTGGCTGTGGTCTCAGCTAGCTGATAAGCTTTTTGTGCCTCATGGAGATTTTTTATTTTATTTTATTTTTTCCTGGATTCTGTTTTCTGAAATAAAGTTTGCTTCTGGTTTATTAGACTTTGGTGGTCTGTCCCTATCTTTGCATAACCCCCCCCCCTGGACCCAACATACCCATTCTGGCCAAGACAGAACACGTATCTCCATCCATTTTCTGGCATGAAGATTGTTTTCCCTACCCTTGGACAACAGGAACTCAAGCTTTTCTGACTTGGGACTCCAAATCATATGAGCAGCTGCCTACACCTCATGGCTTTATCCTTGACATTGGGGTCTGGAGACTTGGGCTGAGTCCTGACGGCAGCCAAGCCTGCAGGGTCTCTGATGATAGGCATAATAGGCAGCCTGTTCTGAGATGGTTCAGCCTCTAATCTTGAGCCAAATCCCCCAACACTCCTGAACAGGTCACTCCTTGTAGCTCCCATGTATCCTGTTGGGTCTGTGTTTCTGAAGAGCCCTGAGTAACACAGTGCCCAGTAACATGATCTCCTGTGAGAGGCAAGCAGTGTGTGATTCCTGAAGGGACAAGGCAGCCTGGGGGATGCCACTGGAATCCAGTTTCTGATCCCACTCTGCCATTCTGTCTTTGAGTTTGGGAGAATCCAATGTCAAGGGAGACATTTGAGATTGCTTGGTAAGGTGGTAGCACACTGTTGAATATTCAGTTTCTCTAAGAGACCGGGATTACCAGCATATGCTCAAATGCCTGGCCATATATATTTTTGAAAATGATTTACTTTAATGAGGTATTATATTGTCACATTTCTTCAATTTTCCTTTTCTTGTATGTTATTCAGTTTTCTTCTTTTCGTGTGTGTGTGTGTGTTTAGACTATGAGGCACAGGCTTTAAACCTCAACGTGATCTTCCTGCCTCTGTGTCCAGATTGCTAGTGCTAATAGAATGCCCTACCACACACAGCTTAAAAAATAATTCTTATTGTGCAATTCTCCTCCTCTTCTGATGGCCAAGGAGGCCAGGAGACGGTATCAAAACCCCTGATACTGGAGTTACAGCTTGTAGTGAATTGCTGCATGTACTGAGAATAGAGGCTGGATTTTTTTTTTTTTCAAGACAGGGTTTCTCTGTGGCTTTGGAGCCTGTCCTGGAACTAGCTCTGTAGACCAGGCTGGTCT
>NC_022013.1:64873591-64874737 GCF_000317375.1 Microtus ochrogaster | reverse complement strand
GGCTGGTAAAGTTCTTTTTCAGATCAAGGACCAAGACTGACAAGACTGCTTTTGCACCAAAGCAATTGACTTCTATTTCTGTCATTTACTTGATTTTCAGGTATTTCTTTTCATCATTTTTTCATTTAAATGACCCTGACAGACTTTTATGCAAGAGGGTCCCTATGTCCCTTAATGTCTTTGATTTTAAATTGTGATCTTGTTCAGAAGTGGATTTGTCATCTGAGCAAGCTTAGCTCCAGGCAGAGCTCTACATGAGCACATGCCGATTCCCTAAGTAAAATCCCCATGATTCCTCTGTTTAGGAAAAGCATTGTTTTGGAAATAACTCCCATGCTCTCCTTGCCTCCTGCAGGTAGGAACTCTTTCTCATTTTTCTGTCTTGGATGTTGTGATGGCTATTCTTGGTAGTCAAATTGATTACCTCTGAATTTAAAACCCACAGAGTTGGATACACTGCTAGGGATTTTTCTTAAGATTTTGAAATTAAGACCACCTTTAATCTGGATCATTTGAGATGATAATATCCACATTTAGCTGCTTGGTTGCAGTGCACACCTTTAACCTCATAACTCAGGAGGCAGAGGCCATTACATTTTCTGAGTTTGAGGCCAGCATGGTCTATGGAATGAGTTCCAGAGCCACTCAGATAAACCCTTTCTCATTAACACCAAAAACACCCTAGAATAATGCAGCTATGTTTTTTTATCACCTGCTCACAGAAGATGTGCTAGCAAACAATAGTGTTCATAAACACGTTAAGCCTAGCTCCATTATTCTCTAAGTAGTCAACTTTGCACAAAGATTGCTGTTTTATTATTCATTTGTCAAGAGTTTGTTCTGAGTTTCAGGAATAATACTACTAAAGCATAGAGCCATCACCCAGCCTTATGATTGGAGAAAGACTTATTATCTTGTTTGAGGTCAGGTTCCCGCTTTTCCTGGTTGTCTGAACCCCCCTCCCCCACATGACTTCAGCGTGAAACCACAGAGTAAACATATCCTTTTGTTTCCTTAAATGTCTCTTTAAATGTTAATGTTTCGGGATACTTCCACCTGTGTGACAGCACAGCACCTGTATGATAGTGGGCTGTACAAGCTTGCTAGACCTGTTGTGTCCAGGAGGAAGAAGGGGAAGTGCCTGTG
>NC_022013.1:64871061-64872621 GCF_000317375.1 Microtus ochrogaster | reverse complement strand
TGCGCCACCACCGCCCGGCAGCACTTTGTATTTTAACTTAATGTATTTTTTTTCTTTTCTTAACTGAAAATTTTGAGCTCTACATATTTCTCTACGCCCCTAAATTCTTCTCTCCTCCCCCTTTCAGCCCTCGCCCAAGGTCCTCGTAATCTCAATTTACTCAGGAGATCTTGTCTTTTTTTATTTTCTACTTCCCTTGCAGATTAGATCTATGTAAGTCTCTCTTAGTGTTCACATTGTTGTCTAAGTTCTCTGGGATTGTGGTTTGTAGGCTGGCTTTCTTTGGTTTATGTTACAAAACTACCTACGAGTGAGTACATGTGATAATTGTCTTTCTGTGTCTGTGTTACCTCACTCAAAATAATGTTTTCTAGCTCCATCCATTTTCCTGCTGGTGGGTCCAGGGGGGTCGCGCAAAAATGAGAACACCACTAAGTCTAATAAACCAGAAGCAAACTTTATTCCAGAAACCAAATCCTAGGAAAACCAGAAGCAAACTTAAAAATAAAAAGTAAAAATAAAACACTGTGGGGCACAGAAGCTTATCAGTTAGCTGAGACCACAGCCAGAGATGGTGTTTGTTAGGCTGTGGTGAAAGGCAGGTTTTTGAACCCACTTTTTATAGTAGGGACACCAAGCATTAGCTCTGAACAAAGGAATATTTACAACCTTGCCCTGACCCTTGGGTTGGTCAGTGGAGACCCTAAAGAGAGGAGTGAGTGCTAATGGGTAACTGGGCAGCCATCATGAAATATGTTTCAGAGATTACAACGAAGGTCACTAATTGTGAGAAAACAGACGTCTTTAGCAATTACTCAGAAAGGGACTGCTAGTAATACTAGAAGGTTAATAAATTAGGATTAACTGGTTCTTAGGCTGAGAACTTAGGAGATAGCACAAAGCTTTTCACACTATCTCAAGGTAAAACTCAGATACAGACTGCCATACTTTACAGCCTCCATTAGCAGAACTCATCGATTAAACCATTGTCTTTGTCCACTGTCTCCAGGACCTCCAGGTGTAAACTGGAGTCTTCTGCCTGCCCTCTAATGACACCAGTTTTTCATAATGGAAACAGTGTCTAACCCAAAGGTCACATATCTCTGTCTCCTAAAGGTTAACTCAGTTCACATCTGTCATTTACCAGGGATGGCCAGGACACTACTCTCAATTTGTAGGGAGAAGCTCTGGCCTTGTAAATAAAACAGCTAGTTGTAAAATGACCTAAGCTTCCCAAGCATCTGAGAAAATAGCTCACTGTGAATGACTGATTCTTGATCTGCTGAGAAAGCTGCTGACAGTCTGTTCTCGTTCTCCTAGACTTATAACTTTATAATTTTTTTACATTCTTATTTTTGGAATCTACATTTTTATTCTTGGACTCTTCACTGCAAAATTCAAGCTGTCGTTATTTTTTTCTGCTGTGTAGTACTCCATTGTGTAAATGTACCACATTTTCCTTATCCATTCTTCAATCGAGGGGCATTTAGGTTGTTTCCAGGTTCTGGCTATGACAAACAAAGCTGCTATGAACATAGTTGAGCACATGTCCTTGTGGCA
>NC_022013.1:64869499-64870561 GCF_000317375.1 Microtus ochrogaster | reverse complement strand
AGTGCTGGGATTAAAGGCGTGCGCCACCACCGCCTGGCTGGTGTTCAATTTCTTGAGTTCTTTGTATATTTTGGTGATCAGACCTCTAATGCGGGGTAACTGAAGATCTTTTCCCATTCTGAAGGCTGTCATTTTGTCTTGTTGACCATGTCCTTTGCTTTACAGAAGCTTTTCAGTTTCAGGAGGTCTTATTTATTAATTGTTTCAGTGTCTGTGCTGCTGGGATTATATTTAGGAAGCTGTTCCCTCTGCCATCCTTAATGTTTAAGATCCAATTTCTGCTAATTTTGTTCACTGTAATGTAGAAGGGTAGAATTGGAGATATAAAGTATTTACCAATGCTTAGGAAATAGTAAGTCTCACAAAGTAGAATTTAGCTGATAGAGGACAGCCTCTAAAACCCCCAAAAGATAAATCTATGCTAACTAGGCCTGTTAGAGATTGGGATGATAGGATACATATTGCTCACCGGGTTGTCCAGACATTTGGCTCCAAATCTTTACAAAGAGACCTCCCCTAATTTACAATCAGCCACTAGTCCCATCCCCATTATCAAAGAACAAGTCTCTAACAAGCTACTCAAGGAGGCATTTCAGGGTCACAACTAACCTTAAGGCCTGGTTTGCCATAAAGTTCCAATTTTCTTCTTTTGAAAAGCATAATTCTGTCAGATGGGCAATATGACATCAGCTGACCACTATTTAAAAGGTAAAACACTGTTGTGTTCAGGACTTAGCTGATCAATCAAGGCTATCATTTAGGCCCTCAGGCAGGGAGGAGGAACATTCTTGTGAGAGATATTAATAGCTTGGGGACTAGACTTTGGGAGCTCTCCCTAAGGGCCTGATGTATTGACAATAAAGCAGAGCCCCTTTTCTAAAAGCAGGAATATGCTTGGGAGAGCTGATAATGGTCTAGGGCCAAGGCCTTTGTGGAAGGGTTGCTTCAGATCCTGAAAACTCAACTCTTCCTACCCTATGGAGCTATGGTTACCAATCCCAAGGCCTTTGTGGGCTTAGTAGTAATATTCTTGGAATAGCCTATTTTGCCCTTGTGCAACAT
>NC_022013.1:64857521-64859787 GCF_000317375.1 Microtus ochrogaster | reverse complement strand
GGGGAGGGGGAGAAGGGTGGGAGGAGGGGGAGGGAAATGGGAGGCTGGGAGGAGGAAACTTGTGTTTTTTTTTCCTTTTCTCAATAAAAAAAATACAAAAAAAGAGATCTTATTGATCTTACAATTTAAATTGAGGCACTTTAAGTTTCTGGAATATGAATATAGATCTGGAGTGAATGCATAGCTCTTTGTAGTAAATTCAGAAAAAAACTCTGAGTTCTTTCTATCTTTTATGTTTGTTTGATTGATTTTTCATGGCAAACAGGGAGTTAATATGTATTTTTGACTGTCCTAGAAGTGATTTCATAGATTATGCTGGCATTCAACTTAGAGGCAGATATACTTGCCTCCAATTTCTGAGAGGTAGGATTAAAGGCATGACCCAAGGCATCCAGCATGTTGACTATCTTATTTTTTTCTTTTGTAGTTAGGAATTAATCATCCATAGAACATCTCTCACATGTATCATGTACTGTTCATTTGTTCACGTGTCTTTCATTGTTTGCTAATAGGCATTTCTTGTGCAAGGTGATCTAACTTTCAAAGGGTTCAGAAATGACAAGTGAAACTCCTATTTAGTTTGCTTCTCAAGTGTTGGTGATTAAACTATGATATCTATGTCATGGAGTGAGTACAGAGAACACCACATTTCTATGATCATACTGTCAAAGAAGTATACATTTACAGTGTTGTCAATATCATGCTTTTTGTTTTACACATGTATGGGACATTTTAGAATACAGTGACATATGCTGATGTGCATGTTGACTTCACTTGGGAAGAATGGAGTTTGTTGGATACTTCCCAGAAGAATCTCTACAAAGATGTGATGCTGGAGACCTACGGAAACCTTACTGCTATAGGTAAGACAGAATTTTCTTTCATGTTTCAAAATAAGGGTTAAGTACAAGAGTTAGTTCGAGGACAGCCAGGGCTGTTACACAGAGAAACCCTGTATCAAATAAAAAGTACTCAAAATCAGGAAAGAACTGTTCATTGGTGACTGATGCTCTTTTGTAATGTGACTGAGAAAGAAGAAGAAGAAGTCAGGCATGGTTGTAAGGTTCACTGAAGATAGTAACTAAAATTTTTTTTTTAAATTTCACTACATAACATATATTTTCTGGCACTATATTTTAGGATACAATTGGGAAGACCATAATATTAAAGAACATTGGCAAAGTACTAGAAGACATAAAAGGTAATTTTCAATGTATAAGCTGAGAGGAATGTACCTTTGAAGAATTTGCAATGTTTCCTAAATGTTTTAAAAAGAAGCAACGATGTAAATAATAAAGTATGTCAATGTTTATTGAATTCTCACAGAATCATATACCTCAATTTTAGGTAACCAAACTGCATTTGCAGGCCATTTTTTTAAAGAAAGATGTTAAGGAAACAATGTCTTAACCTATATCACCATTTGAATTATAATACAACAAGCGATATGTTGTAGAATTGTCAATCCATTTATTTAATACTATTTATATAATAAAAGGTATACATTTTGAAAAGTGATAAATTTATCTCTCAAACTATCTACTACACTAGTCCATAGAAAAGCTAATGTAACCTCTGTACTTATGACTATGCTAACTTTAGAGAGGGGGCAGTCAGAGTAAAGCATCAAGGGACAGTTGGTATACAGAAATATGCAGAAACATAAATCTAGATACCACAAGTCTATGAGGACATAAAGTTATACTGGAAAAATGTAACTATTATTCCTTTAGTAGGTACATCATATGCTACTCTATATACAAGCCATGTGAGCATAGGGTAGAGTAGCTGTACCTCTCTCTCACAACAATTAGAAGATGTGTAGTGGTCCTCATGTTACATATACTTGTTGAATTTGATGAACAAGTGTACAAGTAATAGGACTAGGAATGCTATGAATACTAGCAGTATTAGGACTGTGTAAAAACTTGTGTTTGTCATAGTTTACTTAGGAAATATACTATCACTCACAGTATAGAAAACTTTATGTATGCGATAAGGGTGGTAAAGTTTTGAGTTTTTTTCATTTCTTTTCAAATATGTGAACATTCTCGTAAAGAAAAAAGATTCTGTAAATGTGAACTATGTAATAATGGATGTTATTATCATTCATCTTCATAGATGCAAAACAAGTCTCTTTTTTTGGTTTTTCAAGACAGGGTTTTTCTGTTGCTTTGGAGCCTGTCCTGAAACTAGCTCTGTAGACCAGGCTGGTCTCAAACTCACAGAGATCCACCTGCCTCTGCCTCCCAAGAGCTGGGATTAA
>NC_022013.1:64850914-64856190 GCF_000317375.1 Microtus ochrogaster | reverse complement strand
TCATAAAAGAATCCATACTGGAGAGAAACCCTATGAATGTAACCAGTGTGGTAAGGCCTTTGCACAAAACAGTCATCTTCAAAGGCATAAGAGAACCCATACTGGAGAGAAACCCTATGATTGTAATCAGTGTGGTAAAGCCTATACATGTCGCAGAAGTCTTTAAAAGCATGAAAGAACCCATATAAGAGAGAAACCCTATTAACATAATCCATGGGGTAAAGCCTTGTGTGTCACAGTAATCTTCACATACATGAAAGAAGCCATACTTATACATTGTTTACATTTTGAAGTCATTATCCTCATTTGGTGCACATTTGTTTACTGATTCTTTAATATTTGGACATGAATTTTTAGTCTTTAAGTTAAACAGATATTAAACAGTAATGCTCAATAGTTGTTCATGTTTGTTGTATTTACATTCAGATCAATTAGGTCCTTTAGATACATATTGTATTTTGTCTAGATAGGCAATTTTCAACCACTTCAAGGATTTGTAGAACATGGCGTTTAAGTAACTTAGGGTTCTGTTGACACAAGACATGATTGCTCTTGACAGCATCAATCTACTCCCAAGAGAATGTTGAACACCAAAGACACTCCACTTATAGCTTGTTTTCTTCTTGGCACAATTGACATTTGGGCAAGAAACTGCCCATACCTCAATCACTAACAACATACATGGTTTCCAGATATGGATAAGCAGGACACAAGGAGAAAGACTGTCAAATCTTGCCTAGACAGGGTAAGATGGTTCTGAAAATTTTTCTACCTCTGAAAATGGATTGTCAATTACACCAGGCCTTAGCCAAAGTTGCTTCAATGTTACAAAATGAGACTTTGGGTGATGACTCAGATAGCTAATTGTCTCTGCCATATACTGCTCAATTTGGAAGCTGATTACTGTACTTTCTTCCTGCTCAAATAATATTATCTCCCTTATCAGGCCTTCAATGGGGTTGAAGATTTTATAGTCATATTTACTGTACTCTTAGGATCTAGCCAAGCCATTTCTTATACAAGACTTAGACTCCTAGGATAGAATGTTTATTAAAACATTTTGCATACATTCCTTGCTTAATATTGTTTATGCTGCTTGTAATTTTAATTATAATTATAATTGATATCTGTTCCTGTTGTATATAGTTTTGTATTGGGTTTGAAACTCTTATATAAACAAAAGCGGGAGGTGCTTTTGGAGCCACATTCCACCCCTTTAGCCAATAGCATTTAAGATATCATCCCACTTGAGTGTGGTCTCTAATAATGTAAAAAGCAGCTGTAAAATGTATGCTCTCTATCTTGCTTCTAGCTCCTGCTTCCAAATGCTAGACTCTGTTACCTTTTCGCACAGAAGACTGTTATCTAAGACAGTGATCTGTAAGTTTCCCCTTAAATAAACAACCCTTTTATTATCCATAAATCTGAAATGGTGTGGGATTATTTTTTGTCTTCCATCTTCACTATATCTGTTCAGTGGGTATCTGGCCATTTACTCCCTGTCAGAGACAGCCATTCTCTTGGGTGAAGACCTTTTACCAGAGTGGTTAGAAAATATGTAGTTATTTAGAACAGAGAAACATTGATCACCTCTGCTGGCAAATTCCCTTAAAGGAACAGAGGAGAAGTAGCAACTTTTCACCAGAGATTGCAACATTTCTGCAGCAATTTCTCCTATACTTGAGTGAAGCAGAGAAGAAGCAATTTGGGTTGAAGCTGAGAAAAAATTGAAATCTCTGTTAGAAAACTCCCTAGTGGAGTGGAATATAGAAGCATTGGACACCTCTGCTGGAAAACTCCCTTAGGGCAATGGAACAGAGCAACAATGGGATCTCTTCTTTGAAACACTCTTAGCAGAGTCAAGCATGGCCCAGCTGTAAAAGTTCTCTGTTGGAGAGGAGCAGGATTGCTACATCCTACAGGGAGAATATCCCCCAATGGAACACCGCCTCAGGTATAATTAGAGATCCTTTTTTTGTTTTTCGAGACAGGGTTTCTCTGTGGCTTTGGAGCCTGTCCTGGAACTAGCTCTGTAGATCAGGCTGGTCTCAAACTCACAGATCCTTATAGTCAGAATATATCGGAGACCAGTTTTGACAAGGATACCACTTACCACATAGGAGACTGGATGGAAAAAAAAACATTTCTTCTCCATATAATAATCAAAACACAAAACATACAGAACAAAGAAAGAATATTAATAGCTGAAAATAGGAAAAAGGTCAAGTAACATAAAGTTAAACCTATCAGAGTTACACCTGACTCCAGCTCAAAGGCATAGAAAACATTCAAGAAAAATCATAGAACTTTCCCAACCTACAGAAAGATATCCAATGTAGGTATAAAAAGCCTACAGAACACCAAATAGACTGGATCAAAAAAAAATCCCCTCGCCATATAATAGTCCAAACACAAAACATACATAACAAGGAAAGAATATTAAGAGCTGCAAAGGAAAAAGGCCAAATTACTTATAAAGGTAAACCTATCAGAATCACACCTGACTTCTCCATGGAAACCATGAAAGCCAGAAGATTCTGGATAGATGTGCTGCAGACACTAAGAGACCATGGATGCAAGCTCAGACTACTATACCCAACAAAGCTTTCATTTACCATGGATCCAGAAAACAAGATATTCAATGGCAAAAACAGTTGTAAACAATATGAATACTTACAGAAAGTACTAGAAGGAAAACATCAACCCCAGATGCTAACTACACCCAGAAAAACAGATATATGATAATTCCCCACCAAATAAGGGAAACACACAAACACTACTACTGAAAAATAACCAGCATTAACAACCACTGGTCGTTAATATTGCTTAATATCAATGAACTCAATTCACCTATAAAAAGACACAGGCTAAGCCGGGCGGTGGTGGCGCAGGGGCATGCGGATCTCTGTGAGTTCGAGACCAGCCTGGTCTACAGAGCTAGTTCCAGGACAGGCTCCAAAACCTCAGAGAAACCCTGTCTCGAAACCCCCCCCCCCAAAAAAAAGACACAGGCTAAGAGAATGGATACAAAAACAGGATCCAGCTTTCTGCTGTATACAAGAAACACACCTCAACCACAAAGACAGGCACCTACTCAGAGTAAAGGGCTGGGAAAAGGCTTATCAAGCAAATGGACCTAAGAAACAAGCGGGGGTGGGTATCCTAATATCTAACAAGGTTGATTTCAAACTAAAATCAATCAGAAGAAATAGAAAAGGACACTTTATACTCATAACAGGAACAATTCATCAAGATGAAGTCTCAATCCTGAATATCTATGCCCTAATATAAGAGCACCCACTTATGTAAAAAAAATTACTAAAACTTAAATTGCACATTAAACCCCACATACAAATAGATCTCAACACTCCTCAACAATGGGCAGGTCAAACAAACAGAAACTTAAGAGTGAAATAGGAGAACTAACAAATGTAATGAATAAAATGGACTTAACAGACATCTATAGAACATTCCATTCAAACAAAAGAGAATATACCTACTTCACAGCACTACATGGAACCTTCTCTAAAATTGACCACATTCTCAGTAATAAAGCAAACATCCACAGATATAAAAAACTTCAAATAATCCCCTGGTCTTATCACATCACCATGGAGTAAAGTTAGAATTCAACAACAATACTACTACCAGAAACCCTACAAACTCATGAAAACTAAACAGTCAACTATGGAACCACCCCTGGGTCAAGAAAGGAAGAAAGAAAGAAATTAAAACCTTCCTTGATTTCAACAAAAATGATGGCACATACCCAAACCTATGGGACACTATCAAAGCAGTACTAAGAGGAAATTTCATAGCAATAAGTGCCCACATATAGAAAACAGAAAGCTCACATCAGTGACCTAACAGCATGCCTCAAAGCTCTAGAAAAAGAGAAGTAGACTCACCCAGGAAGAGTAGTAGAAGACAGGATACAATCAAATTGATGGCTGAAGTCAACAAAACAGAAACATAGAAAACCATACAAAGAATCAATGAAACAAAGATCCGGTTCTTTGAGAAAATCAACAAGATTGATAAACCCTTATCCAAACTAATCAAAAGGCAGAAAGAGAATATCCAAATTAACAAAATCAGAAATGAAGAGGGAGACATAACAGTGCACATCGAGGAAATTCTGAGAATTGTTAGGTCCTACTATAAATACCTTTACTCCACAAAATTGGAAAATATAAAAGACATGGACAATTTTTTAAAATAGATACCATCTACCAAACTTAAATCAAGACCATGTGAGCCATTTAATAGACCTATAAACCGCGAGAAGATAGAAGCTGTTATCAAAAACCTCCCAACCAAAAATAGTCCAGTGCTGGATGCTTTTAGTGCAAAATTCTACCAGAACTTCCATGAAGAGCTAATACCTATACTCCTCAAAATGTTTCACATTATTATTGAAACAGAACATTGCCAATCTCTTTTTATGAAGCTACAGTTACCCTGATACCAAAATCGCACAAAGACTCAACCACGAAAGAGAATTGCAGACCAATCTCACTCATGAACATCAATGCAAAAACTCCCAATAAAATACTGGCAAACAGAATCCAAGAACACATAAAAAAAATCATCCATCGTGATCAAGTAGGCTTCATCCCAGAGATACAGGCCTGGTTCAACATACAAAAATGTATCAATGTAATCCATCATATAAATAAACTGAAAGAACAAAAAACCATATGATCATTTCATTAGATGTGGAAAAAGCATTTGATGAAATTCAACACCCCTCCATATAAAAGGTATTGGAGAGGCTAGGGATACAAGGATCATATCTAAATGTAATAAAAGCAATATATAGCAAGCCGACAGCTGATTTAAAATTAAATGGAGAGAAACTCAAAGCGATTCCACTAAAATCAGGAACAAGATAAGGCTGTCTGTTCTCTCCATATCTCTTCAACATATTGCATGAAGTTTTAGAAATAGCAATAAGAAAACATAAGAAGATCAAGGGGATTCAAATTGGAAAAGAAGTCAAACTTTCATTATTTGCAAATGATATGATAGTGTACTTTAGTGGCCCCAAAAACTCTACCAGAGAACTCCTACAGCTGATAAATACCTTCAGTGAAGTAGCAGGACAAAAGATCAACTAAAAAAAAAAAGAAACAGTAACCCTCCTATACACAAAGGATAAAGAAGCTGAGAGGGAAATCAGAAACATCACCTTTCACAATAGCCACAACTCACATAAAATATCTTGGGGGTAATAATAAAGGATGTGAAAGACCTATTTGAAAAGAACTTCAAGT
>NC_022013.1:64849243-64850692 GCF_000317375.1 Microtus ochrogaster | reverse complement strand
AAATTGAAGAAGATACTAGAGCTACAGGAATGAAAACAGCTTGGTATTGGCATAAAAACAGAGATGTTGACCAAAGGAATCAAATTGAAGACCTGGATATTAATCCACAAACCCAGCCCTACACAAAACATTTGAAAGAAAACTCCAATCCAAGGAAGTTGGCTACACCAACAAAAACACAGACAATTCATGATCTCATAGCAGCAACAATGAAAACCAAATTAACAGGAGATAGCAATTACAGGTCATTAATATCATTTAATATAAATGGACTAAACTCACCTATAAGGAACAGGCTAACAAACTGGATACAAAATAGAACCCATCTTTCATCTGATATAAGCAACACACCTCAACCTCAAAGATAAACATATCTCAGATTTAAAGGTTGGAAAAGTATTCCAATCAAATGGACCTAAGAAACAAGTGGGTGTGGCTCTCCTAATACCTAGCACAGAGGATTTCAAACTAAAATCAACCAAAAGAGACAAAGAAGGACACTTCCTATTAGTCACAAGGAAAATCAATGAAAAGGAAATCTCAATACTGAACATCTATGCCCCAAGTACAAGGGCACCTTCATATGTCAAAGAAACACTTCTAGGGGCTGGAGAGATGGCTCAGAGGTTAAGAGCATTGCCTGCTCTTCCAAAGGTCCTGAGTTCAATTCCCAGCAACCACATGGTGGCTCACAACCATTTGTAATGGGGTCTGGTGCCCTCTCCTGGCCATTAGACATACACACAGACAGAATGTTGTATACTTAATAAATAAATAAATAAATAAATAAATAAATATTTTTTTTAAAAAAGAAACACTTCTAAAGCATTTAAGCTTTATGATTTAACATAAATTATCATTTCTTGTATGATTTAACATACAATAAACCCCACACACAATTAATGGGAGACTTTAACACTCCACATCTACCATTGGACAGGTCAGTCAAACAGAAAAAAAATGAACAGAGAAATAAGGGAACAAACAGATGTTATGACTCAAATGGACTTAACAGACATCTATAGAATATTTCACCCAAACAGAAAAGAATATGCTTTCTTCTCAGAACCTCATGGAACCTTCTCAAATACTGACTATATGCTCAGTAACAAAACAAATCTCAACAAATACAAAAAATTAGAATAAAGGCATTTATCAGATCACCATGGTTTAAAACTAGAAGTCAACAGCAATACTAATTCAAAAAGCCCAGAAACACATGGAAATTAAACAATGCTCACCTGAATCATAATATGTAAAGGAAGAAATTAAGGGAAAAATTAAAGACTTCTGAAAATTCAATGAAAATGATCACACAACATACACAAATTTATGGATTTATGGGACACAGTGAAAGCAGTGTTAAGAGGAAAGTTTATAGCACTAAATGCCTACATAAAGAAGCTGGAAAAATCCCACACTAGTGAATTAACAAGACATTTGAAAACT
>NC_022013.1:64841876-64848945 GCF_000317375.1 Microtus ochrogaster | reverse complement strand
CAACCACATGGTGGCTCACAACCATCTGTAATGGGGTCTGGTGCCCTCTGCTGGCCTGCAGGCATACACACAGACAGAATATTGTATACATAATAAATAAATAAATATTTTTTAAAAAAAGAAACAAAGAAAACAATTCAAAGAATCAATAAGACAAAGAGTTGGTTCTTCAAGAAAATCAACAAAATTGACAAACCTATATCCAAACTAACCAAACAAAATCAGAAATTAAAAGGGGAAATAACAATAGACACAGGAAATACAGAGAATCATAAGATCATATTTCAAAAACCTGTACTGCACAAAGTTGGAAAACTTAAAGGAAATGGACAACTTCCTGGATAAATATCAGGTGCCAAAATGATATCAAGGCCAGATAATCAAATTAAACAGACATATAACTGCTGAAGAAATAGAAACAGTCATCAAAAGTCTCTCAATGGAAAAAAAAAAAAAAGCACAGGACCAGATGGATTCAGCTAACAATTCCACAAGATTCATGAAGAACTAATACCAATACTCCTCAAATTAGTCCACACAATAGAAACAGAAGGAACATTGCCAAACTCTTTTTATAAGGCTGCAATTACCCTGATACAGAAACCACAAAAATACATTACTAAGAAAGAATTACCAAAGAATCTTACTCATGAACATTGATGCAAAAATACTAAATAAAATACTGGCAAATTGAATACAAGAACACACCAGAACCATAATCCACCATGTTCAAGTCAACTTCATCCCAGAGATGCAGGGATGGTTCAACATACAAATTTCTGTCAATGTAATCCACCATACAAACAAGCTAAAAAATAAAAACCACATGATCATCTCATTAGATGCCAAAAAAGCTTTTGACAAATACAACATCCCTTCATGATAAAGGTCTTGGAGAGAGCATAGATACAAGGAACACACCTAAACATGATTAAGGCAGTATACAATAAGCAAACAGCCAGCATCAAACTAAATGGAGAGAAACTCACAGCGATCCCACTGAAATCAGAAACAATACAAGGTTGTTCACTCTCCCAATATGTATTCAATATAGTTCTTGAGCTCCTAGCCAGAGCAATAAGACACCAAAGGACATCAAAGGGCTCCAAATCAGAAAAGAAGTCTAACTCTCACTATGTGCTGATGATTTGATAGTTTACATAAGTGACCCCAAACATTCTACCAAGGAATTTCTACAACTCATAAACATTTTCAGTAATGTAGCAGGATACAACCATAATTCAAAAAATCAATAGCCCTCCTGTACACAGATGATAAAAAGGCTGGGAAAGAAATCAGATAAACATTACCATTCACAATAGCCACAAATAGCATAAAATATTTTGAAGTAACTCTAACTAAACAAGTGGAAGAATTGTATGAGAAGAACTTTAAATCTTTGAAGAAAGAAATTGAAGAAGATACCAGAAAGTGGAACGATCTCTCATGCTCTTTAGTATGTACAATTGACATAGTAAAAATGGCAATCTTACCAAAACAATCTATCGATTCAGTGTAATGCCCATCAAAATCCAAGAAAAATTCTTCACATGACTTGAAAGAATGGTACTCAACTTCATATGGAAATGCGAAAAAACCCAGGATAGCCAAAACAATCATGTACAATAAAAGAATTTCTGGAAAGATCACAATCCCTGACTTCAAAGTACTACAGAGCTACAGTACTGAAAACAGCCTGTTATTGACATAAGAACAGACAGGAGGACCAATGGAATTGAATCCAAGACCTGGATGTTAATCTACTTACCTTCATATACCTGATTTTGACATAGAAGCAAAACATATCTAATTTTTAAATGAAAGTATATTTTACAAATGGTGCTGGTATAACCGGATATCAACATATAGAAAAATGCACAAAACTCAAGTCCAAATGGATAAAAGGCCTCAACATAAAGCCAGCCACACTGAACCTTATTAAAGAGAGCGTTGGAAGTACACTGAATGCATTGTCACAGGAGACCACTTTCTAATAGAGCCCCAGCAGAACAGACACTGAGAGAAACAATTAATAAATGGGACCTCATGTAACTGAAAAGTTTCTGTAAAGCAAAGGACATGGTCAACAAGACAAAATGACAGCCTACAGAATGGGAAAAGATCTTCACTAACCCCACATCAGGCAGAGGTCTGATCTCCAGAATATACAAAGAACCCAAGAAATTAGACACCAAAAGATCACAGAATCCAATAAAAAAAAATGAAGTACAGACCTAAACAGAGAACTCTCTTTTTTTTTAAATATTTATTTATTATGTATACAATATTCTGCCAGAAGAGGGCACCAGACCTCATTACAGATGGTTGTGAGCCACTATGTGGTTGCTGGGAATTGAACT
This sequence comes from Microtus ochrogaster, assembly GCF_000317375.1. Lineage (NCBI taxonomy): Eukaryota > Metazoa > Chordata > Mammalia > Rodentia > Cricetidae > Microtus > Microtus ochrogaster. The sequence goes on along the minus strand of NC_022013.1, from coordinate 64,846,585 downwards.
CAGGACCTTTGGAAGAGCAGGCAATGCTCTTAACCACTGAGCCATCTCTCCAGCTCCCAAACAGAGAACTCTCAATAGAGGAATCTAACATGGCTGAAAGATACTTAAGGAAATGTTCAACATCCTAAGTCATCAGAGAAATGCAAATCAAAACAATGCTGAGATTCCATCTTACACCTGTAAGAATTTCCAAGATCAAAATCCCTAATGACAACTTATGCTGGAAAGGTTATGGGGTAATGGGAAAACTCCTGCATTGCTGGTGGGAATGCAAGCTGGTTCAGCTCCTTTGGATGTCACTGTGGCAATTTCTCAAAAAATTAGGAAACAACCTTCCTCAAGACCCAGGAATACCACTGTTTGGGTTTATAGTTAAAGGATGCTCAGTTGTGCATAATGACATGTGCCCAACTATATTCATAACATCATTGATTGTCATAGCCAGAACCTGGAAACAACCTAATTGTCACTTGACTGAAGAATGGATAAGGAAAATGTGATATATTTACAGAATGGAGTACTACACAGAAGAAAAAATATAACATCTTGAATTTTGCAGGAAAATGGATGGAGCTAGAAAACATCATTTTGAGTGAGGTAACACACACACAGAAAGACAGTTATCACATGTACTCACTCATAAGTGGCTTTTAAACATAAAGCAAGGAAAACAAACCCACAAATCACAATCCTAGAGAAGCTAGACAATAATGAGGAACCTAAGAGAGACATACATAGATGTAATCCTCATGAGAAGTAGAAAAAGACAAGATTCCCTGAGTAAATTAGGAGACCGGGGACCTTGGGAGAGGGTTAAATTGAGGGGAGAGGTAGGGAGGGGAGCAGAGAAAAATGTAGAGCTCAATAAAAATAAAAAATGTCTGGAAAATTAAACACAGGCAGATTTCAGTATTCACTGGAACTCCCTGCCTGTACTAATCTATACTTGTGTTTTGTTATTTTAACTTGCACCTTTGTTCTCTTTACTTATTTCTTTTTATCATTATTATTATTGTATTACTTAAAAAATACCAATCCAAGTTATCACCCCCTCCACAGACAATCCCAACCCATACACCCCAATCATAAGAGACGGCCATGCACCCCATCCTGTGGAAAGTCCAAGGCCCTCCCTACTACATCTACGTTGAGCAAGGCTTGCATCCGAAGAGAATAGGATCCCAAGAAGCCAATAGATGCTGTAATGACAAATCACAGTGTCATTACCCGTGGCCACTCAGTCTGCCCCAACTGTCAATGCCCTTCAAGTTGAGTACTAGTCCAGTTGTAGTTAGTGAGCTCAAGCAAACTGTCTCAGTAGATCAATTACACATGGTCTTGAAATAGCAGCAGACCCTGCTATCTTCCTGCAGTCCATAGGAACTTCCCCTTCTTCCTGCTGGACACAATAGGTCTAGCTAGCTTGTACAGCCCACTATACAATGCTGTCACACAGGTGGAAGCATCCTGCAACATTAACACTTAAAGAAATAAATTTGGTAACAAATAATGGTGAAGCATGCAAAATAGAGAAATTCCTTCTTCAATATCCTTAAAATAAGTCAGTTGCTTCAGGACGTGCAATTCAGATTAAAATGGACTTTGTTCTTTGTTTGATTTTGGGGGGGTGTTTTTGGTGTTATTGAGAAAGGGTTTATCTGGGTGGCTCTGAAACTCCTTCCATAGAGAAGACTGGCCTCACACTCAGAAAATGTGACTGCCTCTGCCTCCTGAGTGCTGAGGTTAAAGGTGTGCATGCCACCACGAGGCTAAATGTGGATATTATCATCTCAAATGATCCAGATTAAATATGGGTCTTAATTTCAAAATCTTAAGAAAAATCCCTAGCAGTGTACCCAACTCTGCAGGTTTTAATTTCAGAGGTAATCAATTTGACTACCAAGAATAGCCATCACAACATCCAAGACAGAAAAATGAGAAAGAGTTCCTACCTGCAGGAGGCAAGGAGAGCATGGGAGTTATTTCCAAAACAATGCTGTTCCTAAACAGAGGAATCATGGGGATTTTACATAGGGAATCTGCATGTGCTCATGTAGAGTTCTCACTGGAGCTAAGCTTGCTCAGATGACAAATCCACTTCTGAACGAGATCACAATTTAAAATGAAAGACATTTAGGTTTTTTCGGGACAGGGTTTCTCTGTGGCTTTGGAGCTTGTCCTGGAACTAGCTCTGTAGACCAGGCTGGTCTCGAACTCACAGAGATCCACCTGCCTCTGACACCACCGCCCGGCAAAGACATTTAGGGACATAGGGACCCTCTTGCATAAAAGTCTGTCAGGGTCATTTAAATTATAAAAATGATGGAAAGAAATACCTGAAAATCGAGTAAATGACACAAATAAAAGTCAATTGCTTTGGCGCCACCAATGCCGGCTGTCAGTCTTGATCCCTAATCTGAATTCAAGATATCTGTACCAGTACCACAGTTCTCACAGATGCAGAAGATAGTGAAGACAAATAAGAAAACATGAAGAGAAAGGCACCCAACAGCACTGTATATTCTGCTTTTAGATGAAAGGTAATGATGATCTCTACTAACCTCAGAACCATCTGCTTTCACCTCTGAGCGGGCAGGCTTGGCAGAAGGCCATGGCTACTTCCATGCAAGACCAGAAGAAAATCATTTTAACTAACCCTAGCGGCTGTCTTTCTCAGGGCTATGACATCACTATAAAGAATTTTATTCTTTCCTTATTCTACTTTTTAAAAAAAATTTAGTCATTTGGCATTTTTCCTGTATATGCCTGTACACAGTACCTACAGAGACCAGAACAAGGCAGGAGATGCGTGGGACTGGAGTTACAGCAAATGATGAGCTAACATGTGGATTCTGGGAAAGGAATGCGAGTCCTCTGTGACAACACACTGTTCTGAACCGCTGAAGCATCTATCTAATGCCTCTTTTTTATTTAAAATTTATTTCCATAAGTTGTTAGTTAAAAGATATTGCATCACTTTTCCTCTTTATCTCTTCATGCCATCCCTTCTGAAACCCTTCCAATTTCTTCCTTGTTAAGTACCAGGGAATAAACATGCTGGAATACATGAGTACGACCTGCTGTATCCATTTTTTTAGGCTGAATAAATATGGATAATGGACAGGCTACATTACACTGGATGACTTTTGGAAGCTAATCCCTGACTGAGGCTAATTCTCTCAAATGGAGGAGAATTCCACTTTTTAATTAACATCAGGTGTCTGATACTGACTATGTTGCCTTGGACAAGAAACACAATTGAGAATAGAAAACTTAGGGTGGAAAATACCTTAGCAGTTAAGAGCACAAAAACTTCTGTCAACGAATCCAGCTTCCATTCTCAGTACATGTAGACGCTCACTACAATCTGTAACTCCAGTATCAGGGGTTTTGATACCGTCTGCTGGTCCCCTGGGCCATCAGAAGAGAAGACTTGCACAATAAAATTATTCTACAAGCTGTGTGTGCTGGTGCATTCTTTTAGTACCAGCAATCTGGAAACAGAGGCAGGGAGATCACTTTGAGGTTTAAAGCCTGTGCCACATAGTCTACACACACACACACACACACACACACACACACACACACACACACACATACACACACGCATACAGGAAAAGAAAAAAACTAAATAACATACAAGAAAAGGAGCATTGAAGACTTGGGACAGTATCCTATCTCATAAAGTAAATTCAAGTGTCTACCACTGGTGCCCATGGAATCATTTTCAAAAATATATATGGCCAGGCATTTGAGCACAGGCTGCTAATCCTGGTCTCTTGGAGAAACTGAATATTTGACAGTGGGCCACCATCTTACCATGCAGTCTCAAATGTCTCTCATGAACATTTCGTACCCTGAAAGTCCTAAAGTTGAACGAGCACAGCAGTAATCTCTTATCAAATGATAGTGGTATATAAGAGATCAGGCCTAGGCAGGTCCAGAAGGTTCAAGCAGGCTACCTGAAGAAGTTGTCCAAATGCCCATTGCTTCCACTCCAGTTGCAATGCCTTCTGCTGCCAAGCATGCACCTATAGCCTCATGGGGTGTTCCCTATGATTGGTCAACTAAGGGAGAGAAGACTAGTGCCTGGTTTACTGATGGTTCTGTACGTCATGCAAGCACCACCCATAAGTGGACAGCTACAGCACTATAGCCCCATTCTGGGAAAACCATGAAAGATACTGGTGAGGGAAAAGCTTCATAGTGGACAGAAGTGCACACAGTACACATCATTATACAGATGGTTTGGATGGAGAAATGCCCAAATGTGCAACTACTTACGAGTTAATGGGCTGTAGCCAATGGATTGACAGGATGATCAGGGACTTGGAAAGAGCATGATTGGAAATTTGGTGAGAAAAGATACCTGGGGAAGAAGCACGTGGATAGATCTCACCAAATGGGAAAAGGGTATGAAGATCCTTGCAAATCCCATGTAAGTGCTCACTAAAAAGTGACTTCAGCTGACCAGGAGTTCGTTGAACAAGTCGATAGGATGACTCTTTCTGTGGACAGTCAGCCTCTTTTCCAAGTTGTTCATGTCATTGCCCAATGGGTCCCTGAACAAAGTGACCATGGTGGCAGAGATGGGGGTTATGCATGGACTTTCACTCACTGCAGCTGACTTGGCTGCAGCTGCTGCTGAGTGTAGATCAGCCAACAGCAGAGTCCAAGGCTGAGTCCCAGATATGGCACCATTCCCTGGG
>NC_022013.1:64827807-64841776 GCF_000317375.1 Microtus ochrogaster | reverse complement strand
AAATATTAAAAAAAGAAAATATAGGGTGGAATAGGGTGGAAAGTACCTTAGCAGTTAAGAGCAAGAAAACTTCTTTCAACGAATCCAGCTTCCATTCTCAGTACATGTAGACGCTCACTACAATCTGTAACTCCAGTATCAGGGGTTTTGATACCGTCTCCTGGCCTCCTGGGCCATCAGAAGAGAAGACTTGCACAATAAAAACTATTTTACAAGCTGTGTGTGCTGGTGCATTCTTTTAGTACCAGCAATCTGGACACAGAGGCAGGGAGATCACTTTGAGGTTTAAAGCCTGTGCCACATAGTCTACACACACACACACACACAGACACACACACATACACACACACCCACACACATACAGGAAAAGAAAAAACTGAATAACATACAAGAAAAAAAGCATTGAAGACTTGGGAGAATATCCTATCTCATAAAGTAAATTCAAGTGTCTGCCACTGGTGCCCATGGAATCATTTTCAAAAATATACATGGCTAGGCATTTGAGCACAGGCTGCTAATCCTGGTCTCTTGGAGAAACTGAATATTTGACAGTGGGGCACCATCTTACCATGCAATCTCAAATGTCTCTCATGAACTAGGTGTTATCGTACCCTGAAAGTCCTAAAGTTGAACGAGCACAGCAGTAATCTCTTATCAAATGATAGTGGTATATAAGAGATCAGGCCTAGGCAGGTCCAGAAGATTCAAGCAAGCTACCTGAAGAAGTTGTCCAAATGCCCATTGCTTCCACTCCAGTTGCAATGCCTTCTGCTGCCAAGCATGCACCTATAGCCTCATGGGGTGTTCCCTATGATTGGTCAACTAAGGGAGAGAAGACTAGTGCCTGGTTTACTGATGGTTCTGTACGTCATGCAAGCACCACCCATAAGTGGACAGCTACAGCACTATAGCCCCATTCTGGGAAAACCATGAAAGATACTGGTGAGGGAAAAGCTTCATAGTGGACAGAAGTGCACACAGTACACATCATTATACAGATGGTTTGGATGGAGAAATGCCCAAATGTGCAACTACTTACGAGTTAATGGGCTGTAGCCAATGGATTGACAGGATGGTCAGGGACTTGGAAAGAGCATGATTGGAAATTTGGTGAGAAAAGATACCTGGGGAAGAAGCACGTGGATAGATCTCACCAAATGGGAAAAGGGTATGAAGATCCTTGTAAATCCCATGTAAATGTTCACTAAAAAGTGACTTCAGCTGACCAGGAGTTCATTGAACAAGTCGATAGGATGACTCTTTCTGTGGACAGTCAGCCTCTTTTCCAAGTTGTTCATGTCATTGCCCAATGGGTCCCTGAACAAAGTGACCATGGTGGCAGAGATGGGGGTTATGCATGGACTTTCACTCACTGCAGCTGACTTGGCTGCAGCTGCTGCTGAGTGTAGATCAGCCAACAGCAGAGTCCAAGGCTGAGTCCCAGATATGGCACCATTCCCTGGGGTGACCAGCCAGCAACCTAGTGGCAAGTTGAACCTCTTCCTCCATGGAAAAGACAACTCTTTGTCCTGAAATAAGTAGTACTAATTCTGCCCATAGATATGACTTTCATACATGTAATGCCTCTGCCAAAATCAGCATCAATGGATTTAGAGAATATCACATCCACCAATATGCTATTTCACATAGTATTGTATGTGGCAGAGAAGCTTGACAGTGGGCCCGCAGTTATGGAACCTACTGATCTTACCACATTACACAGCATCCTGAAGAGACTGGCCTGATAAAGTTGTGGAATGGGGCTGACTTGCAACTAGCTCTTGTAGACCAGGCTGGCCTCAAACTCGCAGTGATCTGCCTGACTCTGCCTCCCAAGTGATGAACTAATATTTCAAAACATAAATTAGTCCATAACTGACTATAAACAAAACTTGGGGTTTATATGAAATTTAAATTGACTGAACTATCTCTATATTTTAAGATATGTTATTGTGAGTTGTAAAACAGTCTCAGGAAAAGTTGGCTATAACTAAATGCTATCATTGGTAAACCAAAATTGAACTTAAAATTATTAGTAATGGCGTTTTACCTTTTGCTGTGACATCAAATGTGTCTTCTAAAATCTTGATATAAGTGGAATTTTATTGGCTTTCCACAATGGGTAGTAAGCACTGCAAAAGGGCTGTTTTAAGTAACCAGGATCAGCAGCTGAAATAGGGCTGGCTCCCAGAGTGTATGTGAAGTCAACCTGTGGTGAGCTTAGGCTCGTCTCTGTTGTTTTTTTAATTAGAATAAGCTAAACTACTAGGTGTGCTCTTGCTAATATGTGCAGCACTGGTAGGATAACCAATATTGTGTCTTGATAAAATGTAAGCACTCATGATGAAACCTTTTTGCATGTCCTGTATATCAAGATTAGTTTGTAAGGGTACATATATATTTACTTAACAAGGACTCCTTCACTACTGCCTATCGGTTTGTTATCATAATATGTAATTTACATCACCTTGAAAAAATGTTATTAAGTAGACAAATGAGAAATATATTTACGAAGATAGCATGCTTGCTAACTGTTTAATTCTTCTTTAGTTCCTTATTTTTCTAAGCTTGTGACAAAAATAAAAGAGCAAGATTGTTTAAGTTCAATCATCCTTAAAACACAGCAAGAAAAACACCACTGATTTTTTTGTACTGGACGTCTAGAGTTTACTATCAGAAATTTTTTTCTGAGAAAGGTTTTACTCATGTGAATTTCTCAAGGCTCTAGTTAGTATATCATTGTGTATTAAACAAAAAAGTATCCAAGAGTATTTTTAACAGACAGATTAATTTTTACTAGTTTTAGTAAAATGTTCTCAGATAAAAGTTGTCCTCTTGAGGGTTCTGGAGTTAGAATCTACAATAAGTACTAACCAGTCCTAGCTTTTCATTTTAGCTATTGGATTTAGCATTCTCAAGCAAATGGGTGGACATGCATTAGGTTTAGAAAATAGAAAAAATGAATGCCAATCTGAACCTTTAGGGGAAGGGAAATCATTTGACACAGATTTTCAGAGGACACCTTAGTCTTGTTTGAAAAGAGTGGCAATTCTCCTTCCTCAGTTCCCTAAGTACTGAAACTTAAGGTGGGACCCAACAAAAGGGCATGTAAGGTGCTTATTTGTTTGTTTTGTGTTGAGACAGGTTCCTGCTATGTAGAATAACCTGACCTGAAAAACAGATACATAAATACACATGCAAAACATGCACACACACGCACGCACACACATGCACGCACATGCAGATGGACTTAGTAGGAGAAATTTATAGTAAGAACTTAACAAATATAAACATCACCGACAATTCCTATCAACATTGGGACCTGGTCTCACATATCAGAAACACAAAAATACTCTACTCTCAGAGAACGGATTTTGTAAGTCCTAGGACCATGTAATGATTATTTCTTGTGCAATTTAAAGACTCTCTTTCACTCCAGAATTTCCAGAGCTTTACCAGGAAAAAGAGTTGTATAGGGAAATGACAGGACTGAGGAGGAAACAAAGTGCTGCTGTAACCCGGATGTTTAGGGACAGGCAAAAAGGCTCTCTCTTGTGCTGAACCTCTTGAAGGATCTAGAGATTCTTGGAACTTCCCTGGTCTATGTCCTCCTCCTTTCTCCTGTTCACAAAGCTTCATCTTCCACAAAGAAATAAAAGTATTGGGGATTCCTGCTCAGCATGTGCACAGCCTCCTTTGCCATCTACCCTAAAAAGGGTCCTGGGTAGAATCTCGAGAGATGTCATAGTTCCTCTGTTCAGTACAAAAGAGGCCTCAAAATCAAGAAAGTCCATGGTGAACACCATACCAGATAGGAAGGACAATACCACACACACACACACACACACACACACACACACACACACACACACACAGAGTTTTCTATGGAAGGGTTCGGGACAAGAAATGGGATCTGTTATTATGATGTGTCAAAGATGGGTTAGGGGATACCTGAGTGAGCTCTCTGTGGTTCCAAACATATTTGACTCCCTGCAGGGACACAGCCATACCTAAGTACATACCTTCGGAGCACAGCCCTCACAAATTTCCGATATGTCTATCGCTCTAGTGAACCCCAATACCTGGTGTTTTCCAGTCACTCTTAAATTAATTTGCATCCATCTACCCTGGTTCGAGTCTAATCAGTATTAGTTGGATATTACTTGTGTGAAGCCCCCACTTGGAAAACATAAACTTGTAACCAGCACCAAAGATCAACTATAATCAGAGGTGAACTTGGAACCCAATTGATTCTCTGTTCCTCATAATTGTACCTTGTATTAACAAGTCTGTGGGAAAAGTCTCTTTTTGGCTGAACCGTCTCTCTCCACCCACACCAAACCTTCAGCTAGCCTAAACGACTCAGCTCAGAATGTAGGCTGCATAGGATTCAGTGTGTGACACTTTGTTCCAGCCCTACTCCCCCACCTTTGGCAGTCCCATTGGTTTCCATGGTGAGATGAGCTGCATAGAGATGTCCTTGCAGGCCTCCTGCAGTGCTGAGGAGATATTTCTGCATCTGAGTACCAATTACAGTTCACTGTGTGTATTTAGGTGCTTACTCCTGAGGCATGCTGCACTGAGTTGGTGGTCCCCAATCCCATTGCCTTTCCTGCAGAAGAAGCCAGGTGAACCAAGCAGTACATTAACTAATGCATGCCTATGTCTTCAAGCCTTTTGTTGCCTTAGGTTTCTGCCCTAACCAGTCCCACAGCCATTCAGTCTCAAAGAAACACACAGAAGCCTACAAAAATAATAGACTGGTTAGAGTAGTAGCTCAGGCTTCCTATTAACTCTCATTGGCCCATCTATACTTCCTGTCTTGCTACTGGCCAAACAGCATTTTGTTAAAATACAAGTGATGGGGCACAGAACATTGTCCTACAGCACTCCCTTCTTTTTTTCAAAACAAGAACTCTGAACTGAATCTCCTTTCTTTAGCTTTTCTCCTGACCATTATCCATAACAACTTGCCACCAACAAAGAAAAACAACCATAATCCATTTTGTGGGAATGTGGGCATAGTTTTTCAGGCTACTTCCTGCTGATTGGGGGCACTGATAATCTTACAGGGATCTAAAGGAAATTTAGAATTACAGTCAAAGCCGGGTGATGGTGGTGCACGCCTTTAATCCCAGCACTCGGGAGGCAGAGGCAGGCGGATCTCTGTGAGTTCCAGACCAGCCTGGTCTACAGAGCTAGTTCCAGGACAGGCTCCAAAACCACAGAGAAACCCTGTCTCGAAAAACCAAAAAAAAAAAAAAAAAAAAAAAGAATTACAGTCAAATCCTGACAGGAGTATCCTATGATGCTTGATCAACCTCAGCCACAGTTTTTGAACTGTTCTTGATGTAGAACTCAGACATCTGGGCCCTCTGCCCCTATTGAAGATTTCTCAGTCGGTCTTCTTTGACAGAACCTGAATTTTCTTAACACAGAATAAATCCACAGTCCCTCATTTCCTGTGGAAACAAAAGCAAAACTTCTCCTCCAAAATAAATCTTTTGAGTTAAATTTTGAGTCAAGACATTTTCCAAATATACCTGTTGGATTAATCCAGCAGCATTATAATCAGATGTCTTTTAGCAGCTTTTGCTCCTTTGTCAATCATCGGACAATTCAAAGAGAACATAATAACATACAGTATCCAGAATCTGTGTATTTTCATCTTTATGTGGCTTTATTTTAACCTCTATTTCTTTATTGCTATTTCTATTTTTATTTTTTTATTTTTTTTAGTTATTTGAGACAGGGTTTTTCTGTGCATCTTTGTCCTAGCACTCACTCTGTAGACCAGGTCATCCTTGAACTCACAGTGATCCATCTGCCTCTGCCTCTCATGTGCTGGGATTAAATGTGTGTGTCACCAAACCCAACTACTCTCCTTTTTATTTTTTTATTTTATGCAAATGAAGTATGAAATAAATATGTTCTTTGTTGGCCTGTTCCTATCTGTCCTTGGGGTATATTGATGAAGCATACTATGGATATATTTTTAATTGGTCAGTTCTTGGCTATCCTTGAGGCAATGCCCTCCCAATTTTTATTGGCTTGTGAGGGCGCTTGTCACTTATGAAGTGTTTAGGCTAGCCTAAACAGAGTGGTTCAGGTGGAAAGCAATTAGGTCAGTTTGAACAGTTTCATTTCTTGTAACATCTTATATTAGCCCATTAATTTTGTCTGTGTTAGCCATGTGACTTGGTACCTTATTCATGTCACACCTTGCTTCCTCTGTGTTGGGTGATGGCTGCAGACTGACTCTTTCCTCTACCCAGAATTCTCTTGTTCTCCTTGTCCCACCTCTATTTCCTGCTGGGTCACCCTGCTAATACTTCCTGTCTGGCTACTGGCCAATCTCCATTTATTTAAAATACAAGTGACAGGGTATAGACCATTGTCCCACAGCAATAGTGGGACTATTCCTAGGTAGAGGTGGAAAGCCAACCAACCTTGGTGATAGCTGGTTACCCAGTAAAGAATTTTAGATCAACTTTAAGTTCACCATAGAACTTATAATCAAAATGTAAACTTAAACTATAGGCTCAAGGGGCACAGCTCCTCAGGAATGAAAACAACCACTTATAGGGAATAAATATCAAAGACCTCAGATAATTGTTGTCTTAAAGCAGCCACCAATAAAGAAAGTGTTGAAGCTCAGCACTACAACACCTACATTTCGCAAACTCTAATGATTTCCTCTTAATGCTAATTGGGTCAATCTATAATCATATAGATGAGATACTGTTAACATGAGTAACAAGAACACCGTTCTCCAGGCACAAACCTGGAACAACCGGAATAACCATTAGTTCACAACCCCAGGTGTAACTACTACTAATTAGACCCACTGACATATAAATGTTAATCCAACACAGGTGTGCCATAGGAAAGATTAAAAGAGCAAAGAAAACTTTGCAAACATGAATCCTGCCTGTTTACCAAAAATATCACCTCTAGCATAAAAGGTATTAGGGGCACTCCCTGCCCAGTGAAGGACGTTAAATGGCTGCTGTATCCTGACTATGCAAAAGTAGCTAATCACATGTTCCTTAACTGTGGACTGGAATCAATGGATAAACGAGGATTCAATTCTCTCTCACTCCCAATCAGTGAAATTGACTTTCCCATGAAGAGATGGGAATAATAGTATAAGATGAGAAGACCTTATGGAGCTTTAATTCACTAGCCTAACTAGTGAATGTCATATGTCTATGTCATAGGAATTTCCATCACAGCTGTTTCTATCTATCCTGTTGGGGAACATGGGTGTAGTTTAGAAGTGAGTGACAAGAGTGGGCCTCAGAAACTTTGTACTTACAGTTTAGAAAGGACGTATATCACTTTCTTCGGCCAATTTCTTTTGGTCCTGAACATCGACCAGATGCCCAGAACAGAAACAACTGTGCCGAATCCACAGAGGCCAGCCCTAAAAATTTTTAAAGTTAGTGACAGAGCTGTGTACCTCCAATTGTGCAATCAGGTTAGAAAATTCCAAGGGGCAACTTAGCATATGTCACACGCTCTGATCAATTTGGCACTGAGACAGACTGCCACTGTAGTGATCTGTGTGGTCTATATAGACTCAGTTGCAATATGTATATGAAAAGTGTACAAACAACCATACACTTGCGCGTGCGCGCGCGCGCACACACACACACACACACACACACACACCTACATATGCTTTGTGCTCTACTCAAGCTTGGTGCCTGCATCCAGGTCTCAGAAGGGAACTGATGTTATCTACAAGCAATTAATTGGGGCCAATGTAATAAAGGGGCCATTTACAAACTATTAGGATGGGATGGGTTGATTTTGATCACAATTTGATTGAACCTGAAAAAGGCCTGCAATCTGAGTCCCTGTGTGGTGTTCCCTTGGGAGCTTTTGCAGCTCTTTTGCAGCTCCCTTCTGCTTCTTGGATCCTGTGATTTAACAGAGCTCTATTTGACCATACCTTCCCTGCCACGATGAGTAAAGTCTCTGAAACCATGAGCAAAATCAGCCCTTCCTCCCCTAAACTGTTTTCTTAGTTATTGGTACACAGGGAGGGCTTAGGAAAACTGTAATCATTTAGTAAGTTCCTCAGACTAGAGCCACAATGGGGGACAGAAAGATATCTGACCCTACAGAAAGTCAAGAGGGGCACAGATGCTTGATAAAAGTAGTGCCTTCAACCTGACGAGATTCAGTGAGATGTAACATCATTGGCTTCCCTCTGCAGCCACCACTTTCCAGTACTGGAAAGAAGTGAAGGAGCCTGCAGACACCTGGCCCATTCCCTGGTACCCTGCAGATAAGAGGAATGTCTGTGGCTCCCAGAGCAGATGGGACCCTTCGTCTAGGTCCCCAACCTACAAAAAGTCTGAGGCTTTGGGGGGGAGTCTGGGTTCCATCCACTGAAAGCATTGCTGGATCGGAGCTTCTCTTTCCATTTGTAACATTTTTTGCTTGGTCTTTTTCTTGATAAGGAGTGGCTGCCAGTGATTCATGACTGTGCCTCCAGCAATGGCTGTCCTTCAGGCTCCGAGGCCATTTCCAGTTGCTGGAGCCCCTTGGAATGACTCCATAGCATAATCAGAAGGTTAATTGGGCACCAGGAAGCTGTGCAGAGTCATCTGGAATCAGACTGGGTGTTGCAATTCCAAGTCTATTTAAAAAAAATAAAAATAAAATAAAATAAATATCCCCTGGTCTTAGATCAACCAAGTTAAGGGTTATAGACAAACCCTCAGCAACCTGGGGCCAGGCAGGCTAGCCAACTCCTGACACCTGCCTAGAGTCTCACTTTCACCATCTTGGCCTGTTCATTCATTGCCTGCCTCCCTGCTTCACCGTCTACTCTGCCCTTACTGCCCAGATTGGAAGACTTTCTTTTAATCATAGAGTTTCTCTGTGTAGCTTTGGATGTCCGGGAATTGCTCTGTAGACCGGGCTGGCCTCAAACTTACAGAGATCCTCCTGTCTCTGTCTCCTGAATGCTGGGATTAAAGGTATGTGCCACCATTATCTGGCTGGAAAGGAGACTTCTAAAAGACATTACTTTCTGCCAAACTCAAAGACAGAATGGCAGAGTGGGATCAGAAACTGGACTCCAAGGGCATCCCCCAGGCTTCTCTGTCCCTTCAGATATCACAAACTGCTTTCTTCTCACAGGAGATTATGTTACTGGGCACCGTGTTACTCAGGGCTCTTCAGAAACACAGATCCATCAGGATATATGGGAGCTACAAGGAGTGACCTGTTCAGGAGTGTTGGGGGATTTGGCTCAAGATTAGAGGCTGAACCATCTCAGAACAGGCTGCCTATTATGCCTGTCATCAGAGACCCTGCAGGCTTGGCTGCTGTCAGGACTCAGCCCAAGTCTCCAGACCCCAATGTCAAGAATAAAGCCAAGAGGTGTTGGCAACTGATCATATGCTTTGGAGTCCCAAGTCAGGAAAGCTTGAGTTCCTGTTGTCCAAGGGTAGGGAAAACAATCTTCACACCAGGAGATGGATGGAGATACGTGTTCTATCTTGGCCAGACTGGGTATGTTGGGTCCAGGTGGGTTACACAAAAGATGGAGACAGACCACCAAAGTCTAATAAACCAGAAGCAATTTTATTCCAGAAAACAGAATCCAGGAAAGAATAAAAGTATAAAATAAAAAATCTCCATGAGGCACAACAAGCTTATCAGCTAGCTGAGACCACAGCCAGAAATGAACTATGTTTGGCTGTGACAAAGGCTAGTTTTTGAACCCAGCTTTTTATAATAGGGGCACCAAGCATTAGGTCTGAAGAAAGGAAAATTTACAGTCTCAAGGGAAAACTAACTCAGTTACAGATTGTCTTACTTTACAATCGCCATTAACAGAGCTTTTCAGTTGCATCAGTGTTTGCCCTTAATCTATTGTCTTCCTCAGTACTTCCAGGTGGCGTTTGCTGAAGCCTGTGATCTCCATCTCCTGTGGCGGGTGTCCCTTTCCCATTTAACCCATCAGCCGCCACACACCACGCTCCTCTGAAATGGTCCTCAAATTTCTATCCCGTGCAACTTTCCACACATGCATCTTGACACAGTCACATTGACCCTAAAGGTCATGTCAGTAATAAGAATTCATGACTCTGAATTTTCATCTTCCTAGGTGATTGCTACCATCTCATCTCTTAGAGGAAGAATCTCAGACACAAAGAAACTAGGGATTCACTGAAGACTTGACTGTCTGTGGCACTTCCAGCATACCACTTGCGGTTGTTTTGTTTTAGTTTTTTTGAAACAGGGTTTCTCTGTAGCTTTTAGCCTGTCTTAGACCTAGCTCAAGTAGACCAATCTGGCCTCAAAATCACAGAGATTTGCCTGCCTCTGCCTCCCAAGTCTTGGGATTAAAGGCACAAGGCACCACCACCTGAATTTACATGTCTTTTAAATGCATGTGTTTAGAACTAGTCTTCTAGGAAGTCCTAGGGTGGCATGGCAAAAGATGCTGCCTGCATAAGAGAAGCTAATGAGTATTTCGTTGATGGAACCAAAGATTGTTTTGTACCTCAACATTCAGCTGAATCATAATGACGGCTGTAAGGAAGAGTCACCAAGAGCTTATTCCATCAGGCAGCAGAACTTTCAAGCACCAGGCTTTCTGGTGTGCCAACTGGATTGACAGCACTTTGAGCAGATAGATATATTAGTTACTTTCTATGTTGCTCTCATAGACACTACCATCCCATTTTCTCTGATCTTAAGAGAGGTCCATGCACCCTACCCTACTAGACCATGATTGAGCAAAGCTTACATTAGAAGAGAATAAAATCCCAAGAAGCCAGCAGATGTTGTAAAGACAAATCCCAGTGTCACTATCAGTAGCCCTGCAGTCTGCACCAACTGTCAACCCCCTTCAGAGTTGACTCGCAGTCCAGTTGGAGTTGGTGAGCTCAAGCAAACTGTCTCAGTGGATGAACACCTCATGGTCTTGAATTCCTTGCACATTCTCTCACTCTTTCCACTCTTCAACTGGATTTTAGGAGCTCACTCCAGTGCTCTGATGTGTGTCATTGCCTCTATTCCCATCTGTTCTTGGATGAAGGTTCTATGGTGATATTTAAAATAATCTGTCTGACTACAGGTAAGACCAGTTCAGACACCCTCTCCTCTATTGCTTAGGATCTTAGCCAGGGTAATCCCTGTGGGTTCTTGGACATTATTCTAGAGCCACGTTTCTTGCTACCTCCCTAATCAAAATATCTCTTTCCTTGCTCTCTCGTATCTATTCTATCTCCATCTCACCTATCCCATTCCCTCAAGTTCTCCTCAACTACCCCTTCTCTGTTTGCTTTTACCCTCTGTTCCCATGTTCCCAAATTTTTGTCAAGTTTCCAATTTCCAGGAGGGTCTATATATGTTTTTCTTTGGATTCACCTCATTACTTAGCTTTTCTAGGATCATGAACCATAGGCTTGATGTCCTTTGCTTATGTCTAGTATCCACTTATGAATGAGTACATACCATATTCATTTTTCGGGGGGGTCTGTGTTACCGCACTCAGGATAGTGTTTTCTAATCCTACCCATTTGCATGTAAAATTCAAGAAGTCATTATTTTTCTTTACCAATGAGTAGTATTCCATGTGTAGATGTGCCATACTTTCTTTAAACATTCTTCAGTTGAAGGGCATCTAGTTTGTTTCTTGGTTCTAGCTATTAGAAATAATGCTTCTATGAACATAGTTGAACAAATAATATTTTATGATTGAGCATCTTTTGGGTATATTCCAAAGAGTAGTATTGCTGGATCCTGAGGTAGGTTATTCCCAATTTTCTGAGAAACTGCCACACTGACTTCCAAAGTGGTTGCACAAGTTTGCAATACCACCATCCTACCATCAATGGATGAGTGTTCCTCTTGCTCCACATCTTCTCCAGAATTAGCTATCATTAACTTTTTTTTTTTTTTTGGTTTTTCGAGACAGGGTTTCTCTGTGGCTTTGGAGCCTATCCTGGAACTAGCTCTGTAGACCAGGCTGGTCTCGAACTCACAGAGATCCGCCTGCCTCTGCCTCCCGAGTGCTGGGATTAAAGGCATGCGCCACCATCGCCCGGCCTTATCATTAACTTTTGAAGAGTATGATATAGACAAAATAGGCATGGAAAAGGGAAATTTTTCAAAGTCTTTTGTTGATCTACATTCATTGGTCCAATGTCGGCTTTTGCTACACCTCCTACATATGCCTGAAGGCTGAGTCCTTCAATTCCAGCCATTCCCAGAGGAGACAGTATTCCTAGGTATTCCTTGTCTACAATCTATTCTCAGATGTACCATTTTACCACAATTAAAACATTTGGTATCTAAGGAAAACTTAGAGATCACTGTGCTAGATAACAGTCCGATGCATTAACAGGAACAGAGTCTAGCAGCTGGAAGTGGGAGCCAGAGAGAGAAATCACAAACTTTACAGCTACTTCTTACATTATCAGAGACCACACCCAAGTGGGCTGGCATCGTAAAGGCTATTGGCTGAAGGGGCGGAATGTGTTCCCATAGAAGTACAAGATTTATAGAGGACTTCTTAGGGGCAGAGATTTTCTGGGGAGAGTTTCAGGATGAGAATTGGTTAGATATCAAACCCTGATCTTGAACAAGTGCAGAAATTGGCTGATTTTATGCTCATGGGTTGGTAGATCTCAAGCTTAGGTATTAGTTGGTTTTATGCTCTGTTGGACAAGGGTAGAGTGTGTTTCTTTGGCTCTGGCTTCAGGGTCAAAGTGTGTTCTTTCACAGGCCCCTTTTATCTTTGAGTCTCATTTCAGGGTCAAGATGTTTCTTTTACTGGCTCTGGAATCAAGAACAAAGTCTTGGTTTCAGTCTCAGGGTGTATTTCTTTGGCTCAAATTTCAGAGTCAAACATTATGTCTTTCACTGGCTTTGGTTTCAGAATCAGGGTATGTTTATTTGGCTGGCACATTTACCCTATACATAGGGCTACAGAAAATCATTTTTCCATGAATTGTAAGTATAAGCAGTGTATAAAGGGCATCTTAATGCTTGATTACATTGTTCAAAGGTATTTCTTCTGAATAGTCTTGTGTAGCTGGTTATAAGTGTTTTGGCTAAAGATCTTACCAAATATTTTATAATAAGAAATCCTCAGTATCTTTTTCAGGTACTCAGAGTCTATTGTAATATGCAAATGCTCTGACAGATTGTAGTACAGAAAACGTTTCACTCCTGTATAAAGTGAAAAACTTTACCACACTAAATATATTTATCTGGTTTCCCTGCAGTATGATTTTTTTCTCATTACTTAGAAGATTATTCATACATGCAAATGCTTTACTACACTGAGTACATTCAAAGAGTTTATCTCCAGTGTGGGATTTTTATGCATTTGAAGAATAAGGTTAAAGGCGAATGCTTCGCCACACTGACAACATTCAAAGCATTTCTCTCCAATATGTGTTATTTTATGACTTGAAGATGACTATGATCTATGGAAAGGCTTTACCACACAAATTACACTTACAGGGGTTCTATTCAGTATGGGTTGTTTCATGTTTTTGAAGATTACCATGACAAACACTTTACCACAGTGACTACATTCATAAAGCTTCTCTCTAATATAACTTCTTCCATGTATTTGCAGGTTACTGTGACAAACAAAGGCTTTACCATGCTAATTACCATAGAATTATTCTCTGGTATAGGTTTTTTATGCTTTTGAAGATGAGTGTGATGAGCAAAGACTTTACCACTGATTACATTCATAGGGTTTCTCTCCAGTATGGCTTCTTTCATGTATTTGAAGATTAATGTGACAAACAAAGGCTTTACCACATGGATTACATTAATAGGGTTTCTCTACTATATGCGTTCTTTCATGCATTTTAAGATTACTGCGATCTGCAAAGGCTTTACCACACTGATTATTATCATAGGGCTTCTCTCCAGTATGGGTTCTTTTATGCTTTTGAAGAGTACTGTGACGGGCAAAGGC
>NC_022013.1:64820896-64827580 GCF_000317375.1 Microtus ochrogaster | reverse complement strand
TTCTCCCCAGTATGGATTCTTTTATGCCTGTGAAGATAAGTGTGAGATGCAAAGGCTTTCCCACACTGATTACATTCAAAAGGTTTCTCTCCAGTATGGGTTCTTTTATGATATTTAAGAAAACTGGGATATGCAAAGGCTTTACCACACTGATTACAATCATAGGGTTTCTCTCCATTGTGTGTTTTCATGTGCATTTTCAGAGTACTCTGTTGTGCAAAGGCTTTACCACACTGATTACATTCAAAGGGTTTCTCTCCAGTATGGATTCTTTCATGACTGTGAAGATGAGGGCGACCTGCAAAGGCTTTACCACACTGATTACATTCATAGGGTTTCTCTCCAGTATGGGTTCTTCTTACATGCACTTGAAGAGACGTATGGACTGCAAAGGCTTTACCACACTGATTACATTTAAAGGGTTTCTCTCCAGTATGGGTTCTTTTATGCCTTTTAAGAGCACCACGATGTGCAAAGGCTTTGCCACACTCATTGCATTCATAGGGTTTCAATCTATTTTGTGGTTTTTCATGCCTCTGAAGATGACTGTCATGTGCAAAGTCTTTAACACATTGAGTATATAAAGAAGTTTTCTCTCTAGTTTGACTTCTTTCATTCCTGCAATGATAATGGCTCATGTCAAAGAATAACCACATTCAATACATTGTTGAATATTTTCATTTGTATGAATTAATTTTACAATTGGATTCACTTTTAAAGAGGAATTATATCTTAAGGTTTTATCATTGTGGTTACACTCATGTTGTTCCCCTTGTTTTGCATCTCTGAAGATGACTGATAATATCATCCTTTATTACATAGTCACATTACAGAATTGTTTTTCTCTAAACATTTTCACATATTTGAAGAAAACTGAAACAAACTCATAGCTTTACCACCCTTACTGCATTCATAAAAGTTTTCTATACTGTGAGTGATATGACATTTCCTAAGTGAACTAGGACAAACACAAGTTTTTACAAAGTCTCCTATTACTACTAGTACTCACAGTATTCCTAGTCCTACTACCTACTTGTACACTTGTACATCAAATTCAACAAGTATATGGAACATGGGGACTGCTACACATCTTCTAATTGTTGTGTGAGAGAGATACAGCTACTCTCATCCCTGTGCTCATGTGGCTTGTATACAGAGTAGCGTATGATATATTCAGTAAAGGAAAAATAATAAATGTAAGGTTACCACATTTTCACATTGTGACTTTATGTCCTCATAGACTTCTGGTATTTGGATTTAGGTTTCTGCATATTTCTGCATAACAACTGCCTCTTGATGCTTTACTATGACTGCCCCCTCTGTATACTTAACAAACTCACAAGTATATAGGTTACATTAGCTTTTCTAGGGACTATTAATTTACTTGACAGTTTTAAAAAAATATTTATCATGTTTCAACATGTATACCTATTATAAAATGAATAGTATCAAATAAATGGATTCTATAAGATAGCTCTCATTGTGTTATGATTCAAAGGTTTATATAGGTTAAGACATGGTTTTCTTAACTTCTTTCTTTAAAAAGGGCTTGCAAATACAGTTTGCTTATCTTAAATTGAGTATATGATTCTGTGAGAATTTAATAAACATTGGTGTACTGTATTATTTACATTGTTGCTTCTGTTTAAAACATCTAGGACACATTGCAAATTCTTTAGAGGTACATTCCTATCAACTTATACATGAAAATTACCTTTTATGTTGTCTAGAACTTTGAAAATGTTCTTCAATATTATGGTCTTCCCAACTGTATCCTAAAATATAGTGCCAGAAAATGGAGGTTATTTAGTGAAAATTTTAAAAATTTTAGTTGCTATCTTCAATAAACCTTTACAACCATGACTACTGATTTCTTCTTCTTTTCTTATTCTTCTTCTTGTTCTTCCTCTTCCTCTTCTTTCTCAATCACATTACAAAAGAGCATCAGTCACCAATGAACAGTTGTTTCCTTATTTTGAGTGTTTTTTTCCCTGAGACAGGGTTTCTCTGTGTAACAGCCCTCACTATCCTTGAACTAGCTCTTGTCCTAACACTTATTTTGAAATGTGAATGAAAATTGAGTCTTACCTATAGTAGTAAGGTTTCTGTAGGTCTCCAGCATCACATCTTTGTAGAGATTCTTCTGGGAAGTATCCAACAAACTCCATTCTTCCCAAGTGAAGTCAACATGCACATCATCATATGTCACTGTATTCTAAAATATCCAAACATTGACAACTCTCACTCTCTCTCTCTCTCAATATATATATTTCTTTGAGAGTATGGTCAAAGAACTGTGGTGTTCCCTGTACTTATTCCATGACAGAGATATCATAATTTAAACACCAAATTAATTGAGAAGCAAACTAAATAGGTTCACCTGTCATTTCTGAACATTTTGAATGGGAGATCACCTTGCAAGATAAATGCTTATTAGCAAACTATGAAAGACAAGTGAACAAATCAACAGTATAGAATATACATGAGAGAAATTCTATGAATTATTAATTCAAAACTACAAAAAAAGAAAAATAAGAGAGGCAAGCTTCATGACTTGGGTCAGGCCTTTAATCCTAGGTCTCAGAAGTTAGAGGCATGTATATCTGCCTCTGAGTTGAATACCAGCCTAATCGATACAATCACTTCTAGGACAGTCAGAAATACATATTATGTCCCTGTTTACCATGAAAAATCAATCAAACAAACATAAAAGATAGAGAGAACTCAGAGGGTTTTTTCTGAATTTCCTACAAAGAGGTATGCATTCACTCCAGCGCTGTATTCATCTTCCAGAAACTAGAAATGCCCCAATTTAAACTGTAATATTAATAAGATTTTACTAAAAGACACAGTGTGCTTAAAAAGTTACAAATGAACAAATAAAAACATTAGCAACATTTATGTTGATCACAAGTATTCAACACTGTGTAGGAAACATGTCTCAATAGTAGAAGAGCCCTCCTGGCCTTGCATACAGGAGGGCACAAGGACTTACATGGCAGATCACAACTTTCCATCATTCCAAGTTTAGGGTTTCTATACCATATTTTGACCACTGTAAGGACCAGGTACAGGCATGGTACACATGCATGTATGGTGTGGAAAGTCCTTCTGTATATGTGTTGCTTTTATTGGTTAATGAATAAAGCTGCTTTTCGCCAATGGCTTACCAGAGTAAAGCCAGGAGGGAAATCAGAACAGAGATGGAGAGAGAGAGTAGGCAAAGACAGGGAGAAGCCATGTAGCCACTGCAGTAGACAGACGCCCACACCAGAAACCGCTGAAACTTTGCCAGTAGGTCATGACCTCATGGTGATGTACAGATTAATGGAGATGGGTTAGTTTAGGATATAAGATCTAGCTAGAAATACACTTAAGCTATAGGCTACACAGCACCACATATATGATAGTTTCTGTGTTATTATTTCGGGTCTGGGCATCTGAGCATGACCAAACACCTCTGCCTAGAAATTGGCACTAAAGTGACTGACTCATTCAAAAAACCTGAGAGAGCTTGGAGAGGGATTTTAGGCACAAAAAAACCCACCAAGAAGAGACTTAATCACCACTTCTTTGTAGCTAATATTTACTTTATTTTTTTTGATGGGCTCTATTTGCTGGTGGCAAACAGGTGCCATGGATCCTTTAAGAGAGGTCTTCCTGATTCAGTGGTAGCAGAAATACATGTGGTTTCAAAATGGTGGCTTCCTGGACCAACATGTTACAAATTGCTTAATTGTGACACAAACTCACTGCAACCCTGAATCTGGTGCAGAGAGAATGGCTCCGAGAGGTAGTGAATATGCTTCCTGGCCAACGGGCAAGGTACCAACTGGGAGTGCACATCTTTCCCTCCTGGCGCTCCATGGCTTCTCCACAGCTCCCATTTCCTTTTAATTAGCATTAAAAACTTTTAAAGATAATAAACTACTGTGTAATCTATACCTGGGGGTCTTAATTACCCCTTTCTGTTTATTAAGTGTATGTTTTAGGGGGCTGGATGAAGTGTTAACTAACTAATCTTTATCAATATAAATTGGAAGTCAGATATCAGAGTTAGAACCACAAATATCAGAGAAGCAGTGGACAAGCCACCAGTGACTCCAACCTCTTCTAATTCTCCATCCAAAAAAAGCCCATGATCGTCTCTCAGGCCTACTTCTTATCTCCTATCTATCCACAGCCCTCCAAACCTCTATGGTAGTTTTCGGTCAGTAAAAAAATAGTTCTGTTCTCTGACTCCAAACATGGTATTTTATCAAAATATGGTCAAAATCTCACACAACACCCTTCAACCTCTCATGTACCTCACTCTTGCTATTTCCACACCCCTATGCAGCTCTCCATGACAGAGGTCTCATAGCTTGGGTATTTCAACATACTGTAGTCTGAAGTGTGACCCAGGTTCATATCCAACACTTCATGGAATGAACTTTTACAATCTCATCTTCACTGGGTCTCTGATTCTGCCAAACATAGATGGAAAAAATAGTGATGACCTGATCACAGAAGAAGACTCCATTCTCTTTACATTTTGCATCTTTCTTGTTTTCCATATCAGTATGACATAGGTGATCCTGCCAAGATTTGATTAACCCCACCAAGTTTGGACCAAATTTGCTGCAAGTTCTGTATGATGTTGTTCCTGGGACAAGATATTACTTTACATACTCCTTCCATAAATTAAGGGCTTAGCTAGATTAGGTCTTACACCCCGAGCATGTTCCTAGGCTTTAAATGCACAGCCAGGCTCTACTCTTTGATGGTAAATAAATTCATGACAATCTCTTTTTCACCACTGGACTGCCACCTGAAATTACCTAGCATTGTTTTTCTTAACATAACACAGACATTTCTGATGTGGGATGTCCTTTTGTATGCTGCAAATATGTGTTGCTTTTATTGGTTGATGAATAAAGCTGGTTGGTCTATGACAGGGACAAATACACCTACCTGGTAAATCCAAGCTGCTGCAGAGAAAAAGAAGGTGGAAACAAGACTCCAAGAGGCACAAGAGAAACAAGATGTGAGATAACAAGCCATGAACCATGTGGCAAGAATATATAAAAATATGGGTTAATTGAAATGTAAGAACTAGCCAGTAATAGTCTGAGCCACTGTCCAAATATTAATTAATATAAGCTTCTGAGTGGTTATTTGGGAGCTGACAGACAGGAGAGAAACTTGCAGCTGCATTTTTTATTTCTTTCTACTTGTTTTCCTTTTCACTGAAGGAGAAATCAGTAATAACCATTGAATAGAAGCAATATTTTGTACAAAAAAAATCAATCTATTCCTTTTTAATTCTGCCTTTCTCACTTTTTCAGGACATTGAGAGAATAAGAAAGATCAGGGCAAACATATCACACAAATGATCTCTAGATAAATTTTTGATGAAGTCTGCTAAGCACCTGTGCTTACTTACCAAGCCAAAAATCACCTGATGGAGCCACAAAAAAGGAAGCCAGACTTGGGCTGGAAAGGCCATAGCAAGGCAAAGCTATGACTGTTCTTTTGAGAGCAGTGGGACTTTTTTATTTCTTTATCAGAAACAGAAGATAATTGCAATTTCTAGGATCAATATAGTTGTAGCCTCAAGCATACAATGAAGTTTGCATCCTCTACAGCACATACAAGATTAATGTCTAATTCCAACTGTCCTGTTAAACTTTCATGATTCCTAGGGATCCTAAAAGAAGCACAAATCAGCCTGAATGTTTTTCACTGTCTCAGGGAATGCAATAGTCTGTCAGGACCTTAGAGGCACACTGTGTACCAGGAACCATGGAATTTAACCTGAAAAACCTATGACACAGGTCTCTCAAAGCAGGTAGGTCAGGTCAACTCCATTGTTCCATGCAGAACCTATTCCCCTACTAAAATTCTATGACCTGGACCTCTATTGTCTATCATCCAACATTTCCATCTTCTAGGTCCTATGAAAAGAGCTGATTAAGCTCTTTGTCCATCTCTCTATGGCTTTTGCCATCTAAAGATCTAATATCTTCAGCATTCTCCCAGGAATCAACATTCCCAGGTACCTGGCAGCAACAAAATCTCTTTTGAGTCCCATGTTTGTTCCAACTTTCTTCTCTGTTGCTGTTATTAAATTATCAAACCAAAAGCAACTCAGATAATGAAAAGGTTTATTTGGTTGCTACTCCTATTTTATAATCCTTCCTTATGGGAGCTTAGAATAGAATCTCAAGCTAAGATCTAAGAGCAAAACATGTAGAATCACTGTCTCCTGGCTTTCTCTCTTACTTTGTCGTGGTCTTGTGTACAGCTAGCTCTTCTATCCATCCCAGGTCTGCTTGGTCAAAGATATTGCCAACTCTATGGAATAGAGAGTCCAAAATCAATACAATCACTCTCAGACACATTAATCAGATATTCTGATCTAGACATAGCCTCAATCGGTCTTCCCTCAGATCACTCTAGGCTATGCCATGTTGATAACTGAGGCTAATTTGGAAAAAAAGACACTAATATATGAGAAGGCTTTAAAGATCCAAAATCAGTGTATTAATCATATCAATCACATAAGCAGGAAAAACACAATCATGAAGATAGATATGTCAGGAAATGAGAAGCGGCAAGCATCTAAGATCAAGAAGAGAAAACCAAAACTGTCTCACTTCCCAAACCAACACAAACTCAAGGAACTCATAACATGAGAAATTT
>NC_022013.1:64819527-64820754 GCF_000317375.1 Microtus ochrogaster | reverse complement strand
AATAAATAAATAAATAAATATTTTTTAAAAAATTGCTGAGACCATCATTTTCCAGAATATTAACAATATACCTAGAGAACAATTAATAAAATAACAAAGAGGGGTTCAAAAAAGAGGGGTTCAAATGCCCTGGATCTGAAATAGTAGAGTTATAAGCCTCACAACTTGAGTGTAAGTATCTGAAATCAGGTCATCTCCAAAATCAATATTTGCTGAGACACCTGCCAACAGCCATAATATCCTTCATTCAATAAACCAAAAGTCTCTCAAATATTAACAACAAGAGCAACAAAACCTAATAAATGAAGAAGTAAACAAATGATTGTTGAGAACATGATGCATCAAAATTAAGATATTGTTTATGGTAAATTTACACCATGAATGAACACTGTCCCTGTTGGACTGGAAGTCCAAACATCAGGGAGGAGTTGCTCCAGACACCACTCATACAATCACAATTGATGCAAAAGCAAAAAGGATTTTTATTCTTTCATGACAGGGCCCTTCAGGTTCGGGATATGAAGAACATCCAATAGCTGTTACAGCCCATCTTTTGAGTGAAAAGCCACAGGTGTAAGGTGGGAAGCTGAAGGTTGTTTTTACTAGCAGTGATCGGTCTACTCCAGGACAGGAGAATAGCTGCATGATCGGGTGAGGTAAGGGAGAGCATCTGTGGGCCATCCTGACCTTGTTCCAGTGACTAAATCAATACATCATGAACTGAGTCAACATCTGTGGGTTGTCTTTGCCTCAATTCCCAGAATGGAGTTATATTTAAAGAATATTCACAAGGACACAGGAGGATGAGCAGTCCAGCATGTGTGTGGGGGGGGTTGACTGTCCCATTTCGAAATGCCAAGAGGCTTCAGAAAATGTCTTTAGAGCTGAGAGGCCTCAGAAATGCACTTGGAGTCTTTCAGTCCCATGACAATGCCCAACAATATATGACAGGAAAGCTGATTATAGAGCTACATTCACAGAAGAAACATTCAAAATGCTAAATGGGATTATGAAAAAATAGTACACAGATTGACATAAAATGATGTCTATACTTACCAAAAAGATACAACTCTCAAGAATGTTTATAATATTTGTGTAAGAATAAAGGGGATTGAGAGAAAAATCCAAGAACAGAAGCAGAAAAATGTATTCAAATTTAATTAAAACACCAGAGGAAACTTAGCCACAAAAAATGTGATCATAGCCGGGCGGTGGTGGCGCACGCCT
>NC_022013.1:64813278-64819426 GCF_000317375.1 Microtus ochrogaster | reverse complement strand
GAAAAAAACCAAAAAAAAAAAAATGTGATCATAATCATTCTTACCTAGTTACCTATGATTCTATGTGTTTAGAAATTAAATAAACAAAAATTTCACAACATTCACAAATTTAACTCAAAGTGACCCTTCTACTCTTGTTTCTGACACTCCAGCTACTAAAATTTCTTCCAAAGAATTTCAGATACACAATGCACAGATTCAGACATAAAAAACTCTAAATGAGCGACACTGTGTTTAAATAATGTACATAGGCTTAGGAGAAAAAAGACAAAGAATAAATAGACAGTAAATGTAATATAAAAGAGTACAGACAGTCATAGGTTAAAGGAGTAAAGTTAATAAAATAAATATTAGACTTATAGTAAAAGTAAGAGTAAGAAAAATAAGTCATGTAGAGATAAAATACAGAGAATCTGGGTTATGTATATCATTGTGTTTTCTTTACATTTTTTGACTGTACATGAGCTAAATGCAGAGAGACATTTCATTCTACAGGCTGCTAAGCTCAACCAACATATATGTGTTAGAGGTATCTTGACTTCAAAATTTGAGTCTAAGGATTTGATGCTTTGGAAGAGGTTCTGCTTTGTTTCCACAGAAGATGAGAAACTGTGGATTTCCTCCAGACTAATGTGGCTTGATGGAAAAAGACCACCTGAAAGGTGACCATAAACACCCACAAAAAATTACTTTGCCCAACAAAAAGCAGAAAGCAGTTTGGAGAAAACTACACCCAATTTACCCAAATATTGTTTATAATTTTTTTATAAATGTTTATTTACATCTGAAGGGAGATATGCTGTAGAGATTTGCATTGGTAAGGATCTTGGTCTATTGATACAAATTTAAGGTAAATTTTGTCACCACATGAACCCACAGATCCACGGTCTGGCTTATGATCCATCCAACCCCAGCAGAAATGACAGCACATCAGACCTGCTTTTAACAACCCACACATACACACCATGGTCTTATGGTCTTCCATACAACTCACTGCAGCAGAGGCACAGGAGAATCCAGAAAAGAACCAGTGCCACTAATACTCCTGATTGAAAACCCTCCCCAGAATTCCTTATTAGCTAGGGCCACCCAGCTGATCCTCAGAATATGAGCAGCTCCCCTACTGGGTGATCAGAGATCTAATGACTCAGACAGCACTGTCCTTCCAGCTCTGCCCTTCCAGCCCAGCAGACAGAACCCTTATCTAGAAAGTTTGGATTTTAGTAGACATTCTTTTACTCTCCAGGAGCATATCCTGTTTTTGTCCAAAGCAAGGGTCCTTTATGTGGGCATTCTATTACACACTCAGTGTCCAGTGCAGCCATCCCAATGCTTATACATAGCAAATCGTGCACACAAACACAGGTCACAGTCACTGTTGTTAAAGCAAAACAGGTCATGAGTTCTTAGAAAAGAGTGAAGGGTCATGATAGGGTTTGGAGCCAAGAAAAAGAATGTGGACATGACAGAGTTATAATCTCAAATTTTATTTTGAAAAGTTGAAACAGGCTTTATGGCCATGTGTTCAAGAGACTAGGGATTTATATTGTAGCATATCAAAGATTTCTCACACCTTTTCTCTGAGGTCAGTCCTTTACCCAGATTCTTATTTCCCTGGTCTGTGGACTGCAAGAAATGGCCAATCAAGACATTTATGGAGCATTTAAAATTGACTACTAAATTCCACATTGCTAATCTCAACTACTGCTTAAGAAGGAAAGCTCTAACCCTCTGATCTTCCTCTCCCTTTCCGTACTGTGATTCCCATAGCTTCAAAATTGGTCAATGACCTCAATTCTTGAATAGGTCCCTCTTCAATTTAAGTCCCCAATAAAAACCAGATAGGCTAGAGGTTACTCAATAACTGGTCTACTTTTCCTTCTCACCGAATGAACAGTCATGGCCCAGCCTAGGAGTTACAGAACTGTCTTCTTGGCACTGGGCAGCAGAGCCAAGCTCAGGTGTTAACAGCAATTTTCAATTACATAGTATAAGGCAAGTCTAAGCTATAGGACACATTGCTCTATAGGGAAATCAATAAGCAACATCACTTGAGAGAAAAGGAATGAAAGTATTAATGACATAGAAACACTGCAGAACAGAAACAGAGAGAAGAGAAACAATGTGATTTAAAAAACATTTAAAGCTGATATCAATAAGTATTTTGTCAAATGATAAAAATAAAATATTCCTAAGATTGAAAAAACCTAGAGGGATTAACTTTGAAAAAGAGTAGTCCCTTCCATAGTAGAGGGAATAGCATCAGAAAGAGATAAATTGGTATTATCTATATGTATATATTGGCTGCTGAGATCTATAACCTGACACATAGAGTTACAGTAAAGAGCCTGTTTCTCAAACATCTGTGCTTACAGAACACACCAGCAACATCATATGATAGTTGCCTCATTGCAAATTTAATAAGCACTGGCTCGAGATAACCTTCCCAAACTGTAACCCACACTGATTTCTGTTCACTCACATGACAAAAATTCACATATGCTGGGAAATACCTTCTACCACAATCATGTCTGTTTCCGTAATGGTGAATCTAGTAGCTGCTTGCTTCCCCTACAGTGCACAGAATAAACTATTCTTCCTATTTTGTCCTGAAGACAGAAGCAATATTGCATACATGAATCCTTTTCCTGTGACTGCATTGGATAGTTGACTACATGACTCAAATAGATAAATTTAAAACTCTAAGGTGGTACTGTCATTTAAGAATTTTGAAGGTGTAATATAGACGAAGCAAGGTCATTGCCCTGGAGTGCCATATACCGGAATGATGGCCACCTGAGGTAACATACCAGAGTTTGTCTGAGGAACATTTTTTCCACCAGGATGGAAATGCAGCTGTTTTAGAATCAATATGCCTTCCTCTTGGGAAATCACTTCACATACTTGGGAGATTCATAAAGAAAGTTTCTTTAACAATGGTAGGCATCCGTCTGGGGCTAATGCTCAGAGAGGACCCTGATTAGACAGATTTTGTATTCCACACACGCCGTCAGCCTTAAGTGTCTTTTCCCTTCATGCTCCAGGCTACACTGTGGTTTAATTTAAATAGAAACAGGCAACTTGCAGGTCTAGACACTTAGGCTGATAATAGGGCTACACAGCGAAGATATTCTCAGGATAATGTTTTAAGTACACCAGTGACCTGAGACAGCAGGTCATTCTTCAGTGACACGGTCCTGAGGGGAAGGTAGCAGGGGATGAGAAAGTTAGGAAAAATAGAAGGTAGGAAATATAAAAGATTGGGTGGGTTGATCTTGCACAAACTATGGCCTATGCCAAATAAGCTTCTTAACATGAACTGTATCTTGTACACTACTTCCAGGGGAAAATGAAAGGAAATAGGAGAACTCTATGAAGTCAGCAGAAATTGTCATACAAAGGGACAAATTCAAGTGGGTGCTGCTCAAGGGGAAACAGGCTATTCCAAGAATATTACTACTAAGCTCACAAAGGCCTTGGAACTGGTAACCATAGCTCCATAGGGTAGGAAGAGTTGGGTTTTCAGGATCTGAAGCAACCCTTCCACACAGGCCTTGGCCCTAGACCAGTATCAGCTCTCCCAAGCACATCCCTGCTTTTAGAAAAGGGGCTCTGCTTTATTGTCAATACATCAGGCCCTTAGGGAAAGCTCCCAAAGTCTAGTCCCCAGGCTATTAATATCTCTCACAAGAATGTTCCTCCCCCCTGCCTGAGGGCCTAAATGATAGCCTTGATTGATCACCTAAGTCCTGAACATAACAGTGTTTCACTTTTCAAATAGTTGACACCTGATGTCATACTGCCCATCTGACAGAATTATGCTTTTCTAAAGAAGAAAATTGGAACTTTATGGCACAACAGAACTTAAGGTTACTTGTGACCCTGAAATGCCTCCTTGAGTAGCTTATTAGAGACTTTTCTTGATAATGAGGATGGGCCTAGTGGCTGATTGTAAATCAGGGGAGGTCTCTTTGTAAAGATTTGGAGCCAAATGTCTGGACAACCCTAGTGAGCAATATGTATCCTATCATTCCAATCTCTAGCAGGCCTGGTTGGCGTAGATTTATCTTCTGGGGTTTTAGAGGCTGTCCTCTATCAGCTAAATTCTACTTTGTGAGACTCACTATTTCCCAAGCATTGGTAAATACTTTATGTCGCCAGTTCTACCCTCCTACAACACAGTGAAGAAAATTAGCAAAAAGTGGATCTTAAACATTACGACGTGCTGAACATCTAGAAGATAGGGGAGACTGGGCCTCTCTGAGATTGGCAACCTGCTTTCCATGAATGCACCTAAAAGATGATGATGTTTTACACACAGTTCCCTGCTCCCAATGCTCTGAGTAGAAACAGTCCACAGGGCTAAGTAATTTAGAGGCCTGTACCTAGATGCAGGGAGTTGCGAAGACCACGTGGGACCTCACAGGACAAGGAAATATGGCTGAAGGTTCCTAACCTGATATGGAGAGGACCCACCACACTGGTTTCTACACCTCACCATTATCTCCTTCCCATTTGGGAACAGCAGCCCCTACTCACCATGTCGTGATCTCCCAGATTGCCCAAGCTTTCCGCTCAGCTCCCTGTAGTATAACTTGCAGCACAACACACAAAATCACTAGCGCGAGCTCCTCTTCAAAGACAAGCCTAAAACCTGTGCAGGAAGGGCCCTGCACCACTTCAGACTGGCAGGTCGTTTCGAGGACCTGATTGGCCAGTGAGGCCTGAGTGACAAGAACACCTCCCATAGGGTTAGGCTGTACTTAAAGTCACAGCACAAGAGTTCCTGTTCCTGCCTTCCACACCAGACAAAGACCTTTTCTGGATCAGCAGGGAAATGCATTTCAATAACAATTGCCCCTGGATCCAATAGCTAGCAGATCCTGCTATCTTCCTGCAGTGCACAGGCACTTCCTCTTCTTCCTCCTGGACACAACAGGTCTAGCAAGCTTGTACAGCCCACTATACTATGCTGTCACACAGGTGGAAGTATCCCGAAACATTAACATTTAAAGAAATATTTAAGGACACAAAAGGAGATGTTTGTTCTGTGCTTTCATGCCGAGGTTGTCAGGGGGACTTCAGACAACCAGGAAAAGCAGGAACCTGACCTCAAACAAGATAATAAGTCTTTCTCCAATCAGAAGGCTGGGTCATGGCTCTGTTGCTTTAGTAGTATTATTCCTGAAACTCAGAACAAACTCTTGGCAAATGAATAATAATAAAAACAGCAATCTTTGTGCAATGTTGACTACTTAGAGAATAATGGAGCTAGGCTTAATGTGTTTATGAACACTATTGTTAGCTAGCACATTTTCTGTGAGCAGGTGATAAAAAAACAAAACCACAGCTGCATTATTCTAGGTTTCTACATGAGCAGGACCAATAGAATTAATCTCTCCATGTATGTTGATAGTAAATGTATTAAAATGTCACACGAGCTGAGGTTGGGTAGTCCAATGACAGCCGCATACCAATCAAAATTTGAAGAGACCAGTAGTTGCTCAATTCATGAGGCTGAATGTCTCCGCTGGTCTTTAGTATACATAAAAATTCAAATAAAATAGGCTCTAATGTTAGTAAAGAAATGAACTTGGTAATAAATAATGGTGCAATCATGCAAAAATAAAGAAATTCCTTCTTCAATATCCTTTATAGAAGTCAGTTGCTTCCAGGAGGTGCAAATCAGATTAAAATGGACTTTGTTCTTTGTTTGATTTTTTAGGGGGGTGCTTTTGGTGTTATTCAGAAAGTGTTGATCTGGGTGCCTCTGGAACTCATTCCGTAGACCAGACTCACCTCAAACTCAGAAAATGTGACTGCCTCTGCCTCCTGAGTGCTGAGGTTAAAGTTTCCACCAAGCAGCTAAATGTGGATATTATCATCTCAAATGATCCAGATTAAATATAGGTCTTAATTTCAAAATCTTAAGAAAAATCCCTAGCAGTGTTTTAATTTCAACTCTGCAGGTTTTAATTTCAGAGGTAATCAATTTGACTACCAAGAATAGCCATCACAACATCCAAGACAGAAAAATGAGAAAGAGTTCCTACCTGCAGGAGGCAAGGAGAGCATGGGAGTTATTTCCAAAACAATGCTTTTCCTAAACAGAGGAATCATGGGGATTTTACATAGGGAATCGGCATGT
>NC_022013.1:64804819-64805913 GCF_000317375.1 Microtus ochrogaster | reverse complement strand
CCACCATTGCCCGGCTGTGGCAATATTTTAAACTCCAATACAATCTAGAAAAGTTTTTTTCCTGATTCTGGAACTCTTAAGTTGTACTGACCTAGAAGTATTGGTTCCAGAATGGGGAGTGTTCCTGCCAGATACCACAACAAACATTCCATTTAAATGGAATCTCAGAGTTCCCTCTGGGCATTTGGGCTTCAAATGCCCTTAAATCAACAGACTAAGAAAGGAATAACACCAATAGAAGAGGTAATATTTCCAGATTACCATGTGGAAATTGGATTGCCCCTTCACAATGGAGGTGAGGATTTTTTCTAAAATGCAGAAAATCCTTTGGGCATCTCATGGTCCTAAAGTTAACCGGAAACTACAACACTCTAATCCAGGAAGGATGACAAAGCACACAGAACCCCTCAGGAAAGAAGGTAATAACCACCAAGACCTGCTGAAGTGCTTGAAGAGATTGGAAGAAATAGAGCATGGGCAGTAGAGGAAGGCAGCTCTACATATCCTCGAAGGTCATGTGACTAGTTGCAGAAATGAAAATTATAACTGAAATGAGTGCCTCTGTTCTGTTTTTTTAGTAATGTATTTGTACATATATTCCTATATTCTTTCAATTGCCTTATCATATGTTGCAACATCAATTAAGAGAATACATAAGTTGGATATATTAGGAAGATGACCCCTCATAAGATATTGTCACAATTCTAAATATATAATATATTTGCAATTGTATATAAGATATCAATGTTATGTTTAGTCATATTTATGACATAGTTATTGTTTTACATTCAGAAATTAATCATGACATAAGGGGATATGATTGTGTGTCAAGTAAACAGTGGTTGATTACAATGATTATTCCTCTTTTAATCTTTTCTTCTTTGTTATTGATATTTATTGAGCTCTACATTTTTCTCTGCTCCCCCCTGCCTCTCCCCTCCCAACTTCAAATTTCTCCCAAGGTCCCCATACTCCCAATTTACCCAGGAGATCCTGTCTTTTTCTACCTTCTACTTCCCATGTAGATCTATGTAAATCTCTCTTAGTGTCTTCATTGTTGTCTAAGTTTTCTGGAATTGTGGTTTGTAGGCTGG
>NC_022013.1:64801950-64803309 GCF_000317375.1 Microtus ochrogaster | reverse complement strand
AAAAAAAAATGAAACATGTACTAGTGTTTGTCCAGGTGTCATCCACTCAGAGAACACTAGACCTGTCTGGTACCTTTTTACAGAGGTGGGAGTTAGACACCAACCCACATGCAATCAGACCTGCTCTTCTTGAGGCTGATGTATGCTTACCTCACATGCAGTGCACAAGCCTTGCATCCTGTGCTAGCTTACATCTCTAGTCAAACTTGGGGATACTGTCCTGCTTCAATGGCCATGAAGGCCTGAATGATCATAACTGCATTGCAATGCTGTGAAACCCTTGTGTGACAAATGCACCAAAGGCATATCAGGCAGGCAAGCACCATTAAGCTTGCCAGGGCTCTTATTCCCGCCCACTCCCTCAGATGATCCATGGAGTGATCCAGGAGGATAGTTCTTTGTCAATCTCTCTGGCTACTTCCTGCTGAGAGGGGACGCTGCCTTCTTAAAGGTATTTACTACAATCTACTGCCATTTTCCAGTTGCACTTGGACTCAGGTCAGGGGAGAGGCAGAGACTCCACTTCCCCACCGAGCAGTAAGGTAGAGGCATGGTAGGGCTGGTCAGGCCAGTTGCCCTGGTTGGGACAGAGGTTCAGGCCCACAGATCTTATAGCTTCTATGCCCTGAGGCAGTTCCCAGGTGTTTGCAGCTTTGCAGACCCTCAGTGCTGCTTGGCCTTGGAGCCGCCTAGAGCTCCTTGGTCTGCAGCTGCTCACACTCCACTACAAACTCCGGAGGTCTCGATAACTCAAACCACATGAATATAATTCCCTTCCTTAGCATACCTTGTTCAGCGGCAAAATCCAGATCTCTACCAAGCCTATCCCAGGATGACACATTAAGATTGCCAGAGACAGCAAACCAAGAAGCAATTGTGTCACCTTTAGCCAAAAACCTCTCCAAAGCACTCCGTAACAGCTCGTTAAGAGCCAGAAAAATCAGGTGTGATGTTGAAGCGCCCATTCTAAAATCCTATTCTTCCTTTTATTTTCATTTTAAACTGTCCACTTTGATAGTGGCTCTGACTTTAAACCGTCCTCTTTGGTCGCTGCCCTATTACCCCCACTCTCCCTTCTTCTACCTGCGAGAGCGGAAAACCCGCTTTTTTTCGCGGATCCCCAATCTTTACCTTGAGGATTATTTGGTGCACCCCCTGACTGCAGCAAGTTCTGGGCTCCACGGAAAGAGGTTTGGAGGTTCCCCATACGAGGCCACCAACTGTCACGCCCCACCTCATCCCACAAGGAAGATGCGACTGTTGTGCTTTCCTGTCGCTTTAAGGGACAAGCCACGCCCACTCCCATTACCTCTGACCTGCCCACCGCCATCTTGGGCCCTTCCTTTTCTGCTTCCTTGA
>NC_022013.1:64798505-64799635 GCF_000317375.1 Microtus ochrogaster | reverse complement strand
CATTTTCATTGAATTTTAGGAAGTCTTTAATTTCTCTCTTTATTTCTTCCTTGACCCATTGATGATTCAGGTGAGCATTGTTTAATTTCCATGTGTTTGTGAGTTTTCTAGAATTAGTATTGTTGTTTGATTCTAGTTTTAAGCCACGGTGATCTGATAAGATTCATTAGGTTACTCTAATTTTTTTGTATTTGTTGAGGTTTGTTTTATTACCAAGTATGTGGTCAATTTTTAAGGGGGTTCCATGAGGTGCTGAGAAGAAGGTATATTCTTTTCTGTTTGGATGAAATATTCTATAGATATCTGATAAGTCCATTTGAGTCTGTTAGTTCCCTTATTTCTCTGTTCATTTCATTTTTTGTCTAATTGACCTGCCCAGTGGTGTGAGAGTAGTGTTGAAGTCTCTCATTATTAGTGTGTTGGGTTTAATATATGATTTATGCTTTAGAAGTGTTTCTTTTATATATTAGGGTGCCCTTGTATTTTGGGCATAGATGTTCAGTATTGAGATTTCCTCTTGATAGATTTTTCCTGTGACTAATACAAAATGTCCTTCTTTGTCTCTTTTGATTGATTTCAGCTTAAAATCTATTTTGTTAGATATTAGGATAGCTACACATGCTTGTTTCTTAGGTCCATTTAATTGGAATATATTTTCCCAACCCTTTACTCTAAGACGATATCTGTCTTTGAGTTTGAGATGTGTTTCTTGTATGCAGAACAATGATGGATTCTGTTTTTGTATCCAATCTTTTAGCCTTTTTATATGTGAGTTGAATCTATTTATATTAAGGCATATTAATGACCAGTGGTTGCTATCTCTTGTTAATTTAGTTTTCGCTGGTGGTGATGTTAATTTGTGTGCTTTTCCCTTCTTTGGGATTTGCTGCTATGAGACCATCAGTTGTCTGTGTTTTTGTTGGTTTATCCAACTTCTTGGGTTGGAGTTTTTCTTCTAGTATTTTGTGTAGGGCTGGGTGTGTGGCTAGGTATTGGTTAAATCTGGTTTTGTCATGGAATATCTTGTTTTGCCCTTCTATGGTGATTGAAGGTTTTGCTGGGTATAGTAGTCTGGGCTGGCATCTGTGGTCTCTTAATGTCTGAATAATGCTTGACCAAGCCCTTCTGGC
>NC_022013.1:64795959-64798240 GCF_000317375.1 Microtus ochrogaster | reverse complement strand
TCTTTCTTCTATACCTATTATTCCTAGATTTGGCCTTTTTATGGTGTTCCATATTTCCTGGATATTTTGGGTTAAGCTTTTGTTAGATTTAATGTTTTCTTTAACTGATGAGTCTATTCCCTCTATTGTATGTATCTTCACACTTGAGATTCTCTCTTCCATCTCTTGTATTCTGCTATTCATGTTTGTGTTTGTTGTTCCTGATCATTTTCTTAAGATTTCTGTTTCTATAATTCCCTTGGCTTGTGTTTTCTTTATTGTCTCTATATCAGTTTTTAAGTCTTGAATAGATTTTTTCATATGTTTGATTACTTTTTATTGGTTTTCTTTAAGGGATTTGCTGATGTTTTCCAATTTTTTGTTTGTCTTTTACTCCATTTATTTGAGGGAATTTCTCATTTCCTTTTTAAGAGTTTCAAACATTATCCTGAAGTTATTTTTTAGGTAATTTTCTTCTGCTTCATCTATATTTGTTTGTTCAAGTCTTGCCATTGTAGAGTCTTTAGGTTTTGCTGGTGTTGTGTTGCTCTTTGTGATATTGCTTGTGTTCTTACCTTTTCTACTCATCTTTTCCTGTAATAGGTGTGGTTTGGGCTGTCTGAGATTCTGTTGATTAATCTTCTAGGTGCCTGTAAATCCAAAGCTCAGATGGTTGTTCCTCATGGTACAGTCAGTGCCACAGTTCTAGTTACTCCATTGATTATTCCTGGAGATAGCTCAGCATTTGGGCTTTGCTCCACTCCCTTGATGTATGCTATCTCAGGTCTACTTTGGCCTAGGCTTTGCTGTGTTTCTGTAAATCCTGGTCTGGATCCACTACTGCAGAGGTCCCTGTCTTGGAGTTGGTTCTGCAAAGGTATCTAGCTCAGATTTACTGCCTCAGGGCTCCCAGGCTCAGGTGCACCCAGAACTGCAAAGGACCTGGCTTAGGCTTACTCCCTCAGAGGTCCCAGACTCAAGATTGGACCCACAGAGGTTTCAGGTTCCAGCCTATTCCCTTTCATGTCCTAGATCAATGCCCAGACCCACAGAGGTCCTGGCTCAGGCCTACTCCCTCTGAGGTTCCAGACTCATACCTGGACCTGCAGAGATCTCTGGTTCCTGCCCACTGCCTCAGAAGTCTCAGATTCACTCGCAGACTGGGAGGGGTCATGGCTTAGGCCTAATTTCTCAGAGGTCCTAGACTCACGACCAGACTCACAGGGGTCTTGGCTTAGGTCTCGGATAGGTATTTTTCTAATTCTGGCTTTGCCATGAAATTTCTTGTTTTCTCTGTATATGGTGAATGAAAGCTTTGCTGGGTTTAGTAGTCTGGGTTTGAATCTGTGGTCTCTATCGTTTGTAGTACATCTGTCCAGGACCTTTTTGCTTTCAGGGTTTTCATTTAGAAGTTGGGTATAATTCTGGTAGATCTGCCTTTATATGTTACTTGTTCATTTTCCTTTGCAGCTCTTAATATTTTTTTATTAATGTATCTTTAATGTTTTGATCATCATATGCAAGGGGCCTTTTTGGTGTCTATTTGGTGTTCTGTAAGCTTCTTATACCTTCATAAGCCTATCCTTCTCTAGGTTGGGAAAGTTTTCTTCTATGATTTTGTTAAATATATTTTCTCTGGCTTAGTGTTGTAGTTCTTCTCCTTCTTCGATCCCTACTATATCTTAAGTTTGGTCTTTCCATGGTGTCCCAGATTTCCTGGAGGTTTTGTGTTAAGAATTTGTTGGATTTAACATTTTCTTTGCCTGATGAATCTATTTCCTCTATTGTATTCTTCATTGCCTGAGAGTCTCTCTTCTATCTCTTGTATTCTGTTGGCTATGCTTGTATCTGTAGTGTCTGTGCATTTACCCATATTTTTCATTTCCAGAATTACCTCAGTTTATGTTTTCTTTATTGCCTATATTTCAGTTTTCAAGCTTGAACTATTTGCTTCACCTGTTTGGTTGTTTTTCCTTGGTTTTCTTGGGCGTCTTTAAGAGATTTATTGATTTCTTCCAAATTTTCTGTTTGTCTTTGTCTCCATTTCTTTAAAGGAATTCTTCATTTCCTCTTTAAGGGTCTCTATCATCTTCATCAATTTATATTTAAAACCATTTTCTTCTGCTTCATCTGGGTTAAGATATACATATCTTCCTGTTGTATGACCACTGGGTTCTGATGTTGCTATGTTGCTTCTATGAACTATTTAATGTGCCCATCAAAATCCCAGCAAAATTCTTCAAAGACCTCAAAAGAACAGTAATCAACTTCACATGGAAAAGCAAAAAAAAAAAAAAAAAAA
>NC_022013.1:64788879-64794934 GCF_000317375.1 Microtus ochrogaster | reverse complement strand
ATTTCTCAGAAAATTAAGAAACAACCTTCCTCAAGACCCAGGAATACCACTTTTGGGTATATATCCAAAGCATGCTCAATCATGCCACAAGGACATGTGCTCAACTATGGTCATAGCAGCTTTGTTTGTCATAGCCAGAACCTAGAAACAACCTAACTGCCCCTTGACTTAAGAATGGATAAGGAAAATGTGGTACATTTACACAATGGAGTACTACACAGCAGAAAAAATAACAACAGCTTGAATTTTGAGTGAGGTAACCCAGACACAGAAAGACAATTATCACATGTACTGACTCATAGGTGATTTTTAAATATAGAGCAAAGAAAGCCAGCCTACAAACCACAATCCCAGAGAACTTAGACAGCAATGAGGATACTAAGAGAGATTTACATAGATCTAATCTACATGGGAAGTAGAAAGTAGAAAAAGACAAGATCTGCTGAGTAAATTGGGAGCATGGGGACCTTGGGGGAGGATTGGAGGGGGTGGGGAGAGGCAAGGAGGGGATAAAAGAAAAGTGTAGAGCTCAATAAATATCAATTAAAAATGTATTCTTGCATTGGCTCCTACCCATCTCTTCCTCTAATTGGTGCGGGCAGTATCTTTGCCTCTTGGTACCTTGCAGTCAGTGTCTATGTCTCAGTGATCTTCTCTTGGAGCAAACATTGCAGTTGCTGTCTATGTCTTAGGGAGTCACTCTTGGTCTGTTCTTTGCAGCCGCTGTCTGTTTCTCAGGGAGCAGTTGACATCTCTGGGGATGTGGGTGGAGTGGGATTTGTAGATTACAGGGTCTGATTGATGGAAGGGTGTTGGAGCAGCCTGCCTGCAGGAGGCTTGCTTACTGGCCAGCTAGCACAGCTGCAGTGGGCTTTTGAGGGGTCTGGGGTTTTGCAGGGACTTAGGCCCTAGAGACTGGGCTGTCCATCTGTGGAGATGGTAGCTCACCTCTTGGTCTGCTCTGTGCAATTGTTGTCTGTGTTTCGGAGAGTCAGTGAGTTCATGAGAAATGTGTGCGTTTGGGAGTGGAGTGGATCTTGTAGACTGCAGAGTCTGATCAATATGCAGCTGTTGTGATAGCCTACCTGCAGGATGCTTGCCTACTAGCTGGCTAGTGAGGCTGAGGCATGTGCTGGAGGGGCCCCGGGTGTTGGTTTGGGAGCTAGGTCCTAGAGATTGAACTGTTCAGCTGGGGAGCTATCACTCATCTCTTGGTCCACTCTGTGCGGTTGCAGTCTGTCAGAATGACTCTGAAGTCATGTGTGTGTGTGTGTGGGGGGGGTGCCTGAGGCACATCTTTCACCCTCAAGAGGCTTTAAAGTTTCTAGCACAAAAGCAATGGCTTAGCCATTAAGAGTACTTGCTGCTCTTGGAAAGCATTTTTTATTGATGGTCATTTTTTAAATATTTGTGGGAACATACCCAGATTAGAGCTGCCTGTGGATGAGTCTCAAATAACACAAATACTGAGTAGAGAAAAATAGCATTCTTTAGATGATCAGTGGAAAGCCAATTTAATTTCCAAAGGGGTGTTAGTTGTTCTAGAGTCAAAGACATTGCAGTATTGCCAACAGACACCAGGTGGCGGTGTGGGGCACGTTGTAGGTTACGGAGAAGACCTTAAAGCTCAAGAGAAAAACTACACAGGCTCCAAAACTACAGAGAAACTCTGTCTTGAAAAACCAAAAACCAAACAAAAACAAAACGAAACAAACAAAAACCACACACACACAAGCCAGACTAGGCTTAAGGGGCACACAGTTTCTATCCAGGTTGACTGATAATCTTCCTTTAAACAAAGCCTTGGTACTGAAACTGGGAGAAGCTGTTGTATTTTTTTGTTGCAGTTTGTCAAGTGCTCAAATTTCTACCAAAGAATGCAAGGCATTAAAATAGCAGAGAAATGCTCACTCAAGAGAAACAAGTTTCTAGGACAGTTTTTTGTGTTACTTGAGATAAAAACTCGTCCACAGGGACCCTCCACACTGGGCAGATTCCCACATTTTTTTCACACATAGAAAAGATAGAGAGTTTAGAGTTGGTTCAGACAGGACATTTCCTCTTAATCAGTTTCCAGGATGGGCAGGAGGTTTGGATGCATCCTCTGGCATGCTGTAACATTTTATTAATTTCTAGAAGTCTCACAAAGGCAAACTCAGATTATTGTCAAGTTCATGTCTCTACCTATGAACAAGGAAGGGCATGTGACTTATATTTCACCATCATGCTAACAGCACAGGGTCCAAGCCTGAGCCTGTGTCTCTCAGCTTGTTGGTGGCTTCACTTTCTCCCTAAATGAATGTGTTGAGGCTCTGTAGTTCCTGCACTGAAGACAATGCAGATACCCAGCAGCAGCCATGCTTACTGAATCCAAGCAAAGGGTGTCTGTGAGAAACGTGACCTCCTCCTGGCCATTGCTACCTCGGCATTCAGCAAGGCTGCCCAAAAGTACCAAACCCAATCAAAGCGGATGAGTATAGAATATTCTTCTTCTCCATCTGATAATGTTGAAAACCAAATATGAACTGATATTAACATGCAGGAATTCATGGGTGATCATCCAAATGAGGGCTCAGAGATCTGAATTGGAGACTGGAACCTGTATCATAGTCCATCTAAAAACAAAAGGATTCCCTAGGCTAAGTCCGTAGTTTTGAAATTCTTGCCTATCAGTATGCCTTATCTGCTGTAGGAACTCCATCAGCCAGTAGCCTTTAAGTTACCAGCCCACTTGGGCATGGCCTCGATGTAAAGTTAATGCTCTCTCTCTCTTCCAGCTACTGAATTTGGTTCCTGTTTCCCCGTGCATGCAGAGGACTGTGATCTGTGTGTCTGCCCCTAAATAAATAACTATTATACTCAATTCTGAGCTAGTGTGATTTATTTTTAGTGCCCTTCACTTACCCTCCATCTATTAAAAACTCGTAGAAAGTTATGCCAGACCTGGTAGCACATGTGTTTAATTCCAATACTTGGGAGACACAGGCAGGTAGATCTCTTGTGAGTTTGAAGCCAGCTTGGTTTACATAGCGAGTTCCAGGACAGTCAGGGCTACATGGTGAGATTCTGTCTCAAAAACAGCAACAACAACCTCCCTCCAACCAACCAAACAAACAAAAAACCCAGCTAAACAAAACCCAAACCTGAACAGACAGGGCATAGTGGCCTTCACTTTTAATATTAGACACAGAGGCTTTTGGATTTCTTTAAGTTTAAGGCCAGGATTGTCTACATAGTGAGTTCTGGGACAGTCAAGACAATCTACAGGAACCCTGTCTCAAACAACAGCAGCAGCAGCAAAAAGAGTTATCAGAAAAGGCATAACACATGAACCTGCATGAGAATAGGTTGTGAGGTTGTCAGTAAAGATATACTCAAGACATTAAAAAATGTTTATTCATTTTTATTTTATGTGGAGTCACACATTTTACCCTTTAGTCTACAGATCTTCACTTGTAAGTGTCCTTTGCTATGAGTCAGTGGTTTGAGGCCTCTGGCTTCTGCTATACTATTGATAATGAGCCCTCACTGGGACTCTGCTTGGATATTCTGTTGTTGTCCTGTGTCCAGGAGATCCTGCAGTTTGGGATCTGAATGTCCAGCCCTTTCACATGCTCCAGCAGTTCAAAGATGAGGTGGATGTTGGGGTGAACCAGCTTATATCCCTTGTTGTGGGCCTGAGTGGTAAGTTGGGTTGGTCAGCTTACCAGCTTTCCCTCATCATCACTACCAGAGCAAACTAGTGTTCCCCCAGCTAGCTCACCAAATGCAGCAGGCGGCAAGGAGTAGGGCCATTTTCCTGCTCTCGGGCCCTTGGGTTTGGCTTACCTGCACTCTTACTACCAGGGCCAGCTCTACTGTTTTGCTCAGATATGGTGCAGGCAGAGCCTGCTCTCCTGATTGTTGTAGGGGGAACATGATGGGGGGGGGCTCAGCTCTCCTGCTCTCACACCTTCAGGTCTGGCTCACCTGCATCCCCACTATCAGGGTCAGTTCTAGTGTGCTGCCCAGGCAAGGTGTAGGGCCTGCTCTTCCATGTGCTGCAGTCAGGGAGGGCCAGGGCTAGCTCTTACACTTTTTGTGACCCCAGGACCAGCTCTCCTACCTGCAGCAGGTGACAAGGGGTGGGTTGGGGAAGGGCATCTTTCCATCACCCATGCCATTGCATGGCGGATGGGGGAGGGAGCATGATCAGCTCCCTGCTCTTATGCTCTCAGGTCTGATGCACCTGCAATTCCCCCTACCAGCTCAGCTTTACTGTAATGCCCAGGTGAGGTGCAGGTCCTGCTCACCTGTGTGCTACAGCCAGCAAAGGATGGTGGCAGCTCACCCACTCTCATGAGCTCAGGGCCTGCTGTCCCACTAGACTTGGGCAGTGATGGGTGGGGATGGGGGAGGTTTTCTCTTCTTCACCCACTCCATCTTATGGCAGATGAGGGGTGGGTTAATTTAAGATGTAAGAGTTTTCTGGGAGCAGTGTTGTAATTAATCCAGTTTCTGTGTGATTACATTAAGTCACAGTGGTTGTGAAACGAACTAGTGGCCTCTACCAACACCTGTGCCCTGTTGATGCCTCCCTGGAGCTTAGCGCCATCTGTAATGAGGATGAGGTGGCCTGAATGATGCCCAGCTGCTCCAGGTCACCTGCACTGTCTTATCATGCCATCTACACGCCTCTTAGAAGTGAACAGTTTATCCTACCACTCAGACTCAGAGCCAGAGAATGTACAGCACTAGTCTGTCTCATTTCAGGCAGACACCCGCTGCAAAATCGAAGGGATGTGAAGTTATAAGCATTTGCCCAGGCTGGCAGCAGATAGCAATTTGGGGGAGTAAATCACCCTGACAGTAGGAAATAGCCAGTGAGGGGCTGGCTGGGGGCCAGTTCTGAGTTTTTAATGGCTTCTCAGGCTTCTAACAATGATTGCCTAATGCCTTTGGGTCTGGGGTCCATGCAACATAGGAGAACAATGAACACGGCTGTCTCGGAGGCTTTGCTCCTGAGATATTGTGCCTGTTTGTGCTGAAGGTGCTCAGTAGGGTTGGTCCAGGGCCAGAAATAAATGGCCGTGGCCACAACTTCCTTTTTCTGGAAAACATTCCTGAGGTTCTTCCCTTCCCAGATCACATGGATTATTCTTGCTTCTCCTTATTTCCTGGATAATAACATGATAAGATATAGGGATCTGATCCTACTTTTCTGTTCTGTGTACACCAGGTTCATTTATGCCACAGCCCAGGTAATCTGATTCTCTCAATTTCTGCAAGAAACAAAAGTCTAGTGGGCTGTGGTGACACATGCTTTAACATCATGGGAAGAAGAGGCATACAGATCTCTATGAGATATGCCAGCCTAGTCTGTATAGCATGTTTCAGATCATGAGAGTACATAGTAAGTCCAGGTCTCATAAAAACAAAACAAAGTAAACAATCAATTACATAGTATGTTTTTCTTCCATGCTATCAGGGTCTCATTTTCTAGACCAGGCTAGCTCTGCAAGTCCCAGCTTTTAACTGCACATTTTGGCTACCAGGAAAGACAGCATTCCCCAGCTTTTATTTTACAGTGGCTTATGTCAGTAAGATTAAATTCAGGCTATTAAGCTATAAGAAGTCCTGTCATCCCTCTGATGTAGGGTTGGTTCAACATACAAAAATCTGTCAACATCAACATAATCCACCATATAAATAAGCTGAAAAATAAAAACCACATGATCATCTCATTAGATGCTGAAAAAACTTTTGATAAAATACAACATCCCTTCATGAAAAAGGTCTTGGAGAGAGCAGGGATACAAGGAACATACTTAAATGTTGAAGTAGCGGCAGGCTGCATCCCCGCCACCAGGCTAGCTTTACCTGAAATAATTACACAGAAACTGTATTCTTTTAAACACTGCTTGGCCCATTAGCTCTAGCCTCTTTCTGGCTAATTTTCACATCTTGCTTAACCCATTTCTAATAATCTGTGTAGCACCACCAGGTGGTACCTTACCAGGAAGGATCTTAACCTGCGTCCATCTTGGAGAAAAGAGGCATAGCGTCTGCTTGACTC
>NC_022013.1:64781532-64787194 GCF_000317375.1 Microtus ochrogaster | reverse complement strand
GCAATTTCTCAGAAAATTAAGAAACAACCTTCCTCAAGACCCAGTAATACCACTTTTGGGTATATATCCAAAGCATGCTCAATCATGCCACAAGGACATGTGCTCAACTATGGTCATAGCAGCTTTGTTTGTCATAACCAGAACCTGGAAACAACCTAAATGCCCCTTGACTTAAGAA
The DNA here is from genome assembly GCF_000317375.1 of Microtus ochrogaster. Lineage (NCBI taxonomy): Eukaryota > Metazoa > Chordata > Mammalia > Rodentia > Cricetidae > Microtus > Microtus ochrogaster. The sequence goes on along the minus strand of NC_022013.1, from coordinate 64,787,016 downwards.
TGGATAAGGAAAATGTGGTACATTTACACAATGGAGTACTACACAGCAGAAAAAATAACAATAGCTCGAATTTTGAGTGAGGTAACCCAGACACAGAAAGACAATTATCACATCTACTGACTCATAGGTGGCTTTTAAACATAAAGCAAAGAAAGCCAGCCTACAAACCACAATCCCAGAGAACTTATACAACAATGTGGACACTAATAGAGACTTCCATAGATCTAATCTATGTGGGAAGTAGAGAGTGGAAAAAGACAAGATCTCTTGAGTAAATTGGGAGCATGGGGAACTTGGGGGAGGATTTCAGGGAGAGGGCAGAGGCAGGGATGGGAGCAGAGAAAAATGTAGAGCTCAATCAATATCAATAAAAAAATTCCAAAAAAAGTATGTAAAGGACAAAACCTTAAGGTTTATTTTCTTATGGGCAGGGTGTTTTTTAGTTTTTTTCAAGACAGAGTTTCTTTGTACAACATTGATTGTCCTGGAACTCACTCTACAGATGAGGCTGGCCTTGAACTCACAGAGAATCTCCTGCCTTTGCCTCCTGAGTGCTTGGATTAAAGGTGTGAGCTGTCATGCCCAACTTGCACCACCATGCCCAGCTAGGGTATCTTGTCTGCATGTACGTGTGTGCATGCCCTGTCTTCCTGGTGCCTGCAGAGGTCTGAAAAGGGTGCTGTTTCTACTGGAACTGGAGTTGAGTTCATGTGGGTTCTCGCAACTTAACACACATCCTCTGGAAGAGCAATCTCAACTGTTATGCTCTTTAGCCCCAAACATGACGAATGTTTAAAAAATTTCTTTCTCTCCTTCTTTCTTTTGAGGCAGGTTCTCCCTTTGTAGCTTAGGCTAGCCTAGACTCAATCCTCCCTACTCCACTATTCTCAGTGTTAGGATTACAGATTTGTGCACCAGGCCCAGCCTGTTACCTCCGCTTGTAAGAATACAGCTCTGTGGGCTGGAGCTAAAGCCGCACAGCTGGTGCAAGGGGGTCTGTGCTGTGGAGAGGTTGGAGCACTGACATCTAGGCCTCATTTATGTAAGGAAAGAATCTACTTATACTCTATTATTTGGGAATTCTGTCACTTAAAGAAAACATAATTTAGCCCTTACAGTAGCCACTAAACTTTGAACTTAATCCCTCCTGTATCCTCACTGTTCCATTTTTTTTTTCTAGCACATTGTTTAGATTCACTCAGGGTGTGTAGGTGATATTACTGCCCTGTTAAAACACACTGCTTTGGTGTCATAGAGGAAGATGAACTCCAGATGAGGATGCCCAGAAGCAGACATGATAGATTCCTTCAGAAAACAGAGGCGATACTTGACAAAGTGAAAGTTACCAATACCCTGACCCCAAAATATTCTAGAGCTGTGTGCCTGAGAGCAACACAGTTAGTCATCATGAAATATGATGTACAGTTCAAATGAACTGTCAGCAGAATTGATTAGTTACTTGAAGTGTGTTTGTCGGATAGAATAGAGCATGCAGCATGGCTACACCAGGTAAAACTCCAAAACAAACAGGTTACACACACACACACACACACACACACACACACACATCTCACCACAGAAGAAAAAGTACAGGCATAGAAATTTCAAAACCAGGAGCCATTGAGACAGCCCAGTGTGCAAAGGCAGCATTTGCTGCCAAACTTGACAACCTGAATTTGACCCTAGGACAAGCATGGTTGAGTGGAGAAAACCAACTCCTGTAAGTTGTCCTCTGGCCCCCACACATGCTATGGCACAAGTGTGCCCACCTATGTAGGTATACATACAAATAAATAAATGTAATGAATGTTGGGGAAAAGATTTCAAAACTCTAAACACTGGGTTGTCTAGCGAGGTGGCTATGATAGCCAATGTTATGTTGATGCTAACTTACATTACTGTATTTAAGAAAACTAAAAAGCAAAATTGGACTTCTAATTCTTTTTTGAAAGCAATTCATTTATTTTTATTTTATTTGCATGTATGTCTGTGTGAGGGTGTCAGATCTTGGAGTAACAGACAGTTGCTAGCTGTCATGAAGGTGTTGGGATTTGAACCCAGTCAGTGTTTTTAACCACTGAGCCATCTCTCCAAACCACAGAGCCATCTCTCCAGCCCGGACTTCTAATTCTTAAGGGCTGATAAAGATTGTTTTTGAAATTGCCTGGTCTTGTACAATTAACAAAATTGTTGTTTATGCAAGATAAACATAAGGTTTATAGCTGTTTCTGCTTCCGTAAACCAAAGCTTGTTTTGTTCAAGATAACCTTCTGTTTGCATATAAACAATGTTCTTTGACTTTATAAATCCCTCACGGATGTGGCTGGGCACTCCACTTGGGAATCCTGAGTCCCTGGTGTAGATCTGGCTTCAGTATCTGAATATAAGCCTCTTATTTATTAAAATTTATTAATGGTCAGACTGGTGAATGACCATTCATGACAGTAGACATTCATGACAAATTAATGTAGGAAAAACAAGTTTCTCTCCAGATTTTGGACAGAGGTTGGATGAGGGAAGGGAAGCATGCTGCTAAGGAGGGAACCATGAAGGTTTTGATAGTCTGGAAGGTTTATTGTTCACAGAGGAAGGAGGTATATTTGGATCTGGGAATGAGCATATACATCTTGTCTGATGTCTTCTGGATGGACAGAGGTCCAAAGGAAGGGGGCATTGACACTGTTGTGCCAGCAGAGGGGAGAAAATGTCTTCCCCCTTTCTTCCGTGATGTGGGTAATATCCCACTACTATTTACCACTTTCTGCATCTGTTTAGATTGCTAGTGACTGTTCAAAAGTCTGTCTTTATCTTCCCTTAATGTGTTCCCTCAGATAAAATTTATGGAAGGGATGTCACTTAAGGAAACATCTGATAAAGATGAGAAACCATGTATGGTGTTGTACTGACATGACACTGCTCCCAGCACCAAGGGCAAATTGGCAAAAGGATGAGAAGTCTGATGCAATCCTGAGTTGCATGAGACATTATCTATCTCAACAATAATAACAATAAAAATAATGAGAACCTCACTTCTCAGAGGCGGGAGGGTTGACAGAGTAGGAAACATGGCCTGATTTGGTCCTGTATGATCTTGGGACTTGGCTTCCAAAAATTGTAACAGTATAGGAGTGGAAAGCTTGTTCTGTCTGACAGTCCAGCCTAGGTTTCTTAGAGCAGGCAGATCCCACCCTCACCACTCAGCACAGTCAAGGACATGGAGACATTTGATTGGCCTGATGGATGAGGGAGATGGTCAGAGGGGTTCTAACTGTGACTAAATTCTGGGTGGTCAGCATGTAATAGATAGAGGAAGATGTCCACTGTGTGGAGTAGTTTGAAATGGTCAGCTCTTACTGGGTAGTAAAGGTGGTCAGAGCTCTGGAATCTGCCACACAGAACATGAGTTTCTTTATGGGCAAAAGACATTCAGGAGACTATTTGCAAGTCCCTTTATGTTAAGGAGCATCTAGACAAGGGTTCCAATGGAGACCTTAGATGGAAAGCAGAAACCTGCTAAAAAGCCTGGCACTGATGCTGGGGCAGAGTGATTGTTAGTTTTTATTATACAGACTAAAGAAAGAATATTAAGAGCTGCAAAGGAAAAGGGTCAAGTAACATATAAAGGTAAATCTATCAAAATTACACCTGACTTTTCAGTGGAAACCATGAAAGCCAGAAGGTCTTAAATAGATGTGCTGCAGACACTAAGAGACCATGGATGCAAGTCCAGACTACTAAACACAGCAAAGCTTTCTTTCACTATCAATGGAGAAAACAAGATATTCCAAGACAAAACTAGATTTAAACAATATGTGGCCACAAACCCAGCCTTACAGAAAGTACTAGAAGGAAAACCTCAACCCAAGGAAGCCAACAACACCCAAATAGCACAGACATCTGACAACCCTCCACCAACACAACTCAATGAAGGGAAATACACAAACACTACCACCAAAAAAAATAACTGTAGTTAACAACCACTGGTCATTAATATCGCTTAATATCAATGGACTCAATTCACATATAAAAAGGCACAGGTTAAAAGAATGAATACAAAAACAGGACGCAACATTCTTCTGTTTACAAGAAACACACCTCAACCTCAAAGACAGACCTATGAAACAAGTGGGTGTAGCTATCCTAATATCTAACAAAATTGATTTCAAATTAAAATCAATCAGAAGATATGGAGAAGGACACTTTATACTCATAACAGGAACAATTCATCAGGATGAAGTCTCAATCCTGAATATCTATGCCCCTAATATAAGAGCACCCACATATGTAAAAGAAACATTACTAGAACTCAAATCACACATCAAACCCCACACACTAATAGTAGGAGATTTCAACACTCCTCTCTCACCAATGGACAGGTCAACCAGACAGAAACTTAACAGAGAAATGAGAGAACTAACAGATGTAATGAATCAAATGGACTTAACAGACATCTATAGAACATTCCACCAAAATAGGAAAGAATATAATTCTCAAGATCTCATGAAACTTTCTCAAAAATTAATCACATACTCAGTAACAAAGCAAACATACACAGATATAAAAAAAATTGGAGTAACCACCTGTGTCTTATTGGATCACCATGGAGTAAAATTAGAATTTAACAACAATTCCACCCCCAGAAAGCCTACAAACTCATGGAAACTGAACAGTTAACTACTGAACCACCCCTGGGTGAAGGAAGAAATAAAGAAAGAAATTAAAACTTTCCTTGAATTCAACAAAAATGAAGACACACATAGCCAAACCTATGGGACATTATGAAAGCAGTGCTAAGAGGAAAGTCCATAGCACTAACTGGCCACATAAAGAAAAAAAGAAAGTTCACATTAGTGACTTAACAGCATACCTGAAAGCTCTAGGGAAAAAAAAAGAAGCAGATTCACCCAGGAGGAATAGAAGATTAGAAATAATCCAACAGAGAGCTGAAAGCAATAAAATAGAAACACAGAGAATGATACAAAGAATCACTGAAACAAAGAGATGTTTTCTTTGAGAAAATCAAGAAGATTGACAAACCCTTATCCAAACTAATCAAAAGGCAGAGAAAGAACATCCAAATTAACAAAATCAGAAATGAAAAGGGGGACATAACAACAAACACTGTGGAAATTCAGAAAATCATTAGGTCTTACTACAAAAGCCTGTACTCCACAAAACTGGAAAAATGTAAAAGAAATGGACAATTTTTTTAGATAGATAGCATATACCAAAATTAAATCAAGACCAGGTGAGCAATTTAAATAGACCTATGCCAGGCAGTGGTGGTGCACACCTTAAATTCCAGCACTTGGGAGGCAAAGTCAGGTGGATCTCTGTGAGTTCGAGGCCAGCCTGGTCTACAAGAGCTAGTTTCAGGATAGGCTCCAAAGCTACAGAGAAATCCTGTCTTAAAAAAAAAAACAGACCTGCCGGGCGGTAGTGGCACAGGCCTTTAATCCCAGCACTCAGGAGACAGAGGCAGGC
>NC_022013.1:64778654-64779156 GCF_000317375.1 Microtus ochrogaster | reverse complement strand
CATTATTTGCAGATGATGGTGTACATAAGTGACCCCAAAAACTCTACCAGAGAACTCCTACAGCTGATAAATACCTTCAGTGATGTGGCAGGTTACAAGATCAACTCAAAAAATCAGTAGCCCTCCTATACACAAAGGATAAAGAAGTGGAGAGGGAAATCAGAGAAATATCACCTTTCACAATAGCCATAAATAGCATAAAGTATCTTTGGGCAACACTAACCAAGGAAGTAAAAGACCTATTTGACAAGAACTTTAAGTCTTTGAAGAAAGAAATTGAAGAGGATACCAGAAAATGAAAAGATCTCCCATGCTCTTGGATAGGTAGGATCAACATAGTAAAAAATGGCAACCCTACCAAAGGCAATCTATAGATTCAATGCAATCCCTATCAAAATCTCAAAAACATTCTTCACAGACCTTGAGAGAACAATAATCAACTTTATATGGAAAAACAAAAAACCCAGGATAGCCAAAACAATCCTATACAATAAAGGAACTT
>NC_022013.1:64775731-64778529 GCF_000317375.1 Microtus ochrogaster | reverse complement strand
CCCGGATATTAATCCATACACCTATGAACACCTGATTTTTGACAAAGAAGCTAAAATTACACAGTAGAAGAAAGAAAGCATCTTAAACAAATGGTGCAGGCATAACTGGATGTCAACCTGTAGAAGAATGAAAATAGATCCATATTTATCACCATGCACAAAACTCAAGTCCAAATGGATTAAAGACCTCAATATAAATCTGACCACCCTAAACCTGATAGAAGAGAAAGTGGGAAGTAACTGCAATGCATGGGCACAGGAAACCACTTCCTACATATAACCTCAGTAGCACAGACAATAAGAACAACAATAAATAAATGGGACCTCCTGAAACTGAAAAGCTTCTGTAAAGCAAAGGACACGGTCAATAAGACAAAAAGGCAACCTACTCTTCACCAACCCCACATCAGACAAAGGCCTGATCTCCAAAATATATAAAGAACTCAAGAAATTAGACATTATAATTCTAAATAACTCAATTAAAAAATGGGGTACTGAAATAAACAGAGAATTCTCAACAGAAGAGGTTCAAATGGGCAAATGATACTTAAGGACATGTTCAACTTCCTTAGCTATCAGGGAAATGCAAATAAAAACAACTTTGAGATACCATCTTACACCTGACAGTATGGCTAAAATAAAAAACACCAATGATAGCTTATGCTCGAGAGGATATGGAGTAAGGGGAACACTCATCCATTGCTGGTGGGAATGCAAACTTGTGCAATGGCTTTGGAAATCAATGTGGCAGTTTCTTAGAAAATTGGGAGCCAACCTACCTCAGGATCCAACAATACCACTCTTGGTAATATACCCAAAAGATGCCAAATCATACTACAAAAGCATTTGTTCAACTATGTTCATAACAGCATTATTTATAATAACCAGAACCTGGAAACAACTTAGATGCCCCTCAACGGAAGAATGGATAAAGAAAGTGTGGCACGTCTATACATTAGAGTACTACTCAGCAGTAAAAAAAAAAAAAATGACATCTTGAATTTTGCATGCAAATGAATGGAAGTAGAAAACATTATCCTGCTTGAGATAACCCAGACCCCATAATATGAATATGGTATGTTCTCACTCATTAGTGGATTCTAGCCATGAACCAAGAGCATTGAGCCTGTAGTTCATGGTCCTAGAGAAGCTAAGTAATCAGGTGAACTCAAAGAAAAATATAGAGAGATCTACCTGGAAATTGGAAGCAAACAAGATCGCCTGGCAAAAGTTGGGAGCATGGAGGCAGGTAAGTAGAAGGAAGGGGAGAGGGGGAGGGAAAGAGGAGAAAGGGTGGGTTGGGGAGAGCTTGGGGGAGTGGGATGGTTGAGATGGAGGAAGGAGGGATATGGGAGCAGGGAAGGAGATATCTTAATTGAGGGAGAAATTTTGGGGTTGGCAAGAGGATTGGCTCTGAAGGGGTTCCCAGAAGTCCATGGGGAAGACCCCAGCTAGCACCCTGGGCAGTGGAGGAGAGGGCGCCTGAACTTACCTTGTCCCATAGTCAGACTAATGACCCTCTTGAATATTACCATAGAACCTTTGTCTGGCAGTGAAGGATGGAGACAGAGACAGAGACCCACATTGGAGCGCTGGTCTGAGCTCCCAAGATCCAGTTGAAGAGTGGAAGGAGGGAAAAAATGAGCAAGGAAGTCAGGACCATGATGGGTTCACCCACTGAGACAGTGTGCCTGAGCTAATGGGAGCTCACCAACTACAGCTGGACTGAGACTGAAGGAGCATGGGATCCAACTGGACCCTTTGAATGTGGTTGACAATTGCAAGGCAGACTGAGGGGCCAATGATAATGGCACTGGGATTTGTGTCTACTGCGTGTACTGGCTTTTTGGGATCCTATTCTCTTTGGATGCATACCTTGCTCAGCCTGGATGTAGTGGGGAGGGCCTCTTCTAAAGAGGCAGGCAGCGTCTGCCTCTCTCCTTTCTTCTCTTCTATCCCCACTTTTCTCTCCTATTCTCCCCCCATAACCCTTTACTTTTATGCTGTCCCCAATACCCACTACATAAACTCTATACCCAAGTTTTCTTTGCTTGATGTGTCTGTCTCCTTCCCACTGTGGCCTCCGGTCACTGCCACCACCCCTCATGGGACCAGTCTCACCCAGGTCACCCGCATCATGAATGATAAGAGAGACCATAAGTATAGGACCCTTAAAAGCAGAGAAGAGAGGCAATTGTGCACAAAGCACAAGTTATGTGAAGACTGAGTATTCAGAAATCCCCAAGTCGTGAAGAGCCTCTGTCCCAGCCCCACCTCCACCCCCCTAGAACTACAGGCACTGCCATGGGACTTCTGGCCTCTACAGCAGTGAAAATATAAATTATCTGTGGCTTGAGACATACATTCTGTGGCACTGTGATGGTTTCTCGAGTGACAAAATGAATGTAGAGTTTTGGGTTGCAAGATGAAAGTTATTGGTGTGGACTGGCCGGTGGCCAGTAATAAATAAAACATGTTTTTTGTTTTGTTTTGAGACAGCGTTTCTCTGTGTTGCTTTGGAGCCTGTCCCAGTATTAGCTCTTAGAGCAGGATGGCCTCGAACTCACAGAGATCCACCTACCTCTGTCTCCCAAATGCTGGGATTAAAAGTGTGCACTACCACCACCTGGCTTATGAAACAGCTTTTTAACAATTTTTTTACAATTACTATGATCACAACCAGTTGTATATCCATCCTCAGGACACAAAAAGAGATAAGGCACCATCAAGAAGTATAACATCAGCCGGGCGATGGTGGCGCACGCCTTTAATCCCAGCACTCGGGAGGCAGAGGCAGG
>NC_022013.1:64774470-64775631 GCF_000317375.1 Microtus ochrogaster | reverse complement strand
AAAAAAAAAAAAAAGAAGAAGAAGAAGAAGTATAACATCTGAAGGTGTAGCCAGGACTAAATTGTCGTCTAATACCAGACTGCTATAAAAGTCAAAATAAAAAGAGTGAGACCGGATTTCAAGAATAAATTAAAAATAAAAATAACTGTTTTCTTTGTGTGTCAAAGTGGTTTATGCTGTTTACTGATTTGAATGAGTTCCACAATTCGGTCTTTTTATTCTTCACTATATCCACTGATTTCAAACCCAAGGACAGAGGCCCTGGATTAGGATCTTGACAGTTTCCTCAGTCTGAGTCACTGATAAACTTCACGCTGTGAAAGAGAATCTGAAAATATCTGAGAAGCTCTCCAAGCAAAGCACAGTCATCTACATGGGGCCTGGATGTGGAAAGATGAGGTCTTTTCCTGAAAACTGGTGTGCAGTGGGGATTAACAGAAAAGGCTTGAGGTAAACCTATTGCTGTGGGGTTGTGCCCACTTGATGAGATACACTGGCAGGCTGCTGAAGCTGTGCCTGCTGTGGATGGAGCACAGAGTCACCAAGAGTCCAGTATTCTTCGTCAGGTATCCATTCAGCCAGCATCGACTGGAGCCATTCATCCCAGTGTTGCAGAAAGGCAAAGTCTGTCTGGTCCAGTTCCCGAAAGTGTTGATTGACGGCTGGAGCCTGAGCAGAACTGTCTAAGGGTGGTAAAGCCGAACCACTGCTCTCACCAGGATCTTGCTGTCTTTCTTGGATTTGAAGACATAAAGGAGTCTGAGTGTGGAAGCCCTCCTCTCCTGGAGTTACTACCGGTGATAAGTGGTCAATACATGCTGAGGAATTTTGACCATCACCCCTTCCCTGTACCACCTGGGAGAGCTGTGGTCCTGTGGTACTTGACAACTGCTTCTGATGGCCCCTGGAGAGATTTGAAGGACCAGATAGTGTGTGGGGTGGAGAAAGAGCTATTGTAAGTGACAAGTGGCTGGTGAGAGTTTTGGAAGGAGCAGGTTGATCAGTAGTCTTCAGGGCAGGGCACTGGCTGTTCCGGGATGGCTGAGTGGTTGCTTGAGTGCCCTGTTTGGGACCTGGATGCCGAGCTCTCCGGTTCTGAAACCATATCTAAAACACACACACACACACACACACACACACACACACACACACACACACACA
>NC_022013.1:64770818-64774370 GCF_000317375.1 Microtus ochrogaster | reverse complement strand
CACACACACACACACACACACACAGAGAGAGAGAGAGAGAGAGAGAGAGAGAGAGAGAGAGAGAGAGAGAGAGAGTCTTTAATAACAAAAGTAATTCCACCTGTTTCTTACCATTTGCTAAGCAGAATAATAACAGTGACAAGGACCATACCTTTCAAATGTAGGCTCTTGGTACTTCATTTCCTCCAACTAGACCCCCCCATTCCATATTTCTACCATGTCCCAACAATCCATTAATATTTCGAATAGATTCTTTGCAGTGATCAGCTCAGAGGTCTTCTGCTCTAATGTGCTCTGGGAATGCCTCATCTCACTAACACACGGGGAGATGAGCTTCACTAATCTTCAGTGTTTCTCAATCCCATTACATTGACAATCAAGATTAAGTAAATCATGGCACATGGCCATGGGTAAAAATAACACTATGGTTGAAAACATAGATTTAGAATCCACCCCCTTTGGTTCCCAGCCCTGATTAAGGAAACAAGTTCTCAAAAGCAGGATGAATTTCTGCTCACCAAGGAGCATCTAAGAAAATGGAACTTCCAGAGGGCATGGTAGGATTGTCTAAGGACATACTTTAGAAGCACGCTTATCAATCTCCATAATATACAAAGAGCGGGGATTTTCAAACAATGCAGGCAATGTTCTAAATTTATCAGGATACAAGAAGAGATGAGCTGAAAGCTAAGCATGCAGACATCCCACGCACAGAGGGTCTGGATGCTAACTGACACCCTAATACACAGGACAACACCCTTATCCTCTGGTACTGAATTTTCAGTATTTCTGAGGATTAGAAACACTAACAAAGATTGCATTCTCAAAACAAGTGTGACTTTTTCCAGCTTTCCCAATCTCACCTAGCTGTTTTCACTTTTCTCTCTCCCTCCTTCCCTCCCACCTTCATTTCCTTCCACCCTCCCTCCCTCTCTCCCTCCTTCCCTCCCTCCTTCCCTCTCTTACTCCATTCCTTTCTTCTTTCCCTGGGTTTTTGAAACAGGGTTTCTCAGTGTAACAGTCCTGGCTGTCCTGGAACTCAATTTGTAGAACAGGCTGGCCTCAAACTCAGAGATCCACCTGCTTCTGCCTCCCAAGCACTGGGATTAAAGGTGTGCACCACCACCACACAGCTAATAGTTATTGCTTATTTCCTATGCTCCCACAGCTCTGAGCTGTTTTTCAGAGTGTCTACATCTCATACCTAGAACAGAGGGGACAACCCCAGTCCAGCAACAGCTTGCATAGGACAAATGACAGCCAGAGACAAAGACCCTGTGCGACATACATGAATTCTGGATTCCGGGATGCCTGTTTGTTGAGCCAGTTTTTCCCTGGTAACAATCCCAGGGAATCGATTCTTCTCAAAAGCTTCAATTAGAATATCAGTCTGAAAGTTTGAGAAACGTGTCCGTCTCCTCCCAGCTTCTTTAACTACTGAAATCATAGGCACACAACAGGGTTTGCAAATCAGTTTTCACATTCAAACTTGAAAAAAAAAGCAACATTTTGAATATTGTTCTCACTACTTTTACTCTTGGAATATGCTCCACCTTATACTACCAAAGAACTCTTTAATCTATCTTGTCCCTGAGATGAACCCCCAGAGGTGACAGATACAGCATCACCAAACAGCAACAGAAACAAGGAAAGGGAAGCTTTTCTTGCTAAGAGACCCATTTCTGTAGCCCAGGCTAGACTCAGACTCTCTAAGTAACCAGAGATTACCCTGGGTTTTCTTGATCCCCTATCTTTCACCTCCCAAGGTTGGGATTACAGTTACTACCCTAGTGAGATAATATTTGTATCTCTGACCCTAGCATGCTCAGAATACGATAGGTCCCTGGTCTAAGCTTTCTCTATAGAATATTTCCCCATAGCACACAGTTCTTTACATTCCCAAGGAAATCAAAGAAGAGGTTGTATTTGAACTCGTGGGTCTTACCTTTAGGTTTATCCTTTCCCTGGGCTTGGCTTTCTTCAAAGCAACATTCAAACTCCACTTGTTTCTTTATTTTTCTGTTCTTCTGAAACCAAGTCTGTTGGGGGAGGGGGGGAGAAAATGAAGAGAAAGAACACAGGATGAAGCTCAGTCTAGATCACTGCAAATGTCAACTAAACAAACTGATTGGGCATCTTCCCTGGAGACCATGTCCATAAGAGAAGGGTAGAATTCAGTTATTCATATTGCTATGTTTATCTAAGACACCAACAGGAAATTCCACTCATTCTCTCTCCTGCTCCCCCAACCCCCTACTGTGCGCACACACACACACACACACACACGCACACACACGCACACACACGCACACACACTTCATCCTTGTTAAGTGCGTAATGTTTTCAATGCTAATTTCTTGGCCCCTCTTTTGAGCAAATATCATTTCACAATGTACAATACATATAGACTTAATCTTTGAAAATAATTCCCTTAAATAAAAAGGCAGAATTGACACTAATTTCTGATTACAGCTTACACTATTTCACTCCATGGGAAGCCAGAAATAAGGAGACGCCCAGGGATGCCAACATCTAGTTTTAAAACTGTTTCCACAGTCTGGAGAGATGACTCAGCAGCTAAGAGCACAGGCACATAATACTCTTCCAGAGGACCTGAGTTCAATTCCCAGCCACATCAGGTGGTTCCCAACCCCCAGTAAACACAGCTCACAGATACATACATACTTAAAATAATAAAGGTAAGTTTAAAAAGCCATATTCACTGCTACAATTAAATTTATTTACACTTGTTCTCTCGAAGGAGAACTGTGGGTTTTTGGTTTTCTTGTTTTCTTGGGTGGGGTTGTTGCTGGTGTTTTAGTTATTTCTGAGTATTTTCTTTGGACTGATAATTCACTCTAGCATTTACAGCCTTATGACAACCACTATCAGCTGAGTTGTTAGGCATAGGCCTTGCAATCCTAAAACACCAATTTCAAGTTTTGTTCTCAAAACTCCTCATGTTTTCCAGATTCAGCATTGAAAATAAGTTTTCAAATTAAAGCCTTATGAACAGCTGGACGCTTCCAACTAATGAGTAGGTATAAACGTTCTCAGGAGCCACCAACACCCCGCAAGGTTCGGAACTTTTCCATCAGTTCGAGTCTCTTGGGTACCCAGGCACCAGGTGTGGCCACATGGAACAATTTCATTAGCATTATTTGTGCCAACCATCTCCCATACCTGGATAGTTTATCAGGACATAAGAAAATTTTCCTTTCTCCAGGATTCCCAAAGAGTCAAGTCATTATATCAAATGATTATTCATCAAGTATAAAAACCTGAACTAATTTTCTCACCTCTAAAAGTTTTTCTTCACTGGTTTAAATACCAATCCACTTGATAAAATTATACAACGTACTACTCTAGTTCACCTTTGTCTATCACATCAGCAATTTTATTAAAATAAACCATATAGAATTTTACACAAAGCTTTTGTAAATGCCAAATGTAAAGGGCATTTGAGATTATAAAAGAAGGAGGGAGAAGAGAGGGAACAAGAAGAAGAAGGAAAGCCAGGCGGTGGTGGCGCACGCCTTTAATCCCAGCACT
>NC_022013.1:64765018-64769411 GCF_000317375.1 Microtus ochrogaster | reverse complement strand
AGAAACCCTGTCTCGAAAAACCAAAAAAAAAAAAAATTTAGTGATATCATTTTGTTTTTGTTTTTTATCGAAACAGGATTTCTCTGTGTAGCTTTCACTGTCCTAAAACTCACTCTGTAGAGCCAGCTGGCCTTGAACTCACAGAGATCCTCCTGCCTCTGCCTCCCCAGAGCTGGGATCAAAGGCGTGCTCCACCACCACCCAGCTAGGAATGTATCTTAAGCCATGCCAATAAGACATGAACAGATATAAACATGAATTTTAGAAGAGATGATAATCATATTAGAATAAAAGCAAGAAATTACAGAAATTCCCACAATGGTAGATGAAAATAGAAAGTAGTGGGAATTAGAAACATGGAAATTAATAAAACAAGTACATAAGTTTTAAAAATTGAAAGGTTAAAAGATTGAAAGGCTAGATTATTATACAAAATTTGAACTTTGGGATAAATGACATGGTTTTAATAAAATGAAACATTAGATATTTAATTTTCTCTTTATCCAAAGTGTCAACTTAAATATTCTAAGTAGTCTTCTTTTAAAAACAAAAAACCCTGTTATTGTAAATTACAAGTTCCAAGAATTTCAAAACACTCATCCATCAACCCACTCAAAATGTCAGTAAAATCCCTCTCTCTTGCCCTTCCTCAAACAGTGGAAAAATAATGATTGTGATATAAAAGTTTTGAGGTTTGGAAAAGCAAAGGAGGCCTTTGGCATCACCACGGGAATGAACAGAAACATACCAACAGTGCAGCTTAGATCCATACTGAAGTCACCTGGAACCCAGGACAGACAGATGAGACAGAGGAGTGGGGTGGCTGGACTGAGCTGCTCACAGAGACACAGTGTTTATAAGAGCCCAGCCTGGCCCACCCACCCCTTAACTACCTGTTGCTTTAATCCCTTCATTAAATATGCAACAGCACTGTGGCAAATCTTGATTGTCAACTTGATTGGATTAAGAGGTTCCTGGGAGATTGGTGGGCCCCGCCTCTGGGTGTGTCTGGGGTGTTTCCAGACAAGATTAAATCATAAGCAAGTTGAGCTAATCACTGGTTTAACCCTTTGATGGACTGACATTTAGAAGACTCTTGAGAGGTGATGAACTGTGAATGCTGGGACTTAGTTGGAGGGTTGCTGAGACTGCGTGACTTTAAAGGCCAGACCTTGGCCGTGGTGCATTCCTGTGACCCTCTCTATCTCTGCTACCTTAGTTCCGAGAGAAACAGCCTCAGATTCACTGCCATGATGCTCTGCCTGATCAGGTCCCCAGCTGTGGAGTCCGCTAACCACAGACCAGACCCTCTGAACCAGAGAGCAAGAAGTGAATTCTTCTTCCTTCAGATTGTCTCTCTGGGACACTTGTTAGAGCAGTGTGAAATTTGACTAACACATCCACAGAAGAGAAATTTGAAGTAATTATTTATTCAAAGAAATCAAATTTGGAGAAAAAAATACCAATTCTTCTAGGTAATTTTGCATCTATCTTAATATCATATAAATGTATGGTTTCATTTCTGAGCTCTCTAGATTGTGCCTGTAAATTATTTCATCTTCTTCATTATTTGCTGTGCTCAGGATGGAACCCAGTCTCACTCATGATAAGAGGAGAGAGCCAACCCTCACAAGCTGTCTTCTGACCTCCACATACAGCATGGCAGGGACGTGCCCACCTTATACATACATAAATAAATAACAACTTTATATAACCACATTCAACATATGGTAAGAAAAGAACTGAATGTCACCCAAGAACCTTCTCCTACTGAGTACATGTGTTCCAGGGAGGGTTATAGAAAGTTAGAAATATGATCTGTTGTTGCTTTTTATTTGCACCGAAGAATAGCTTAGATTAGACATAGGCATGTCAAGTCGGTGTAACTGTTGTAACTCTGGGGAAAGTGGCAGTGGAATTAAAACTGCTAGTGAGAAATCATTTCGGCTGTCTCTGTTGCTAAAGAAAAAGATAGTTCATGTTTTAGAAAGGCTGGTAGACTCAGGGCTTCTGAGAAACAAGCTGTCGCAGTTACCTTTTCAGCTGAGATAAAATACCCCGATGAAAAGCAGTGTGAGGAAGGAAGGGTTCGGTTAGGCTCCCAGTTCCAGGCACAGTCCATCATGCTGGGCGGCCAACGCAGCAGGAGCCTGCAGCAGCTGGTCGTACTGTTTCCCAAGTCAGGAAGCAGTCAACCAAGGATGTTTCTGCTCAGCTAGCTTTCTCCTTTTTAGTGCAGTCTGAGACCCAAGCCCAAGCCCCAGGAAAGGAGGGCCTGTTTTGAAAGTGGGTCTTCCCACCCCCCTTAATCTAATCAAGATTAACTTGCAGGTGTGCCAGGAGGCTTACCTCCAGGTGAGCCGGTACCCTGTAGAGGTGATGATAATTTTTACCCACATCTCCACCAATCCTATAAAAGCTAGTCACTGCAGTGTGTCCATTCCACCAGCAGGGTTTCTAGCTTGTTTTACATTCTAGTCAGACATTAATCTTAAAAAATTGTTGGCTGAACACTTGACATTGTCAATTTTTCTGTAGACTGTGGCCAAAAGTCACGTTTCAATATGCATGTATTGTTAAAAATATGTTTTGTTGACAGGATATGTTCTTGGGCTCGCCATAAAATCCATTGTTGTCTTCACCTTAAAAATATTTGCAATAACAAAGAAAAGAAAACAGACAGTAAGTTGGGAGTCCCTGTAGCTAAATGAAATCAGTTGCGTTAATTAACCTTTGGGCAGTGTGTTACAGATATCTGTGTATGAGACCAGTTTTAGTTCCAAAACAGCCACGTGACTAAACTAATGAAAAAAATACTTGTACAGAAAAAAAATCCTATCTCGACCCACAGTATCTTATCCATATGGTAAAGAGGAGACCCAGTAGCCCCTCATCCCCCCCCCCCATGTATTTGCAAACTAAGCAGAGATGGAGATCTAGTCTAGGCGTTTCAATCAGGCAGCAGAAATTACCTAATTAGGGGAATCGCCTCTGAAACAGTAGGATGTGAAAAACACCTCTCCAGCAGCAACTTGGTGTCCCACTGATTACCACCTCGTCCACTTCAGAGTCTCCTCCTCTCCCCACTCCACATACCCCCCTTCCCCCACTGTATCAGAAGAGAAAAATGTTTGCTTTCTGGAATAAAATGGCGGATTGGACGCTTCCTACAGGCAACCCCGGGACAGAAGAGTCAGGATAACAAAGACAGGGTAACAAATACGGTGTATTCCCAAGAAAGAAAGAAAGAAAGAAAGGAAAAGCATCAAAAACAGGTGACAGGACAGATGAAAAAGGATGGGAAAATACAAAGGCTAGCTAGGACAAAGACAGGAAGAAGCAATCAGCAGCCCCAATCCCCGCAGAGGAGCAGGAGCCCCAACCACGCGTAAGCGTGTCAGTCCTAGTGACAAAAGACTGGCAGTCCCAGCAGCAGGATAAACCCACAGTTCTCACAAGCCTTAATCCAGTGGGGGAGGGGAGATAATGCTTCCTCCGGTGGGGACCCGTTAGGGGCGGGAAAGAAATCTTGCATCCAGTCCCTGCATCCAAAGCCCTATCCAACCCGGTATTTCAGAAGTGCAGTGCTGTACCAGGTGCCTGGTCGAGAAAGGACCTATTGTTTGAGACTAGGCTACTGTGGGACTCCGAAAACAAGGAACAGTAGTCACACGTCAGCGAACGTGGGGCCACTCTGCAACAAAAGCTACCAGGCGCAGATGCAAAGAGGAAGGGTCTGACGTGGGCTGGCTGTGAAGTTTTAGGGGCGGGAGCTCAGCAGGGGTGCCCCCTCCCTGAGAACTGGGGGGGGGGGGCACACACAGCCCGCGGGTCCCAGCAAAGACACAGAGAGATCCAAGTCCCGGCTGGAGGATTCCTTGGCCTCTGGAGTTGCCTCTAGTCTGCCACGCAATGAAAGAAAACACCAAGAGCCCAGAGCTGGCAGATGGCTCTATTTCCAACAGGGAGGCTTGCTGCTAGGCTGGGGCTGCGTGCCCGAAAACAGGTAGACAGCTTGTCATCCTCTCCCGGTGCAAAAACCAGCACTCCTTGATTCCCTTCCGATACACTCCTGGACACCTCTAGGCTTGGACATTTGCCACTGCTGGGTGTACAAATTTAAGTGTGTGGGGGGGGGAGGGGGTCTATGGATTGAGAACCTGCCTGACCCACAACCCCACAACCCGCAAAGTTTCCTGTGGTCAGCTACAGTCGTCAGGGAAGGGAAACTAAAAGAGTGAATGTATCCCTGACCTCGCAGCCCTCCCTTGACTAGGGCAGACCCTCTCCGCAGAGGCAGAAGGCTTTTCAACAGGTTCAGCACTGACCCATCACACTCCGTCCATCTGCCAGACTCTAGTACTAAATGAACCCTGAAGGAAGTTTGGGGTTT
>NC_022013.1:64763252-64764689 GCF_000317375.1 Microtus ochrogaster | reverse complement strand
TGCCTCTGCCTCCCGAGTGCTGGGATTAAAGGAGTGCACAACCACCGCCCGGCTATCACTCCTTATTTTCATCCTTTTATTATTACCTTTATCTTATTATTTAAGACTTTTTGTTGGTTGCATTAATTATTCATAACAATGAGTTTCACTATGTCATTTCCATGCATGTATATAATGTAACTTGACTATATTCACCCCAGTTGCTTATCCTGCTGCTAAAACAGCTCAGAAATTCATTTTTTAAAAATATCAGTGTAGGCAGTCATCTGGATAAGAAATACAACAGTTTGAGAAATTCAAAAAGTCTTGCATTCTGAATAACAACAGCAAATAGAAATTCTAAAAATGAGGGTTCAGCCTTTCCAATAACTCACTGGAAAGCGTCAGAAAGCAGTGGGATAGTGACTTGCAATGATGAAAGGGTGCGTGGTAGAGAAAGGTTGTAAAAAGCTACTCACTCTGGAGGCTGTAGCGCCCTATGCTGTGAGACTCCCGAACAAGACCACCACAGAGCTGGTTTCTTGTGCAAACACAAAGGGGTTTATTGATTACAAGCTCGGGCTTGGACTACCGTCCAACACTCTGGCGCAGTGGGTGAAGAGCAGCACTGAGCATTTACAGTTTGGGGTTTATATATATATAAAAAAGAAACACAAGCAGTAGTACAAGTGGGTCACAGGCTTGCCATTGGGTCTTGGGGTAGCCGCCATTTAACCTGATTGGTTATGGTGAGCACAGAATTGAAGAGTAAAGTAGTTAAAAATGCATCAGGTGTGACTGAGGCATGTGGTTAGTAGCTGTCATTAACCCTGTGGTTCTTGGTTCTCGTCAATCATACGTTCATCAATCTTACCCAGGATGGAGTTTGACTCAATTTTAGGAACTTGGGATCATGGAGAGGGCATAAGGGGGGTGGTCTTAGTTTAGATCAAATTTGGTCCTCACAGAGGCTATTTATTATCATAGCATTACTTAGTTAGTGAATTCTAGTCTAGCTAGCAAGCCTGCCCCAGTAATCCCAGTCTCTACCTCCCAGAGAACTGCGATTACAAGCAGCTGGTATGGCCCAGATTTTGTACAAGAATTCTAGGAATCTTAACTCTGATCCTCACAATTTACAGGGCAAAAACTTTAAGCCATATTCCAGCCCCACTAAGAAGCTAATTCAGTCTCAACATTCCCAGAAATACATTTATCATTACTACCTGTTACAGCCCTTTACTAAATGTCCTGTAACTACTTTGTAGATTAGTCTGGCCTCAGACTCAAAGATCCACCTTCTCCTGCCTCCTGACTGCTGAGACACCTGGCAAAATCCATCTTTTAAGTGAAATGCTTCGG
The DNA here is from genome assembly GCF_000317375.1 of Microtus ochrogaster. Taxonomy (NCBI): domain Eukaryota; kingdom Metazoa; phylum Chordata; class Mammalia; order Rodentia; family Cricetidae; genus Microtus; species Microtus ochrogaster. The sequence goes on along the minus strand of NC_022013.1, from coordinate 64,763,348 downwards.
CCTGTCTGTCATTCTCTCAGGCTCAAAAATCTAAAGAACCACCTAGCCAACAATCTTGAAAATAACAGGGCATGGTGGCGCACGCCTTCAATCCCA
>NC_022013.1:64755579-64762097 GCF_000317375.1 Microtus ochrogaster | reverse complement strand
AATTTAGCTCATATGTCCAGTTTAAATATAACAGGTAATGGTATGGAATACTCAAGTGCCTTTAGAGATCTGAGAGTATGGCATTTAACAAAAGAGCTTCTAAGACAGAGACATGCCAGCTCCCACAGCATCCTTTAGCTCCTCCAAGAAGATACGTGGTCACAAAAGACCTTTGCCTTGAGGCTTGCCTTTGGGTTTGGCAAAGCTACCCACACAGTAAAAAAAGCGGCCTTCCACCTCTTTAGCCAGTATTCTTCTGAATACCACCTGGGGAATGGATCTTCTCATCCTGCCAAGACAGGTAGTCTAAATCTTCCCCCCACAGGAAAATCTCTGGACCTCTTGTACTCAGAAGCTAACAGCAAACACTGTTTCTAGTTCCCCAAAGACTAAGGAGAGACTTGGGATTGCCTGTGTAGCTAAAATAGCTGTCTCATTTCTGCTCATTTATCCCCCTTAGATCTGTCTAATGGCATTTGATGACTTATGGTACTGGTAACTTATTACTATATTTGCTAAGTTTCCTGTTAAAATACAGACAGGTGTGCCTCTTTAACAGGCTTTATAGTCCAGGACTAACAGATTTCAGATGTATCTTCAGAGGTTCAGAGTTTCCAATTCCCTTTAATTGTCTTCTAAAATGTTCATATCTTTTAACCTAAAGCATTAGCCTTTTGCTATGACACCAACATGTAAATCTGTTCCAGTTGCTTTACAGATACCTACAGGTTCCTGTGAAAAAATTCTGCTGCTATCAAAAATCAGGTCTGGTAAAACCTAACAGGATCCAGAACCTATTTTAACCCCACCAATTTTCAAGCATATTTTACAGGTCACTCCTGCTGTCTGGGCCAAGACCAACTTATAAAGAGCTCTCCAGACAATGTCAACACCTGCACCAGCTCCTGGGACTTCACTATTGGTATCAACTCTCCTGGATCCAGGACACCTACCAACTAAAATCTGGTTTTATCTGCGATTGTGTCCCACTTATAACCCGAGCCTCACCTGTACAACCAGGGCACTTCCCTGCCCCATTCTTTCTGGCAGTTAATGACTCTTCCCATAACTAGCCCAATTCATAGGGCCAATAATAACAATATGTTCTCCTCCTAGCCACCTGCCTTCTCATCTCCCTCGAGAAACAGTTGCCTGAGGTCTCCAGGATGACAGTGAACTGGATGCTGCTCCAACCACACCTCTCGTTGAGCGTGAGCCCCCAACTCCCAGCTCTCCCCTCTCTCACATCACCTCATGCCCGCAGAAAGCAGCCAGATTTGAGCCAGTACCTCTTTATCCAAGGAGTCTAAAATGCTTAGTTGAGGTACTTCACCTTAGCTCGCTGGCACCCCCTTATCCAAAAATCCTGGAATGATTGGTTGAAAGCATCACCCCAGCTCCCTAACACCCCTTTATACAAAGAGTCTGGAATATTATAGTCGGGGGGCCTCATCCCAAACTCTGGCATCAATCTTTGGAATACTGGGCAGGAAACTCCATTTCAAACCCCATCCCCTGGGAGATGCCTTAGTCCAAACTCCACCTCCAAGAAAGCCCACCAAACAGTGATGCCCTCCCCAGGGAGGGTCAATAAAGTCTGCCAAAACAGTAACCCCTCCCCAGGGAAGCTCAATATCACTCCCACAGGCTACTTAAACTGCCCCCCATAGAATGAACATGTGATCTCTGAATTTCAAATGGTCTCCCCTTGTCTCTCTCTTTCCCTCTCCGTGCTTTTCTGGGGCCATCCAGGAGTGTTACATTAAACATTGGTGTCTTTTAATTCAGTTTAATTTGGTCTGATTGGAATTATTTGTATTGGCAGAGAGGTTCATCTAAGATGAAAAACCTAACACTTTTAAAGGATGATAAATATATGGCTAGATCTGTTACAACATACTGTATATGTGATCCAAGACTGTTATAAAATATATTATATATAATAATAATAATTTAAGGTGATAAAGATCTATTTCAGATTAACAAAAGCTAACATTCTCAAACATAAATCTGACCCGTTAAGTTAAAATCAGTCACAGTCAAGCTAAAGAATTCTGGGTAAAACACTCTTCAACCACCTCTCAGTTTGGATCCAGCTCTCCAGCCAGATCCTATATTGTAGTCATATTCCACACATACCCAATAGATAGCCCTCAAATGTCCAGAGATCTGGGCATATGATGTCTAAATGTTTACTTAAAAGAGTTTTCATGACTAGGTGGTGGTGGCACACACATTTAATCCCAGTACGTGGAAGGTAGAGGCAGGTGGATCTTTGTGAGTTTGAAGCCAGCCTTGTCTACAAGAACTAGCTCCAGGGGAGGCTGCAAAGCAACATCGAGAAAGAGTGTCTCAAAACAAACAAACAAAACAAAAAACAGAAAAAGGTTTTCATAACAGAGAGACAGGTTAGCTCCTGGCATCAACCTCTATTTCTTCCAAAGAAGATAGATGAGCACAGAAACTCACTTCATCAAGTGAAAGTGCTAGTCACTGAGCAAAACTGTCTTTCACCTAAACAGCTGCAAAAACCTCTTCAGACTGCAGCTGACAAAACACTGGAATCAACAAATATCTTGAGTTGCCTAGGCCAATGGTAGGCTGGTCTTCCTGCAAACTCCTAATCCACAGCATCTTCTGAAGCCTGGCAGGCCCCAGACTAACAGTAGAAGGTGAATGTTGCCCTCAGTGACCATGAAGGGAGTGGCTGTCTAGGCAGCCAATCGAGTCTCTGACATCTTTTAAATCAATAACTCAGGTAAAATTTCATTCTTCTCATTCTCAAGCTCCCCTTGCACCATCTGGTGTGAAAAATTGCTCAGGACTTCAAAACAGATTTGCGCTTCCAGAGCATAGCTATTGGTGCTTTGCAGAAGACATGTGAGGCCTATCTGGTTGGCCTTTTTGAAGATACCAACCTGTGTGCTATCCATCCATGCCAAACATGTAACAATTAGGCCAAAAATATCCACCTAGCACTCAGCATACATGGAGAATGTGCTTAAGAGTCCTCTAGAGGAAGCACAGCATGCTACAACACAAAGACCACCGAGATGTAGGCTGCTCCATTACCCCCACCCTGACCATCAGACCCTGCAAGCTACAAGTCCCACCCTTGTTTACCGAGGTTTTCTGTCCCGCCTGGTCCTGCAGCCGTTCAGTCCCAAAGAATCACACAGAGATCTACATTAGTTATAAACTGATTGGCCCATTAGCTCAGGCTTCTTATTAACTAATTCTTATAACTTACATCAGCCCATAATTCTTGTCTGAGTTAGCCACGTGACTTGGTACTTTTTTTCAATGAGGCGGTCACATCTTGTGTCCTTTGCATCTGGGTCACGACTGCAGACTGAAACTTCCCTCTTCCCAGAATTCTTATTGCTCTGCCTCTATTTCCTGCCTGGTCACCCCACCTATACTTCCTACCTGGCTACTGGCCAATCAGCGGTTTTTATTAAAATACAGTTGACAGGGTACAGACCATTGTCCCACAGCACACCCTGCTCCAAAACTCACCTATCCCCCAGCTACCTCAGTAGAACTCAGAAACATAGTCTGCTACTACACAGAGTGGACAAAGAGGTAAATGACCAGCCACCCAGCAGGACACGCCATTCTCTAGGCCCCTCCATACTGGGGCAAAAACCCTGGGTCCCTCCCCCACCTGCCTTGGCTTCTCTAGACAGCCAGCAGGAAAGCTTCCTGCAGGTAGTCTGCTCCAATACCCCTACCGCATCCATTGGACCCTGCAAGCTACAAGTCTCACCCTGTCCCCCAAACATGCCAATCCCCCCTGAACTTCAGTGGAACTCTGAAACGTAGCTTGGTAATACACAGAGAGGGCCAAGAGGCAGGCTACTGCAAAACCCCTGAGACACAGACAGTGGTAGTACAGAGCAGACCATGAACAGTTCCCAAGATACAGACAGCTACTGCAAGGATAGGACCAACACTCAAAGACACTGCTGGCATCAATTGAAAGAAGAGATGGGTAGGCGACAATGCAAAAATTCATCCAACAGCCTAAAAGCAACATGGTAAAACCAGAGCCCCCAGTGGTCATACAGCAGGAAAACTTGATCATACTAACCCAGAAGAAGCAGAAGAAAACAACTTTAAATGTAACTTTATGAAGATGATGGAGACCCTTAAAGAAGACATTTAAAACTTCCTGAAAAATGGAGGAAAAGACAAACAACAAATTCAAAGAAATTAACAAATCTCTCAGAGAAAACCAAGAAAAAACAATCAAACAGGTTAAACAAACACTTCAAGACTTGAAGTCTGAAATAGAGGCAATAAAGAAAACATGGACTGAGGGAATTATGGTCAATGAACGGGAACTACAGAGGCAAGTATAACCAACAGAATACAAGAGATGAAAGAGAGAATCTCAGGTGTTGAAGATATTATAGAGGAAATAGATTCATGGGTCAAAGAAAACATTAAATCAAACAGATTCTTAACACAAAACACCCAGGAAATCTGGGACATCATGGAAAGATCAAACCTAAGAATAATAGGGATAGAAGAAGGAGAATTCCAGCTCAAAGACACAGAAAATATATTCAACAAAATCATAGACAAAAACTTTCCTTACCTAAAGGATATCCATCCCCATGAAGGTACAAGAAACTTACAGAACACCAAATACACTGGATCAAAAAGTACCCTTGCCATATAATAATCAAAATGAAAAACATACAGAATAAAGAAAGAATATTAAGAACTGCAAAGGAAAAATGTCAAGTAGCATATAAAGGTAGACCTATCAGAATTACACCTGACTTCTCAATGGAAACTATGAAAGCCAGAAAGTCCTGGGCAGATGTGCTGCAGACACTAAGAGACCATTGGTGCAAGCCCAGACTACTATACCCAGGAAAGCTTTTGATCACCATCGATGGAAAAAAAAGATATTCCATGACAAAACCAGATATAAACAATTCCTACTCATAAATCCAGCCCTACAGAAAGTACTAGAAGAAAAACCTGAACCTAATGAAGCTAACCTCACCCACAAAAACACAGGCAACAGATAACCTCAGAGCAACAAAAACCAAAGAAGGGAAACATATACACTACCACTGAAAAATAACAGAAATTAACAATCACTAGTCATTAATATCTCTTAATATAAATGGACTCAATTCACCTATAAAAAAGGCACAGGCTAACAAAATGGATATAAAAGCAGGATCCAGCCTTCTGCTGTATACAAGAAACACACCTCAACCTCAAAGGTAACTGTTATCTCAGAGTAAAGGGTTGGGAAAAGATTTTCTAATCAAATGGACCTAAGAAACAAGCAGGTGTAGCTATTGTACTATCTAACAAAATAGACTTGAAACTAAAATCAATCAAAAGAGACAAAGAAGGATACTTTATACTCGTAAGAAGAACAATACAACAAGATTAAGTCTCAGTCCTGAACATCTATGCCACAAATATAAGATCACCCACATATGTAAAAGAAACATTACTGAAGCTTAAATCACACATCAAAACACACACACTAATAGTAGGAAACTTCAACACCCCACTCTCTCCAAATGGACAGGTCAACCAGACAGAAACCTAACAGAGAAATAAGAGAACGAGCAGATATCGTGACTCAAATGGACTTAACAAACATCTACAGAACATTCCACCAAAATATGAAAGAATATACCTTCTTCTCAGCACCTCATGGAACTTTCTCTAAAATTAACCACATACTTAGGTTTTTTTTTAAAAAAAAAAAGCAAACATTAACAAAAAAAATTGGAGTAAACCCCTGTGTCTTATCAGATCACCATGATTTAAAATTAAAATTCAACATCAACACTAATTTCAGAAAGCCCACAAACACAATGAAATTAAACAGCACTCTATTGAACAACCACTTGGTCAAGGAAGAAATAAAGAAAGAAATTAAAGACTTCCTAGAATTCAATGAAAATGAAGACACAATGTACCCAAACCAAACCATGGTGCTTACTATGAAAGCAGTGCTAAGAGGAAAATTCATAGCACTAAGTGCCTACATAAAGATTGTGGAGAAATTTCACAATAGTGACTTAACAGCACACTTGAAAGTGCTAGAACAAAATAAAGCAAACTCATCCAGGAGGAGTAGATAATAGGAAATAATCAAATTAAGGACTGAAATCAATAAAATAGAATACAACAAATCAATGAAACAAAGTGCTAGTTCTTTGAAAGAATCAACAAGGTAGACAAACTCTTATCCAAACTAATCAAAAGGCAGAGCGAGAACATCCAAGTTAACATAATCAGAAATGAAAATGGGGACAAAAAACATACACTGAGGAAAACCAGAGAACCACTAGGTCATGCTACAAAAACCTGTACTCCACAAAATTGGAAAATATAAAACAAATGGACAGTTTTCTAAATAGGTACCACATAAGAAAATTAAATCAAGACCAGGTGAGCCAGGCGGTGGTGGCGCATGCCTTTAATCCCAGCACTTGGGAGGCAGAGGCAGGCGGATCTCTGTGGGTTCAAGGCCA
>NC_022013.1:64751845-64754855 GCF_000317375.1 Microtus ochrogaster | reverse complement strand
TTAGATGCTGAAAAGCATTCAACAAAATCCAACACCCCTTTATGATAAAGATCTTAGAGAGATCAGGGGTACAAGGAACATATCTAAACATAATAAAGGCTATATACAGCAAGCTGCCAGGCAAGATAAAATTAAATGGAGAGACCTAGGACAGAGAGAGTCTGAGGAAACAAGCTCTACCGGAAGCAGAAGCCAGGAGCAAACCCACTCCCAGGAGCCAACCCATTCCTGGGACAGACCAGGATTGAGCCAGTGACCTGACTCAGAGTCTGCCATCTACACCAAACCGGAGTGGGACTGAACCAGCTACCTAGGACAGGGAGACAAGTTCCACCAGGAGCAGAGGCTAGGAGCAAATCCAGTCCTGGGACACAGGCAGATCAAGAGTGAGCCAGTGACCAGATCCAGAGTCAATGATCTCCACCTGAACAGGTACAGAGGAGTAACCACTGAGTGAGTGAGCCAGAGACTGCTGAGGGTCCAGATGTGAATTCCAAACCTTAAAGGGAATAGACCTAAGTCAACACATCATGGATGTGGTCATGAGTCTAGGACCTCCCAGGAATTAGGCCTAAGCACGGACATCTGCCAGTCTGGGTGTGAGTGAACAAGGGTCCTCCCAAAGAATAGACAGGAACCAGATATCTCGGCTGGGCGAGACATGAGTCTGGGACCTCAGAGAGAATAGGCCTGAGCCAGGACCTCTGTGGGTTTGGGCATTGATCTGGGACATCAAAAAAAAAAAAAAAAAATAGCAGGAACACGCAGGTCTGAGCCTGAGTCTGGGACCTCTGAGGAAGGAAGCAGGTCCTCTGTGGATTCAGACCATAACAAGAAATCTTTCCAGGTCCAAATTCAACCCAGGGACTTCTGCTGGAAGGAATCCAGGCCAGGATTTACAGATACAGGTCAAAGTCAGTAATCTAGGCCAAAGTAGCCCTGAGGCAAGGAAGTCCACCTTGGGCAACAAATCCCACAAGAATAGGACTGAATGAGCCACCTAGGACTGAGAGAGCCTGAGGAAACAAGCTCTACCAGGAGCAGAAGCCAGGAGCAAATCCAGTCCCAGAGCCAATCCAGTCCTGGAACACTGGTAGATCAGGACTGAGCCAGTGACCAGATCCAGAGTCAGCAATCTCCATCAAAAAAGGTCTAACTCCAAGCCAGGGACTTCTGCAGGAGACAATCCAGACCAGGATTTACAGAAACAGATTAAAGCCAGCAACCTAATCAAAAATAGTCCCAAGACAGCAAACTCCAAAGGAGCAGAGCAAAGCACAGGAGCACTGAGCTATCTCCAGTAAAAAGAGTAACCAATGGAGTAACTAGAACTGTGACACTGACTCTACCATGAGGAACAATCATCTGAGCTTTGGATTCACTGGCACCAAGATTATTCAATAGCATCTCAGACAGCCCCAACCATACCTATTAGAGGAAAAGATGAGTGGAAAAGGTAAAATCACATGCTACACCACAAAGAGCAACACAACACCAGTAAAACCTAAAGACCCTACAACAACAGCAGAACTTGAACAACCAAATATGGATGAACAAGAAGAAAATGACCTAAAACATAACTTCAAGAGAATATTTGAAATTCTTAAAGATGAAATGAGAAATTCCCTTAAAGAAACAAAGGGAAAGTCTAACAAAAAAACTGGAAGGTACCAGCAAATCACTTAAAGAAAACCAAGAAAAAGAACTCAAACATATAAAAGAAACTATCCAGGACTTGAAAACTGAAATAGAAACAATAAAGAAAACACAAGCCAAAGGAATTATAGAAAAAGGAATCGTGAGAAAAAGATCAGAAACGACGAACACAAGCATCAACAGCAGAGTACAAGAGATGAAAGAGAGAATCTCAAGCACTGAAGATACAATAGAGGAAATAGACTCATCAGTTAAAGAAAACATTAAATCCAACAAAAGCTTAACCCAAAATATCCATGAAATATGGGACACCATGAAAAGGCCAAATCTTAGAATAATAGGTATAGAAGAAGAAGTTCAACTCAAAGGCACAGAAAATTTATTTAACAAAATCATAGAAGAAAACTTTCCCTACCTAAATAAAGATATGCCTATGAAGATACAAGAAGCTTACAGAACACCACATAGACTGGATCCAAAAAAAAAAAAAAGTCTTCTCACCACAAAATAATCAAAACACTAAACATACAGAGGAAAGAAAGAATATTAAGAGCTGCAAAGGAAAAAGGCCAAGTAACATAAGGGTAGACCTATCAGAATTACACCTGACTTCTCACCGGAGACAATGAAAGCCAGAAGGTCATGGTCAAGCATTATGCAGACATTAAGAGACCAAGGAAGCCAGTCCAGACTACTATACCTAGCAAAACTGCCGATCACAATAGACGAACAAAACAAAATATTCCATGACAAATCTAGATTTTACCAATACCTAGCCACAAACACAGTCCTACACAAAACACTAAAAGGAAAACTTCAACCCAAGAAATATGGCTACACCAACAAAAACACAGACAATTGATGATATCATAACAGCAAACCCTGAGGAAGAAAAAAATGCACGAATTAATATCACCAACAATGAAAACTAAATTAACAGGAGTTAGCAATTCACTAATAATTAAGATAATTATTTAATCACTGATAATTAAGATCCCTTAATGTAAATAGATTTAACTCACCCATAAAAAAAGACAGACTAACAGATTGGATACAAAAACAGAATGCATCTTTGTTCTGCATACAAGAAACACATCTCAACCTAAAAGACAGACATCGTCTCAAGTAAAAGGTTGGGGAAAAAATATACCCATCAAATAGTCCAAAAAGTATATATCAAATGGATGCTCAATCGTGAAAAAATGAGGTACAAGAAAAATGTGGTCCATTTATACAATAGAGTACTACACAGCAAAAAAAAAAAAAATAACAACAGCTTGAATTTTGCAGGAAAATGGATGAAGCTAGCAAATATTATTTTGAGTGAGGTAACCCAGACACAGAAAGACAATTA
>NC_022013.1:64749745-64750752 GCF_000317375.1 Microtus ochrogaster | reverse complement strand
AAAAGGGGAAATTAAGACTTCCTAAAATTCAATGAAAATGACCACACAACATATCCAAATTTATGGGACCCAATGAAAGCAGTGTTAGAGGCAAGTTCATAGCACAAAGAAGCTGGGAAAATCCTACACTAGTGAAGTAACAGAACATTTGAAAACTTTAGAACAAAAGAAGTAAACTCACCTAAGAGAGCTAGGCAAAAAAAATAATCAAAGTGAAAGCTGAAATCAACGAAATAGAAATGAAGAACAGAATACAAAGAATCAATGAGAAAAAGAGTTGGTTCTGCGAGAAAATCAACAAAATAAACAAACTTTATCCAAACTAACCAAAAGGCAAAGAGAGAATATCCAAATTAACAAAATCAGAAATGAAAAGGAGGACATAACAACAGACATGGAGGAAATACAAAGGATCATCAGGTCATATTTTGAAAACCTGTACTCCACAAAATTGGAAAACTTAAAGGAAATGGAAAACTTTCTGGATAAATATCACTTAGCAAAATTAAATTAAGACCAGGTAAGTAAATTAAGCAGACCAATAACTGCTGAAGAAATAGAAAAAGTCATCAAAAGACTCCCAACCAAAAAAGGCCAGGACCAGATGGTTTCAACTCAGAATTCTACAAGACTTTCAAAGAGGAACTAATGCCAATACTCCTCAAATTATTCCACACAATAGAAACAGAAGGAACATTGTCAAACTCTTTTTATGAGACTACAATTACCCTGAAACCCAAACCACAGAAAGACAATACTAAGAAAGAGAATTACAGAACAATCTCACTCATGAACATTGATGCAAAAATACTAAATAAAATACTAGCAAATTGAATATAAGAACACATCAGAACCATCATCCACCATGACCAAGTTGGCTTTCTCCCACAGATGCAGGGATGGTTCAACATACAAAAATCTGTCATCATAATCCACCATACAAACAAGCTAAAAAATAAAAACCACATGATCATCTCATTAGATGCCAAAAAAGCATTTGAGAAAAT
>NC_022013.1:64738182-64740115 GCF_000317375.1 Microtus ochrogaster | reverse complement strand
TCAAAGGCTTGGACTGTGTTACTGCAGAGTTGTTCGTGCACCATTAGCCACAGTGACACTGTCACTTGGACCAAATTTGTCCCAACAGCCTGAGACCTGCTGCAGTTGTTGCTGTTCTCTACAGTCATTCAGCTGCTGTTCCGGGAACAACGAGGAATAGTTACAGTCATCCATCTGCCCCTGCCCCAGCACACCAGGAACAGCCAAAGACAGAGGACACTGGCTTTCTCGCGTCTCAGCTCAATCACCCTTATAAAACCGCACACACATAGGGGGAGGTGTAAAGTCTGTTGGTTTGAAGGAGAAAGAAGATCCAGTTCCACTGGTACCTTGATAGCACACAGTTCCACCTGATCTCATTCTATTGCTTTATACCATAGCATTCACCAGAAGCTTCCTGGGGCTCCAAAGAATAGATTGGGAGACTCAATGGTGCCACCTGGTGATAAGAGACCTGCTCAACGCTGTAATTGGGAGCTTGCCCCTGGGTATCTTGGTGTCCTGTAAGTATGTAGTCTTGGCTCTTGTGCATTCTCTTGGTGTCAAAACTTTTGTCTCTAAATTTTGATAGCCTTGCTCTTCTATTCTGAAACCAGTTCTAAAGAGAAAAAGGAAATTGTTAATCAAATCTGCTTTCTAGCAGTGCCCCACAGTGTTCTTTTCCTCTTCCCCTTTTCCCTTTGTTTTGACACAGGGTCTTCCTATTATGTAGATCTGGCTGTCCTGGAACTCCCTATGCCTCAAACTCAGAGATCCACCAACAGAGCAATGGGAGTAAGATGTGTGTCACCCTGCCAAGTTTCACAGTCATTTCCACAGGAACTTTCACAGGGTAGTAAGAGTCAGCCTTACTGTCTTTCTTCCTGACCTTAAAAAGACAGGGAAAAATGAAGTATGGAAGCCTGCTCCAATCAGCCCTGTTACAGCCTCTGCATTTATACAGAACAAGCCAGAACTGCCCCTTAACACTTCCTAGACACTTCACCTAGCTGCCCCCAGCCAAGATACAATAAATTACAAGCTATATTCTTATGGGTGACACAAAACGAGGCAAGACTTAGCTAGCCATGGCATGGTAGGTGTTTTATGTGGTCCTAAGCACATCTGGATTCATTTTTAGCATCCTTAAAAATAATAGCTATACATGAAAATCATGGTCCAAAGCTTTTGCAGGGAAGGGGGGTGTAGAAATTATAAAAAAATATTTTAAAGATGGAGGACAGGCCTGAGAGCACACACTTTTAAACCCAAAACTTGGGAGCAGCAGGATCTCTCTGTGAGTTCAAGAGCAGCCTGGCTGACATAGTGAGTTCCAGGATGGCCGGGGCTACATAATGAGATCCTTTCTCATAATTATCAAATAAATAAATAAGGGCTTGAGATACACACCCATAATCCTAGCACTTGGAAAACTGAGGCAGGAAGATTCAGAGTTTAAAGTCACTAGTGAGGAACCTACTCACTTTGCTAAATGATCATGTTAAAAATTTTGTGTATTGTTGGTTTTCGAAACAGGGTTTCTCTGTGTAGTCTTATCCTGGACTCACTCTGTAGATCAGGTTGTACTCACACTCAGAGATCCACCTGCCTCTGCCTCCCGAGTGCTGGGATTAAAGGCGTGCGCCGCCACCACACTTTAATTAACACAACCGCAAGTGTTAAGGGGCAGTTCTGGTTTGTTCTGTGTAGATGCAGAGGCTGCAATAGGGCTGATTGGAGCAGGCTTCCATACTTAAACATGGAAGTGGGAGGGTCGGGGAGGGGTTGCACAGCTCACAGTCTTCGTAATGTGCAGGCCTAGGAAAGGCTGTCTTCATTTTTCCCTGTCTTTTCAAGGATTGTTTTTATAATCATATGTTTGTGCTGCTTTCAACCTATCAAAGGTACTTCTTTTTTTGTTGTTTCTTTTTTATTTATTTATTAAAGATTTCTG
>NC_022013.1:64729586-64737372 GCF_000317375.1 Microtus ochrogaster | reverse complement strand
TCTTCCAATTTTATTTTTCAAGGCAATTCTTTCTCCCCTTCCCTTGTTATATATCTGGTCTCTCAGCAGACTGTTCCACCTTTAAAATGGACAACATTTTCAATACTAAAATCAACACCTGGAAGTCTTCCTATTCTGCCCTTGCCATAGCTATCACCAGCATAAAACCATCACAGTTCCTATGCTGCGTAATGCCAATAACTTTTAGTTTGTTGCTGTTATTTGGAGACAGGGTTTGTCCCTGTAGCCCTGGGTGTCCCGGAACTTGCTCTGCAGACCAGGCTGGGTCTCAAAAAGAATCCCCCTGCCTCTCACAGCACCCATGTCAGTCTACGGACTAAAGGCATCCACAACCATTCATGGCCTAAATTTTTTATCTTATGTTGTATGGGTGTTTTGCCTGCTTGTGTATCTGTGTACCATGCTTGTGACATGCTTGTAAAGGTCAGAAAAGGATGTCAAATCCTCTAGAACTGGAGTTCCAGAGGCATGAGCTGGGTGGGTGCTGGGCATTGAGCCTAGCTCCTTTAGAAGAGCAGCCTGTGCTCTTGAGCCATCTCTCCAGACCTGGAGGGGCTTACATCCTTCAAGTTCCTGCTTCCAAATGTCCCTCATAATAAGTTATTTTCTATCTAAGCTGTGTCAAATTGAAAAAAAAAATGACATGTTAACAATGCCTGATGCCAAGACATGTCAGCTTTTCTATGATTCTTTGCTTCATTTTCCAAATGGCCCACAAAAGGGCATATCCTCATGAAAAGCTGCAGAGATCTGACTTACTTCAATCACATACACTGTGCACCTGCACTCTTGTGCCAGATTTTCCTTGGTTGTGAAATCTGGATAACGATCCTGTTCAAATGATTGTTGAAGTATCTTCAGGTCATCCTTGGTAAACTTATGTCGTGGTTTTAACCTTCCTCTTCCACGCTCTGCTCTTGCTTTACTGCAACTGTCTTCTTTGTCAGGAGATCCAGGAAAATGTGGAAACAGAAATGCATTAGACATCAGAAGCACCCAGAGATGCTCCAGAGCAACAACAACACTCATTTGTTGACTGACTTATTCATGAAAACGTTTTTCTTTTAAAAGAAACAACAACACATGATGTTCTCATTGGATGCAGAAAAGGCCTCTGACAAAAAATCTTACGGCCATTCAAAAAGTCCTGGATAAATTAGAGCTACAGGAACATATTTAAATATAATAAAGTTAATTTCCAGCAAGTCTATAGCTAATATCAAGTTAAGTAGAGAGAAACTCAAAGCAATTTCACATAAATCAGGAATGAGACAAGACTGTCTACTCTCCCCATATCTATTTGATATAGTACCAAGTTTTAGCTAAAGCACTAAATTGGAAAAGAAGAAGTCTAATTTGTGAATAATATAATAGTATACATACACTAAAAAATACACTAAAGATTCCACCAGGGAACTCCTACAGCTGATAAACACCCTCAAAGAGGTTGCATACAAATAAGATCAGCTCAAAAAATCAGTAGTCCTCGAATATAGAAACGATAAACAGATGAGAAAGAAATCAGGGAAGCAACACCTCTCACAATAGCCACAAATAAAATAAAATATCTTGGTGTAACTCTAAGCAGATGGAAGACTTGCAAGGTAAAAACTTCAAGTCTTTGAAGAAAGAAATTGCTTCTAGTAGGTGGAAAGATCTCCCATGCTCATGGAGAAGTAGGAGGTAACTAGGAGAGGGAAGAGAAACTATAATCAGGATATATTGTGTGAGGAAAAAAATCTATTTTCAATAAAAGAAAGAAAAAAAAAGAAAAGAATGGCTACTACTGAAAAAATACTAAATTAGGAGCTGGAGAGGTGGCTCAGCTCTTCCCAGCACTAACATGGTGGCTCAAGCTTCCTGTGACTACAATACCAGGTGATCCAGCACCCTCTTCTGACCTCCGTGGGCACCAGGCGTGCACACACAGGCAAATACTCAAATACGTAAAATAAAAACAAATATTGTTTAGACTGACTTAATCAGCCCAAGGGAATAGCTGAGAACTAGGGTAGGCTCTACTTACTCAAGTTCACCCCAGTGTTAAAATCACCTTGACGCTAACTCACCCCCTCTCGTGCCATTACCCACTCTGAGAGGCAGTGGCCTGCAGGATCCGATCACTTTGTATAGGCCCTACATTTAGTACTGATACATTGAGGATGCTTTTTTCAACATGCTAACTTTATGGCCATGACCATAGTACTCAGATTCATTCAGATGACTACAATAAACATTCACAAAGTGAGAGTTTTAGACATTTAATTGTGTAACAGGTTAAAATAATAGATTGGTCATGCATTTAAATATTTTAATATAGGGTCATCAAGATGGCTCAGAAAGGAAAGTTTCTTAACCCCAAGCCTGACAGAATTTGTTTGACTCTTGGGATCCACATGAGGACAGAACTGGCTCCCTAGAAATTGCTTCTGGCTTCTGTGTGCCCTCCCCTCAAGCAAAGCAAAGTCCTGGTTTATTAAACAAACTGCTAATACCATTAAACGCTACACTTTTAAATCCAGTAGGTGAATTTTGTTTTTCACCAACCAATTTGAAAATATATTTTAGCTGGGCAGTGGTGGTGCATTCCTTTAATC
Organism: Microtus ochrogaster; assembly: GCF_000317375.1. NCBI lineage: Eukaryota > Metazoa > Chordata > Mammalia > Rodentia > Cricetidae > Microtus > Microtus ochrogaster. Next base: position 64,734,754 of record NC_022013.1, on the reverse strand, counting down.
CCAGCACTCGGGAGACAGACAGGCAGATCTCTGAGTTTGAGGCCAGCCTGGGCTACAGAGCAATTTCCAGGCTCCAAAGCTACACAGAAGAACCCTGTCTCATAAAACCAAAAGTGGAGGAAAGAAAAAAAGAGAAGAAAAGGAAAGAAAGGAAGGAAGATTACCCGACTCTGCCATTGTTATAGCAGCAAAGAACAGAGGAAAACATAAAGGTGGATGTCACATTCCAACAGCCAAGGGAAGAAAGAAGATGACCATGTGTCTCAAATCTCTACAAGGCTGAGACATGAGTATAGCTGGTCCTTCAACCCAGCAGTAGGTTGAATTTACTAGGCAGGCAAAAGTCATAGCTAGAGAATCAGAGCTCTTGGCCAGTCCCAACAGCTCCAGGAACCCCATGGGTCCAGCATTTTACATTGTCTGCCTCAGGTAACATGCCTCAGTTTGAAGCGTTTCTTCCTTAGGAACTATTTCTGATGTGGAAAAGAAAATCAGCCTTACACTACTTTGTCTGCCCAAGGGGAGTCCTTTACATTGCTCTGACAATTCTATACCAGATTAGCCGGTCCCTGGCTCTTATAATATATACTCCTGAATTTATCCAGTATTTTTTTTTCTGGTGGTACAGACTGAACCCAGGGCCTCACACTGGCCTACCAAGTAATCTACCACTGACCTGAGTCCCCAGTTCTCCTCCATCAAAAAGCACCTCTACAAAAATTCAGAAAACTGCCGGGCGATGGTGGCGCACGCCTTTAATCCCAGCACTCGGGAGGCAGAGGCAGGCGGATCTCTGTGAGTTCGAGACCAGCCTGGTCTACAGAGCGAGTTCCAGGACAGGCTCCAAAGCCACAGAGAAACCCTGTCTCGAAAAACCAAAAAAAATCAGAAAACTAAAAGAGCCCAAAGTCCCTACCTCTTGATTCAGCCCTCTTCCCTTTGGACCAGGGATTATTCCTGAGGCCGTGTTCATCATGGACATTCACTTTGATACAGAAGGCTGCTGGGCTGGGGCCATTCTCTAACACACATCCTGCTTATCTCCACACTGACCCAACACTGCAAATGCAATCCCAAGCATAGTTTTATGTTACCTGCAAATAGTTTCATGTAGACCTCTAAAATAGGAGACGCCCCCTTTAATGTAACCACACGTTTATTTGTAGGCACTTGAGTCTCTGGGGAATTCCCACTAACCATTTCACCAGGCAGCAGACAGGAGCAATTACACTGTTTATAAGAGTGGCCTTCATTCTACAAGCTACTTTTAAGAGATTTAAAAAAGGAGAAATGGTAGCTCACATCCCTACAAACAGACAAACAAAAGCCCAGATGCAGTCGTGCCCAACTTGTAGGCAGACTGTGCCGGGATGAATGCAGCCCAACACATCTGTAGATAAATACGTCAAAATATCAAAGGTTAGAGATTCCTGGGTAGATAAATAGCCAGCTACAAAAGCCAGAGTTTGGTCCCTATGCAAGGAACTTACCTTTAGAAGCCATTTGGGAAATTTCCAATCCCAAACCTTGCTCACTGCAGAAAAGGGAAAAAAAAGCCTTTTTTTCTAATTATATAATAAGTGAAGAGCCAGGCAGTGGTGGTAAACGCCTTTAATCTCAGCTCCCGGCACTCAGGAGGCAGAGGAATGTGAATTTCTGTGAGTTCAAGATCAGCCTGGTCTACAGAGCGAGTGCCAGGACAGGCTCCAAAGCTACAGAGAAACCCTGTCTCAAAAAACCATAATGATAATTAATAATAATAATAATAACAATAATAATAATAATAATAAAATAAGCGAAGGCTGCCCCCTCCTCAGAAACGCCCTAAAGAACCCACCAAACCTTCAATCAAAACAAGGCTCCACCCTTGACCCAGCCTTATTCTTCACCCAGGACCACCAGTCTGCCTTTTCAAACACACCTTGCGTTCCTTAGACACACACCAAAAGGAATCTTCATATTTAATTCCTGTGTTATCTTTATAATGTTGACATTGTTTTATTCCCACCGAGGCTGGAAGGCAGTGAGGGTAGATCTCCTAGACCAGAGTGAGCTGAGGACCTTGAAGCTCAAGCTTACCACATTCCACTGATGTAGTACAGACAAGTGAAAGCTACGTGAGAACCAAAGTCTGTCTAGCTCACAGTGTCCATGACATTCAATAAATGAGGGATTAATGAATACTGAGAATATAGGAAATAGATGGCCCATGGTGACATTGAAAAGGACATTATAAGACTCTTGTGGGGTTTTTTGTTTGTTTGTTTTGGTTTTGATTTTTCCAGACAGGGTTTCTCTGTAGCTTTGGAGCCTGTCCTGGAACTAGCTCTTGTCGACCAGGTGGGCCTCAAACCCACAGAGATCCGCCTGCCTCTGCCTCCCAAGTGCTGGGATTAAAGGCGTGTGCCACCACTGCCCAGCTGACTTTTGTGTTCTATAAGCATTGAATTGTTTGGTTTCTGAGTATCTCTTGTAGCCCAGGTTAGCCTCAACTCCCGCCCCCCACCCCACCCGGCCTGTCTGAAGATGACCTTAAATTCCTGATGCTCCTACTGACTCCTCCCATTTTAACCTTTAGTTCTAATCAAGAATGGGGAAAATGGACACTTATAATTCCAAACTACTCAGAAAGTTGAGGCTCGAACTCTACCTCCAGAGCTCTGGAACTAAAGACATGTGCCACCACCACCGATCAGAAATAATGTTTTGGGCTGGAGAGATGGGTCAGTGGTTAAGAGCATTACCTGCTCTTCCAAAAGTCCTGAGTTCAATTCCCAGCAACCACATGGTGGCTCACAACCATCTGTAATGAGATCTAGTGCCCTCTTCTGGCCTACAGGCATACACACAGAACATTGTATACATAATAAATAAATAAATAAATATTTTTTTAAAAAAAAGAAATAATGTTTTTAACTGAGCAAGTTAATGGCAGGAGTCACAGAGGAGCAAGGTTAAGTTGGAGCTCTGAGTTTCCGGCTTGATTTCAGGATGGATCATGTTCGGTAGCCATAATGAAGCTGAGGTTAAAGGAACACACCAGTGAACACCCAGAGCATGACGTCCTGGGCAACCCCGCTCAAGAGCAGTGGCTGTAGTGGTCCTGTGCTGTCTGCTTAGGGACCTCAACCATTGCTCTGGGAGCAGTACCATGTTCACTGGGATAGATGGGGGTGAGATGATGTTAGAGATGCGCTGAGAGAGACCAAAATGATGCTTCTCCAGAAAGCTGGCTCATCTTTATTCCCAGGTTGCTACCTGCTTCCAGCAGTCTCCTCCTGTGAGCACGCACTGGACTCTCATGGCTTTACCTCCAGTCTCCACAAACACTGTCGTTTAAAGCTCTGGCATGCCCCACTGTGCCGGAGGAGGCCTGGGACACACTACCAATCTCCTAGATCATCTCCAAAAGCTTATAGGCAGAGAGAGAAGAGATGTCCCAAGCCAGACCTGGTGGGACACGCCTTTAATGCCAGCACTAAGGAAGCAGAGGCCAGGTAGATTTCTATGAGTTTGTGGTCAGCCTGGTCTACAGAGTGAGTTCCAGGACAGCCAGGGTTACACAGAGATATCCTGTCTCAAAAACATAATAAACGAGAAAGAGAGCCGTCCCAGCTGGCAGGCAGGCAAGGCAGTAAACGAAGAAGGAAAAAAGAAGGGGAGAAAGAGGACGCAGAGAAAGAAAGGCACCGTGAGGCCGAGGCAGCTGCTGACAAAGGCAGCTGAAGTTGAGGAGGGAGATGGTGCTGACTGAATAACTAGTCAGCCAGAGAGAAAAAGTCAACCGTAAAAGTGTGGAGGGACTAGAGAAGTGGCTCAGAGGACAGAGTGCTCACCTAAGTACACAGGGCTCAAACCCAGCCCCAGCATAAAGTGGCTGTGAGGGCACCTATTGAGAATCCCAGTACTCAGGAAGCAGGAGCGGGAGGATCAGAAACTCAAGGTCATCTGAGCTACTAGAGGATTGGGGGGGCCAGACAGAAATAAATTATATAGAAAAACAGATGGCTTGATCTAGCCGTCCCTACCCCCACCCAACTTCCCATCTTGGACGTGGGCCACAGATGATTAATTCTCTCCTCTATCCAAAGCATGTTCCCACCACAACCAAAAAAAAACACATTAGCTTGTAGTAAATGTGGAAAGCAATACGAGTAGCTTGCTTTCTTTTTCTTTTGAACTGGAAAGTGTATACATTATGCATGATTCAAACATTCAAACCTTGCCTCAGGCAAGCCCTAGACACTGAGTCCCAGCCCCAGTCTTCTGGGCCTGTTTGGTGAGTGTATGAAACAAATCTGGTCCTACAACAAGGATCTTTTTTCTTTTTCTTTCTTTCTTCTTTTTCTTGAAACAGTTTCACTGTATATCCCTGGCTATTCTGGAATTCTCTATGTAGGCCAGGTTGGCCTCAAACTCATAGAGACCCACCTGTCTCCTCCTCGCAAGCGCTGGGATTAAAGGCCTGTGCCATACTTGGCTAGCAAGGATTTTATCTGCTGAATTGTTCTACCCAAAAACAAGATGTAGGGTAAACCTATGCTTCTTCTAGCATTTGTTTTCTTCCCCAAAATTCAAAGTTCCAGACAGGTATGTTGCTGTTTGCTGTCATTTTCTCTCAGCATCCTGAGTTCCCACTTAGGGGTGACCTGTCCTGTCCCTGCTACCTCAAGCTGCTGCCAGGAAACCCCAGGAGCAGAAACCCCCTGTGCCCACTGTCTTATCATCTCTTCAGTTCCAGTCTGCCCCTCCTCTCTCTCACTCCATTATTTAGGCATCACTGGCAAAGACTGATGCCAAAAAAAATCTGTTCCAAATTGCTCAATCTTTTTTAATGTTCCTAAGTCATCAATTGTGGCAGCCAATGTCTCCATCCCTCTCCATTCCCTTCTTCTCCCCCACTCTCTCAGGCTAGGCTTTTGTGGGCATCCACCAAGTTCTTCAACCTTTTGAAAAATACCCCACAGATGGTGTTCAGCCCCACAACACAGCATTGTGTGATGCAAGCTCTTGTGTTTTTGTTTTTTGTTTGTTTGTTTGTTTCTCTTTTTGAGACATGGTTTCTCTGTAGTTTTGGAGCCTGTCCTGGAATTCACTTGGTAGACCAGGCTGGCCTCGAACTGACAGAGATCTGCCTGCCTCTGCCTCCCGAGTGCTGGGATTAAAGG
>NC_022013.1:64722479-64729201 GCF_000317375.1 Microtus ochrogaster | reverse complement strand
GGGGGTGGACAGAAGGGGGAAAGGGAGATGGGGGGGCAGAAGCTGCTTCTTTAAGAGGGAAACTGAAAAGGACTTTTTTCTTTTTTAAAGAAGAATTATTTATTTCATATGTATGAGTATTTTGTCTGCATGCATCTTTGTGTAACACATGCCTGGTGGCATGAGAAGCCAAATGAGGGTACCATATCCCATAAGACTGGAATTATAGACAGTTGTGAGCTGTATTGTGGGTGCTAGGGTTTGAATCTGGGTCCTCTGAAAGAGCAGCCAATCAATCTCTCAAGTCCCTTTAGGACTTTTCTTGATGTTACTTTCCTGCTCCCAGGACAGCCAGGGCTACACAGAGAAACCCTGTCTAGAAACAACAACAACAACAAAACCTCATTGCCCCTATTGTTTTGTGTTATCATTAATTTTTTTTAACTAAAACAAAATTAAATGGGGGGTGCAAGATGGTTCATGAGTAAATGTACCTACTGCCAAGCCTGGTTACATGGGTTCAAGCTCTGGAACCTACATAGTGAAACATAAAAAATCAACTCCTACAAGTTGTTCTCTGACTTCCACATGGAAACTTACCTCCTACACACACACACACACACACACACACACACACACACACACGAGAAGAAAGAAAGGAAGGAAGGAAGGAAGGAAGGAAGGAAGGAAGGAAGGAAGGAAGGAAACAGGTATACAATCAACGTGTTTCATTGTCTTGTGATGGTAAAAGTTTACTTTAAATGCGTCTACACATGGTGACATATGCCCTTAATCCCACTCAGGAGGCAGAGGCAGGCAGATTTCTATAAATTAAAGGCCAATGCCAGCCAGGACTACATAGCAAAATTCTGTCAAAAAAAAAAAAAGGATGTTAAGTCTAAATGTCTAAAACCATGCTTCAATTGCACCAACTTCAAAAATGTGCCATTTCTAGAGAAATTCCCAGAAATCCACAAGGATGACCCCAGTTAAGACCCTAAACAATAACGGAGAGGGTGCCTGAACTAGCCTTGCCCTGTAGTCAAACTGATGACTATCCTATTATCTTAAATGTTACCGTAGAACCTTTATCCAGCAACTAATGGAAACAGAGGCAGAGACCCGCAGCAAAGCACTGGGCTGAACTCCCAAAGTCCAGCTGAAGAGTGGGAGGAGCGAGAATACGAAGAGGTCAAGATCCTGATGGGGACAGCCACTGAAACGGTATCCCTGAGCTAATGGGAGCCTTCCAACTGCAGCCTGACAGAGAGGGAAGCAGCATAGGACCAAACTAGGCTCTTTGAATGTGGGTGACAGTTGTGTGACTGGGGCAGATTGTGGGGCCACTGGCAGTGAGACCAGGATTTATCCCTACTGCTTGTTCTGGCTTTTTGGAACCCATTCTCTCTGGAGGGATACTTTGCTCAGCCTAGATATAGTGGGAAGGGTCTTGGTCCTGCCTCAAAGTGATGTGCTAGACTTTGTTGACTCCCTATGGGAAGCCTTTCCCTCTCTGAGGAGTGGATGGGAAGTGAAATGGGGGGTAAGGTAGAGGTGACGGGAGGAGCAGAGGGAGTAGGAACTGGGATTGGCATGTAAAATGAAAAAAGAACATTTTTAAATAAATAAATATTTTAAAAAACATACCAATTTCGGGGCTGAGAGATGACTCAGAGGTTAAGAGCACTGACTGTTCTTCCAGAGGTCCTGAGTTTAATTCCCAGCAACCACATGGTGGCTTACAACCATCTATAATGAGATCTGGTGCCCTCTTCTGGCCTGCAGGGATACATGCAGGCAGATGCTATATACATTATTAATAAATAAATCTTTTAAACTATGCCTGCCAATTTCTTTCATCAAGACAAAATGGGGGGGGGGACTCAGGAGGAAGAGGTAGGCGGATCTCTGTGAGTTCGAGGACAGCCTGATTTTTTTGGTTTTTTGTTGTTTTTTTTTTTTTCTTTTTCGAGACAGGGTTTCTCTGTGGCTTTGGAGCCTGTCCTGGCACTAGCTCTGTAGACCAGGCTGGTCTCGAACTCACAGAGATCCGCCTGCCTCTGCCTCCCGAGTGCTGGGATTAAAGGCGCTCGCCACCACCGCCCGGCCTGACAGCCTGATCTTTACGAGCTAGTTCCATGACTGACAGGCATCAAAGCTACACAGAGAAACCCTGTCTCGAAAAGCAAAACAAAACGACAAAATGAATGAGTCCCATAAAAATGCAACACACACAGCTGATAAACTGGCAAAATTAGAGATTTGGCAGAATTACTTTTTCTAAGATGTATTTTATTTGTAGTATGAACAGGCTAAGGAACCACGCTAAGCTTACTTGGGGGGGGGGGATAGCCTGACACCGCTGGCCGCCCGCCCGCGGTGTATGGCCCCACCCATTAAACAAATGAGGAGGAGGCTCAATACTTCTCGTGGTGCACATCTCACCGGACTGGCTCGGAAACTAGTCTCGCCATTATGAGGGCGGCAAAACAGGAGCCACTCTAGCTGAAATAGGGAGGTGCCTCCTGCACCGGATTCCCGGGGTCACCCGCAACCGAAACCTTCTGGGTCTGGTGCACAGGAAGCCGCTCGCCTCGCCCGGTGTAAAAGACAGCCCAGAGGAGTCGCTACAGCGATGGGGACGGCGCCAGGTGCAGGCTACTTCCAAAGGGGCAGCCTGTTCTGGTTCACAGTCATCACCGTCTCCTTCAGCTACTACACGGTAAAGCCGGCAAGCGGCAGGCACGGGTGGCGCAGTCGCACTAGCGTGCCCGAGCTAAGCCTGGGAAACCGGCTCGCCCGGCTCGCCCTGCGTGGACGAGGGTGGGAAGCAGGTCTTGCCCCACAACCCGGTGTTTAGGGCTCTCAAGATGGTGGTGGCGAAGTCGGAGGTCCGCAGGGACGCCGCTACATACTTTCGTGCAGCTAGACCCTGGCCCTCGTTGATCACCGTCCTGGGGCTGGGCTACTTCGCGGTGAGGTTTGGGATCCACGGGCGCTTCTGGCCCCCAGACCCCTGAGGGCGAAGTGCGCGCGCGGTGGGGGAGGGGGAGTGGCTTCTGTGCACGCGAACAGCGGTTGCCTAGGTTACTGGTGTACGCGGAAGTTCGGTGGGCACTGGGGATCTTCTAGTTGACGGTGTTCCGGTCAGGCGTCCTCTCCCTCCGTGTCATTGAGGTTTAACCAAGTTTTATCGTTTAGGGAAGGGTGATGTGAAGTTAGTATATTTCCGTAGACCTAACAACTCAATATAGAATTCGAAGCAGAGTGTTTGAATAAGTTTGAACTGCTTGGAAAATGATGATAAACTTAATGGATGGGTACAGTTTAATTAGTAAGAAGGAAAGGAGAGAATATAACTGGATGTGGAAGAAGACAGTTGCATAGAGGAAGAATAACTTTTGTCCAGTTGAGAAAGATTTTATTTAAAGAATAACGAGAAAGATGATGATTGGGCTCAATTGGTATAATTATGAAGAAATGCTATTTAAATATTCCAGGAGACCCAAGGATTGTCATGTCCACAGTGTTGTTGGTGTCTAGTGTGATCACCCCTGTCCTAATTCATCATATGCAGAGGCGTGAATTGAAAATTTTCAAGGATATATTTTTGTTCTGAGGTCCCCGGCTAGCGGATATAGAAGGGAGGAAGCCTTTGCTAGTTCAAGCAGATATTGTGGAGATGGCAAGTACAACCCCTTAGTTCCCTTCATTTGGAAAGATGCAGTTACAATATTAGCTTCATCTGGATTTTGTGAAATAACATCCACAGAGAGGTAAAGGTGTCCTTGATAGAAATGTACAGGACTGTAATATAATATATAATACAATGTAATTGTAATAGTCTTTGCAAATGTTGGCATGTAATAACAGAAACTACACAGCAGAGGCTGAGAAGGTGGTAATTCAGCTACAGAACCCTTATACAAATAAGCAGTTGCAGTTCAAACTTCAGTTTTGGGGTCCAGAAGGTGAAAGAACAGTTCTAAATTAAAATGGGGGCTAGATCTGCTCCGGCTGTAACTTCTGCAGCCTAGCCAAGGCATGCAAATTCTTTAACAAATGGCTAATGGCATCCATAAAATAACATTTTACTGTCGTCCATTAAGAATAGCACGAGCCATTAATCCCAGCACTCTTGGGAGGCAGAGGCAGGTGGATCTCTGTGAGTTCGAGTCCAGCCTGGTCTACAAGAGCTAGTTCCAGGACAGGCTCCAAAGCTGCAGAGAAACCCTGTCTCGAACAACCAAAAAGAAAGAAAAAGAAAGAAAAACAAACAAACAAAAAGAATAGCAGTCACCCTGGACACTGATTCTGGGTTTTTGTTTGTTTGTTTGTTTTGTTTTGTTTTTTTGAGACAGGATTTCTCTGTGGTTTTGGAGCCTGTCCTGGAACTAGCTCTTGTAGACCAGGCTGGTCTCGAACTCAGAGAGATCTGCCTGCCTCTGCCTCCCGAGTGCTGGGATTAAAGGTGTGCGCCACCACTGCCTGGCCCTGGACACTGATTCTGATAAGCAATTGTCTTCAGCATAAATCTCACAATTAAGTTGTTATTCAGGAATAAAAGTTGGTGCTGGAGGACTGGATGGTTTGTTCGTGTTCTTTGGTCTGTAGTTATTTTTGTAGAATCATAATTGTTCCACAGCTGCTATTCAATATAATCATTTACTGGACATGCTCTGTGTCTCTGGTTCTCTTTCAGTGGGTTGTCTTCTGGCCTCAGAGTGTCCCTTATCAGAGCCTTGGACCCCTGGGTCCCTTTACAAAGTACTTGGTGGACCACCATCACACCCTCCTAAGAAATGGGTAAGGAAAGGGAGGTTATGGACACTCACTGTGGCTCCAGGCTCTCTGGGTACCTGGAAGGCCTACAGTTACCTTTAGGTAGCTAACAGAGATGCTAGTTTGCATTGAGATGCCTTTCTTTTTAAAGCTTCTGTGTTAGAGTTCATTAGTAAATTACTATAAGCTTACACTAAAAGGCGGCTTTTTGTTGTTGTTTCAGGTATTGGCTTGCTTGTCTGATTCATGTGGGAGAGTCCATATATGCCATGGTATTGTGCAAGTAAGTCTTTGACATAGGAACGTCTCACTTTCATCTTGGTATTTGATGTAAGTCATGAGCAGCCATGTCTAAGTAATTTATACACTTTGAGGCTGAGAGCCTCCCTATACCTAATACTGAGCCTGGAACAGAAGTAGTCAGTAAATGTTTGATGAGTGGTTGTAGTTTGCTTGCACTGACCAATTAATTATTTAGTTGGGTTTTTTTTTTCCCCTTTTTTTGTTTTACGAGATGGACTTTCTCTGTATAGCTTTGGAGCCTTCCTGGAACTCACTCTATAGACCAGGCTGGCCTCGAACTCACAGAGATCCACCTGCCTCTGCCCCCTGATTTCTGGAATTAAAGGCAGAGGCTACCATCACCTGGCAATTATTTAGTTATTTAACAAAAATTGTGTCTAACCAACTAGAGCAGTTAATACTCTGTCTTATAATTTGCGAAAGAACTGAGTTATTGATCTGGGCTGTTGGTTTTTAATCCAGTTTCAAAACAGAATCACATGAGGAGCTGTTTTGAAATATGCATACCTGGTTTCCAGATCCAGAGATTGTGATCTGATAGACCTTGCTTCGACACAAGTACATGTAACTTTCCTAAAACTCCTCAGATAATTCTGTGGTTTGATGTAAATTAAACGCCCCCCCCAAACCATATCCTCCTATACTGCACTTCAGAATTGTAAATGGAACTAAAAGTAGAACATAATAATCCCCTGGCACCAGCATTAAAATTCTCTTGTTTAAATTTCCTCCTTTCCAGGCATAAAGGAATCACAGACGGCCAGGCCCAGCTCCTCTGGTTCCTACAGACTTTCTTGTTTGGCATAGCTTCTCTTTCCATCCTGATCGCTTACCGACCAAAGCACAAAAAACACAACTGAAGGAGATAGCCAAGTTTCTTTTCCACTTCTTTAAGTCCTCCTTTCTGTGAGTCCTGGTTTCTGGGATGACCTCTCTGCCTTCTAGGCAGGGTCTGTCACAGAAACCTGTCTAAACCTGTCTAAATTGCACTTATTTGGGGTGCTCTGACCAAATTTGGACAGACCATTTGTTGTTTAAGAAAGACCCTGCCATTCCAGCTCTGCAGATGACCTGCTTGGAGAAGGCCTTGGGCCTCTTTCCTGAGGTCCTTGGCCAAGGCACTTTCCTCTTGTGTCTTTTGGCTAAGACACAAACTGGATTATTTTTTTTATAGGTTCACCCCTGCCCTTCCTTCAGACTAATGCTCCCTCCCCTCCTCCCCACTGATAGCTTTCCACCCCCACCTTTCCCCCTGGTTTGGGACTAAGATAAAGTAAAAAAAAAAAGTAAAACTTCCACATATTACCAGTTCTACATGTGTTTATCCACCACGAAGCAGGATCTTATCCACACACACAGAGCCACCACCCCACCCCCCACCCCGTTTCCATTTCTCCAGCTACAGAGAAAGATAAAAACAAAGCAAGTGCCTGGCATAGAAACTAAAGGGACCTGCTGAGCCCGAGTCAGGAATATTGGGGGTGTCCTTCCTGATGTACCAGAGGAGGTGACTGTTAAGTTGGAAGCATAGCCCCCAGCCCCCAGCCCCCAGCCCCCAGGCCTGCGAGCTGTATTGGTCTGGACTCCAAATCTCAGAGTATTTATGTGAGCTCCCAAAGGAGAAACACGTGGTCCTTTTTCCTTCCTCATGGCCTCCC
>NC_022013.1:64720414-64722379 GCF_000317375.1 Microtus ochrogaster | reverse complement strand
CTTGTTTTGATTTGGCTTGTTATGAGCTGGGGGACTTCAGCTCCAGGTTCTTTTCGAGTAATATCTATGAGGACTCTGTGCCCTTCTCCCCAGAGAGCGATGAGTGACCAGACCAAGCAGGAGAATTGTTTTTATGATGATTCTTTACTAGCAACTTCAATATCCAATGCATCAATGGGGGTTATAGTCTTAATAGGCATGGGGGATCAATAATGGGCAACACATAGGCACTTCAATATCACAATTATTAATCCTACTAAACCTAATACATAAAACCAATTCATAACCTAATCTAACTTATCACTTATTCATAAAACACTTCTTAACCTTAATACAGCTTATCTATTACTTATCTATAAAATAATTCTTAACCTTAATACAGCTTATCACTTATCTATAAAACACTTCTTAACCTTAACTTATCTATTAACATTTCCTAATCTTATCAGTTATTCATAAAATATCTCTTAACATTTCACACACTTAATTTGTGTATTAACACGTATATGCTCTTCTCTTAGCCTCTCATACACACATGGAATAGCATCATACGACCTGGTATTCCCTGGCTTAAAAAAAGCTTTTTGAATTTCTTCAGGCTGGGCTCTTGTCCGCACTGGGGGCTGGGTAGCGTAGATCGACTCTTGACCCCATAGTCTGCACTTGGGAGATAAGGTTCCGATGTCAGAATGTAGGGCCTTGGACTTGGCTTTTCGGGTGACCGAGTCTTGGGAGACAAAGCTTTTAGCTCTCTACTCTTGAAGACGAAGCTTTGCTCTCAGGATGGCAAAGCGTTGTGGAAGGCAGAGTATCTAGTCTGTTCTCGACTAGACTGTGGACAGACCTTCAATGTCCACTCTCAGGGAATAAGGCCTTGCATTCGGGATGCAAGGTGTTAAATGTCTGTTTTCGGGAGACGAAGCTCTGTACTCGGGAGACAGCATTAAATGTTTAGGCAAGGTGTTTAATATTTCTGCTTTACGGGAGGCAGGCTTGGAGGATCTCTCTTTCCACGGAGGCCTGATGCCAGAGCCATTGTGAGAAGTGAGAGAACCATCCTGCTTCAGCCTCCTCTTTTATTCCAATTCAAAACTGCCCCTCGTTTGATCCTTCCGATAACCAGGTGTCCTAGGTTATCAGTATCCACTGACCACAGAAGGGTGGGGGGTTCCTTTGGCAAGATTACTTTGTTACCAAAGTTACTGGGTGCAGCCTCCCCCATCTGGCAGGCCAGATCGGTGTGGCAACCTTCAAGCAGGCAAATGTTCTCTTAATATTTCACCTTAGTAATTTTCCACACCACACACAAGAAGAAATGCTTTTACATTACACCAAATTACATTCATTCTTATTCTATAAATTTCCTGCTCTATCTACACTACAGATTCCCCTTTATTTATTCATTCAGAGGAAATCTGTTTCTATGCTCATTACAGCTTGACAGGGAATTTGCATTGGCATAGAGCTTACGTTAGGAAAAATTCATAACAGTGACCCTACCCAGCTTATGGTTGGGTTACTGAAAGATCCCCAGAGTAGGGAGACTCTCACTCAAGTCTTAGGATAGCATGACCCCCCAAGAATTCATGAGAGACTGTCCTTGCTGCAATCACACGAGGTTTATTGACAGGAACCAGCGCACTGGGGCCGAGACTCATTTCCCACGGAGGGGTAGAGGAGTTCAACCCCAAGTAGCTGGGAGAAGGGGTATTTAGGGGAAGAAAACACAACCCAAAGGGGGTAGGGAGGGCGACATTGGAAAATTCTGAAAATACCAGTGATAATCACAAGGGGGTAACTCCCCAGTTTCTCAAGATTGTCCTCAAGATTATAATCTAACTTTATGGTCAGCTAGTTCCTGGAACAGAGTCACTGAACCGGCTAACCTAGATTTTTGGTTCTTCTCTCCCTGTTAGATTTTTGGCTCTTTCCTGGTCCTTCAATGCTTAGGGCATTGATTGCTTT
>NC_022013.1:64718816-64720208 GCF_000317375.1 Microtus ochrogaster | reverse complement strand
GGTGCTGGGATTAAAGGCATGCACCACCACCATCCGGCTGTTTTTTGTTTTGTTTTGTTTTGTTTTTGTTTTGTTTTTTGAGACAGGGTTTTTCTGTGTGACCCTGACTGTCATGGAATTTTCTATAGACACGGTGGGCCTCGAACTACAGAAACCCAACTGCCTCTGCTTCCCAAGTGCTGGGACCAAAAGTGTGTGCCACCACTGCCCTGCTCTAAGAGTATTTTAAAAGAACCATATCTTCAAGAACTTCCTGCTTCAACTCCTGAGAATTCGTTACTGGTTCATTGAGCTGGGATTATTTACCCAGGACAATCATGGTTCATTTCCTTTCCCTTTGATGCTACTGGGAATGAAATGAGTCAATCAAGAAGAAGTAGAGCTCCTCAAAACGGAAGACAAATGCATGAATCTGTTCTTTCCAAGGAAAAAGTGACAACAGCTGGGCGGTGGTGGCGCACGCCTTTAATCCCAGCACTCGGGAGGCAGAGGCAGGCGGATCTCTGTGAGTTCGAGACCAGCCTGGTCTACAGAGCTAGTTCCAGGACAGGAACCAAAACCACAGAGAAACCCTGTCTCGAAAAACCAAAAAAAAAGAAAAGAAAAAAAGAAAAAAAAAGAAAAAGTGACAACAGTAGCAGTAACCTCTGAGAGTTGGTGATGAACAGAACACTGCTTTCTTTCCATTTTCAGGTTAGCATGCAAAGTAATGGCTTTCATACACAGGTGTCTTTATACAGTAAGGTCCTGCTCAGTCTTTTTATTTATTTATTTTTGAGACGGGGTTTCTCTGTAGCTTTGGAGCCTGTCTTGGAACCTGGTCTGCAGACCAGGCTGGCTTCGAACTCACAGAGATCCCCCTGCCTCTGCCACACCTCCTGAATGCTGGGATAAAGGTGTGCACGCACCGCCACGGGCAGCACCCTGCTCAGTCTTTGATTGCTGCCCTTGTTTGCTCTGCTCTTGAGAGCACCAGGCGGCGAGCAGGGGTTTGCTCCTTTGAGTGACAGCTCTGTTCGGCTCAGCTCCACTTCACAGCTGTGTCTCCAGGGAGCATGACGTCATCTCTTTGAGTCTTCTCTTGCTTGTTTTCCTTTTGTCCCCATTCCTCGCTGTCCTCAGTCGCAGGCAACAATTCCTATGCGTTAGATATGCATGTCATGTAAACATACATTGTTATTGTGTGCATATTTTTAATTTAAATAAAGAGTAATGTATTTGTAACAGAAAGGCCCTATTGTGTTGCCACATGTCAGCTGCCATTTAACACTGGCATCTCAGAAAGCACTCTAAGTACCTGTCTGGTTTTCATTTAATACTTGACAGTTTGCCAAGAAGACCTAAGCTGTTCACATCCCGTGCTGCTCCCTTAGAGAGGAAACAATCTATCTT
>NC_022013.1:64716227-64718041 GCF_000317375.1 Microtus ochrogaster | reverse complement strand
CACACACACACACACGCCATGGCACATGTACCTCTCAACTTTTCCCCAAGCTACCTGTCAGGAGTGTGGAATGACCCACCCAAAGTCATGTTCTCAGCAGTGTGCCTCATGCCCCAAATATTTTGCAAAAGTTTTCCAGGAATAATACATTCAGAGAGAATGGTTCCTGTCGCTAGCTGCCTTAAATCCTACATCCTGTTCATGTTACTGGCGCCTGCCTTTGTGCTGTATCCATAGCAATACATAAATAATATAAGCCCTCTGCAGACCTGGGGCTTCTTAACCAGCCCAGGGTGATCGCAACAGCATTTAGGAAGCTTTAACGTCTGCACAGCCAGGGTTCCCAGGCTTATGGTCATAGTATTAGCCTGTTTCCTTGGAAACGGAAATAAAAACATCATGAAGTTTCAGTGATTGATGTGTCACAACTGTCACCCTGGCACCTTGTCAGTCTTGTAGTGAGACTTCCTCCCCAGAGGAGGGTCCTTAGGCAGTATCATCACGTCCTTGGAATCAGCAGGATCCCACAGAATGGCTTCCATGTTAATAAAATCAAATGATCACTCACTGCATGGCAGGTATTGTGCTAATAGCCATGTTTGCCTTTCATGCAATACTCCTTTAACCCCCTGCACACCCAGATCCCTGATGTCCTTATATTTTCACCAAGCTACCTCGGTGGGTACTTTGCAAATATTAGCCAAGAAATATTGCTGCTAGCCCAGCTTTTGCAACTTAGAAAACTCCAGCATTTGGGAGTTAAACAAGAGGTTCATGAAATCATGTTACATGGTGAGTTCTGATGAGCCGGGTAGTTTGACACCCTTTTTCAAGAAATCAGAAGCAAGGAAGACAGCAGGAGCTGAATGAATAAGTAGCTTCTTTACAATCAGGACTAGCAAATGAGAAAATGAAGGATCACACCTAGATGCCCATGGCTCCAAAGTCTGTAATGTGTTCAGGACTAATTGCCAGGCACAAAACTAAGCGTAGCACAGTCTTTCCCCAATAGCCATATATTCACAGTGAAAAGCATTTCCTGTGAAATTCATATCTGAAATAGACTCCACTATTGAGTTCCTTTTATGGAAATGATTCCATTTCTTTGAACAAAGGACCACTTGAGCTGCCTCTTTGAAGTGACATCCAGTAGGGAAGTACCAATTTGAGTATTGAGTAACCACTGTACAGTGTCCCTGTGACCTTGTAAATGAATGATTCAATGTTGCTCCTGATTTTTTACCTTAGGAAGAAGGCCTAGGTCCAAATATGCAGGGTGACTAGGCTGATGAGATTCCTAGGCACCAGTCCAAGTTCACTTTAGTAACTCTGAGGACTCCTGGGGTGAAAGGGAGATGGCCAGGCCTCTCCCCTGCATATCCATGTAATGTTCTGAACCCCCAGTCCTCACTGTGAGGGGAATGACCCTAGCAATTCAGCTGTAACTAGCCACCAGGTGCCTTCTGCTGTGAAAGTATCCATACTTGAAGGGACAGACCAGTCACTGCACATTGGCCTCTAGGGACTGTCAACCAAAGACTAGCCATCCTCAATCCGGGTCAAAGTGCACATCAGGAGTCCACTTGGCAGGTCAGGGGTAGCTGGCTGGCTACGGGGAAAGGACTCAGCGTGAAGATCATGTATGAGGACCCAAGTGTGGCTACCAGCACTCAAATCAAGTGTCTTGCAACCACCTTAACTCCAGCCGTGGGGAGATTCATTGCCTCAGGCTTCTGTGGGCATTTACTATACATATTGCTTTCGCATGCTCTCTCTCTCTCTCTCTCTCTCTCTCTCTCTCTCTCTCTCTCTCT
>NC_022013.1:64708069-64715327 GCF_000317375.1 Microtus ochrogaster | reverse complement strand
AAAAAATGTTTTTGCAGATGACAATAATAGCTATTTACTACATTTGAAAGCAAAATGAAACTTTTGTGTTTGTTTTTGTTTTCAAGAAAGGGTTTCTCTGTGTAACAGCCCTGGCTATCCTGGAACTCGCTCTGTAGACCAGGCTGCCCTCAAACTCACTGAGCTTCACCTGCCTCTGCCTCCCAAGTGCTAGATTAAAGGCGTGTGCCTCTACCACCTGGTGCAAAATGAAATTTTTAGGTGATTAATGATTTACTTGAAGGTAGCAACAGTCAACGAACTGAAACAAAAGCATCTCTGCAAGATTATGGAATTAATTCTGACCTCAAAGGCTTTGAAATCAGTATTTAAAAAAAAAAAAGTTCCGTTTGTGCCAGGTGGTGGTGGCAGTGGTGGGATAGGCCTTTAATTCCAGCACTTAGGAGGCAGAAGCAGGCAAATATCTAAGTTCTAGGCTGGTCTGATCTACAGAGTTCCAGGACAACCAGGAACGCATAGAAAAACCCTGTCTAAAAAAAACCAAATAAATAAAATTTTATTTGTTTTGGTTTATAGTATTTGAGCTTGGACTATTTTAAATATTAAAATTTTAATTTTTACATTGTGCTATTCTTTTCATTTAGGAAGGCTTATGTAGTTTATTTACAATGTAGAATATATAATGTACTTAAACTGCTCAAGCTCCCACTGACACCAGACTGAATATGGATCATCTATTGATATAAGCAACATTGTGCATGAAAAGACAAGCAAAGAAACTTTTGGAAGAAGAGCGTGTTGTTCAATTTCCATGAGATATAAAGTCAAACAAAACTAGTTCATACTATCAAATGGGAATGGTGGGTGGTGAGAAAAATGGTGGCTCCTTGGATACTGTTGTTGGTCTGTCCTTTGGTCTGGGTACTGTTTACATGGGTGTCTTCAGCTCCTAAAATGTATGCACACTGTAGTTCCAAACTTAAAAAAAAATGACCTCCTGACTCCAAACCTCTTGTCGCTTTAACTCACTTGTGGCCATCACACCTTCAGCAGGATAGACAAAGTCTAGCCTCTAACTAACCCCACCTCTCTCCTCTAGAGCTACACATTGTGAACATTTAAGGCTACCCTTCCAGGTTCGTGACTCTTCACCCAACCCTAGGGAGGAGGAATTATTTTAGTCTCTCACAACTGGGAGGATGTAGAAGAGAGGCTGGCCTGTTCTCAGGGCTCCCCTGTCCACTAGGGAAGGTATTAGAGAGCTATTGAACGCTAACATCACCTAGTGACCATTCAGATGCTGCCTTACAGGGATTGCCAACCACGTAAGGCAGAGAATTAAATGTTCCTGATTGGAGGTCCTCTTGCTTATAATGTATTAGCTCTCATCTCATGCATTGGTGAAAGATTTTTATTTTCTTTTTGAGAGTTTAGCCATACAACCCAGGCTGATCACAAATTTGTGGTCGTTTGGTTTCTGCTTCTGGGAGCTGGTGAGGCAGGCGAGCATAGGAAACAGTTCAGTACTCTTGGACACCAATTAAGATGATCCTCCAGTGTATACCAAGATCCAGGCTCTTAAAAAAAAGGTGTTTGTGTATAATCATCCTACTTCATAGTTTCAAGTCAGTAGAAAACATGGACTTAAAATTAAGTAAACGCTTTTAAAAAATTCTTAGAAACCTGGAAAAGCCTGGTGTGGTATGGTAACATCTATAGGCCCAGCTATAAGGAAGGCTGAGAGAGTGTTCTCTTTTTTGTTTGTTTGTTTTTTTGGTTTTTTTTTCAAGACAGGGTTTCTCTGTGGCTTTGGAGCCTGTCCTGGAACTCGCTCTGTAGACCAGGCTGGTCTCGAACTCACAGAGATCCGCCTGCCTCTGCCTCCCAAGTGCTGGGATTAAAGGCGTGCGCCACCATCGCCCAGCCGAGAGTGTTCTCTTAAGACCATAAGCGTGCGTGTGTGTGTTGTCTTAAATGCTATGTGCAGACAAGAATCACTTTGAACTCTTCCAGTGTGCAGAGATTAGAGGCACATGCCACTGTCCCAGTGAGTCTAGTATTTTAAGGCCAGCTTTGATGGCACAGTAAGTCCTCATCTCAAACAAAATAACAATTTAGATGAGGGAGTTTGCACTGGATATAAATGGCTAACACCTATAGTCCCAGGACTGAGGTAGTGGAGGCATGAGGATCAAGGTTATACTGGTTTCAGAGCAAGTCCAAGGCTAGCCTTGGCTGAAAGAGATCCTATCTCAAAACAAAATCAAACAAAAGCAAAGGTATGGAAGAGAAATGATAAATATTTGCTTAGGTCACCTTGATTTGAACATTCCACAACGTCTGTGCACAGACTGACGCCGGTGAATATGACAGTTATGTGTTGACTTTGTGTGCAGAGTACATAAAACTATGTACTCTTTTTGCCGGAAGAAAAAGAATGAGATTTTGTTGTGACTGTGTCGCTGTCACGGCCCAGTTAAACCCTGCCAGGCCTCCTCTGTTACCAGTTTTCCTTGAACGTCCTGAAGATCTGGCATCGCTCACACCTTTCTCCCCTGAGGAAAGTTGGAATCAGCAAGGCCCTGACTGAACAGCTTTAGGCTCAGAAAAACTTGGGAGAGCAATTCAGAGATGGGTAGAGTTCTACTGTGTTGCCCAGGCTGGCCTTGAACTGCCAACCCTCCCATCTCTTCCTCTAGAGAACTGAGAATACAGGCAAGTGCCCACACCCCGCGTTACTTGATATGTTTTTATGACTCCATTTTCTATTGTGGGCTAAAGATGGGGGTGGGGGTGCTGCCTAAGGCTACAACCAGTAAAGATAACCAGGATTTGAACCAACTCCATAACCAGCAGAAACTAACTCAGATTCTTCAAGTGGTCATCCACACATTGTCTGCAGACAGCTAACATTTTTATGGTGACATAAATGAGATCATCTCTCCAGAGAGTGCTGCAGAGAACATTCCCTCAGGGTTAGGGGTGGGGGATGCCAGCTGCCACCAGTCTCTACAGGGGATCCTAGACCATCTGGGAAAAACCATGTTTGTGGTGTTAACTGAACTCAGCACTGTGAAGGCACTGTGTGGAGCACCCCATGTGTGAACATCCCTTGAGAGCACCCCAGAGCTGAGCTGGCAGGTAACACACCACTGTTAGCATTCATCTCATCCCTCACCCCTGCATTTCTGTCTCCCTGCACTAAGGAGATTGCCTCATCTTCCTGTACCTCCTCCCTCCTGGGAGTGTTTGGGACAGAGGAACACCTGGGCTGTCGCTCAATAAGTAGAGTGCTTGCTTAGCATTTACAAAGTCCTGGATTCAGGGCCAGGCGATGGTGGCTCACGCCTTTAATCCCAGCACTCGGGAGGCAGAGGCAGGCGGATCTCTGTGAGTTCGAGGCCAGCCTGGTCTACAGAGCTAGTTCCAGGACAGGCTCCAAAGCCACAGAGAAACCCTGTCTAGGAAAAAAAAAAAAACAACAACAAAAAAAACCAAAGTCCTGGATTCAATACCCAACACCTCATAGACCAGGCACGGTAGAGCACTTCTGTAATCCCAGAACTGAAGGCAGAAATATCAGAAGTTCAAGGTCATTCTCAGCTACGTAGTGAGTTCAAGGCTAGCCCGGGCTACGCAAGACCCCGTCTCAAAAAACAAAAAAAACAAAAAAAACTATTTTTTAAAACCACTGAATGTCAACATTCTAAGTCTTCTACCTCCTTTTCTTAACCCAATGGAGGCGCCCGTGCCAAACTAGTGACACATTTTCTGACTGTTGATTCTGTGAGCCTTGGACCATCAACTGCCATCCTTTTGTGCACAGAAAAGCTGGCCTTTTTCAATGCTTCAAGGGGGGCTTTCCTAGTTCAGTCTTCCCTGTGGCTTTGGAAATCTTTGTTTGGTGCCAAAAACAGAGGAAAAGAAGGCGGTGTGCATTCCAACCCCCCCCCCCCAGCCACTGAGGCTCTTCCAGTTGGATAGACCCTCTTGTCCAATCTCTATGCCCAGAAGTCTAGCCAGCCTCTATTTCCTGCTTCCCTTGGCTCTGTGCCTTTGGCCACGAGCAAGAAGAACAAGTCCCTGCCAGATTCCCTGACATGTGTCCCCCAGCAGCCCAGGCTGAGGAATTCCCAAAATAGATTGTAGCATGCATGCACGGCCTGAAGCAACACTGGAGCAAACTGCTTGGGTCCCTAGAATGGCATACCTTGGCCACCTTATAGGTCCTCTGAGCCTTATATTCCACTCAATGTGGGCGTCTGTGCTTCCTGACAGGAAATAGGAACTTTCCGGGATGGGGTAGCTCTTCTGGAAAGAGCACTTCCCTCTGTGGGTGGCCTTGAGACCCAGACTGCACAAGGCCCACCACTGCCAGGCACCAAATAATCCCACTTGTTTGTTGCCTCCTACGCATCCCTGGCTGCTGATTTTCCTAGGGCCTGAGAGTTCAGAGGACGAGGCAGGCTGCACAGATCTCTGCCTCCAACATGCGATCACTTAATCCCTTTTGTATCTGAAACATAATCACTGATTGCCTCACTGGTGCTAAGAGCAGTGCAGCCTCAGCTGAGCTCCGTGCTCAAAGAAGACAGTGAGAAAATGACAGAATAACAGCGAACAATGGCACTTACTGCCACCACCCAGCCAGCTTGCCCATGTGCTCCACTGCCTGGCAGCGGCCTGGCATATCCCACTAGTTCTATCCGTTGACGCCCACCTCCATTTTCAACGTCAGTGCTCATTTCTAGAGAATGCTGAAGGTGGACCTTGGAGAATAGGTGTGTACTGCCATCCTGTTAGTGTTCCTTCGTGTGTTTCGGCTGGCTTCTGTAGGTGAGCACATAAATTTCTTTCCAAACTCTGCAGTTCTGCCAATGTATGGGGTGATTCATGTCCTTCTCGTTCTGGTGGATTTTGTATGGAAACAAGCAAACCTTCTACTACTAGCAATATTTGTCCCTTTCACCTCTTCTTGGGGAGCTGGGGAGGTGGCTCAGTGGTTAAGAGCACTGGCTGCTCTTCTAGAGGTCCTGAGTTCAATTCTTAGCAACCACATGGTGGCTCACAACCATCTGTAATGAGCTCTGGTGTCCTCTTCTGGCCTGCAGGCAGAACACTATATACATAAGTAAGTAAATCTTTAAAAAAAAAAAAAAAAAGAAAGGAAGGAAGGAAGGAAGGAAGGAAGGAAGGAAGGAAGGAAGGACTTGCTGCTCTTGCGAGGACCTAGGATCAGTTCCTAGCATCCATATCTTGTTCCAGGGCATTCGCATGGGCATTGCACATACAAATCCCTGCACCACATCAGGCAACTACAATCGTCTGCAACCCCAGCTCCAGCGGATCTGACAGGCCTTCCTCTGGAGGAAACTGCAGTCATGTGCATATACCCACACACAGACACACAGTTAAAAATAACTTCAAAAGTTAAAAAATTTTAGCTGGGCGGTAATGGTGCATGCCTTTAATCCCAGCACTTGGGAGGCAGAGGCAGGCAAGTCTTAGTGAGTTCCAGGTCGGCCTGGGCTATGTAGACAGATCCTGTCTCAAAAAATCAAAAAACAAACAACAACAAAAATCTTCCCTCTCAGACATAGCATACCTATGGAATGTGTGCATAACACACACACACACACACACACACACACACACACACACACACTGGGGATGGGCTGGGGGTTCGAGGCTTCCCTAGCTCTTTGGCGCCATTGCCACCTCTATCTTGTGAGGAAGGAAGCAAGAAGGAAAATGTATGGCTGTCAGGCCTGCATTTCCAACTACAGAAAAGTACCCCAGAAGTCTGTGAAAACCTAAAATGAAACTATTATCTACCTTCAGAAATGATAGTAAAAGCAGCCAGGTTAATCTACCCATCTGGCAGCATTTAGCAAACCAGCCAAACACTCTGCTGAGGACTCACGTGTTAAAAGGTTATAGCTGGCCCCAGACTACTTCCCGATACTGAGAAGATGGAGAAGGAGGCCCACTCAAGTGGCTGGAGAGGTGGCTCAGAGGTTAAGAGCACTGACTGCTCTTCCAGAGGACCTGGGTTCAATTTCCACCAACCACATGGCAACTCACAATTGTCTGCAACTCCAGTTCTAGAGGATCTGACACCCTCATACAGATATATACACAGCCAAAGGAGGCCCACTCAATAATATGGTAGGAACTTGGTAGTGTGGCCTAAACCAAGTCTCATCTAGTTTTCAATGTGTCTATAGATGGCCCTTTCTGTGTCAGGGTCAGCTCACAAAGAGGAGACCCACGGCAGTGAGTAACCAAATCCCCTATCCCGGTTCTCTGGCTGCTGAGCTTGAAGATTCCCGGGTTCTCAGCACCTGTCTGAGAAACTCCCTCCACACCTGGACTCTCTGGCTCACCTCAGTCTCAGAAGTCAGATCCACTCCTGGCACCTCTCCAATTGCAAAACAATCACCTAGAAGAAGCCCTGCCTCCATAGGGCTGGGGAGACGGCAAAGCAGTCAAGTGCCTCAATACACTAAGATCTGTCACAGCAAAGGCCACTTCCGTTCCTCTCATGTTCCGAACTTGCACGGGACGCTCTCCACCTGAGGCATTTCTCTTCTGCTGCAGGCTCCGTGCACTGTGCACTTCCCAGCACTGCTTTAACTGGAGATTTTTGCTATCAAGGCATCTTTGCCCCACATTCAGGCTCAAAGAGGGTCACCTCGACATTTCATAGATGTGATTAGTCTACACCGTCGTCCTAGATGAGAGGTGGCAGATCTGCTCCAACCCTGACAGTAAGTGATGCTGCACCGTGATCCTGAACCCGCATAGATCAGTGGAGACACCTGAGCCTGCCATAGATGCCTGGCAGCCTAAGACAATTAGCATGCCTACCTCGTGTACCTGTCCCTATGCATTCCCAGTGACTTCTCTCTGTGGTTCGGGGTGATCCCCATAACTTATACAGCACCTAGGGTTTGAAGAACAAAAGCCAACAGCAGAAGCTGGAGAAATGTCTCATAGTTCAAGAGCTTTTGTTGCTCTCTCACAAGGTACCTTAGAACCATCTATGAATGGGGATCCAGTGCCCTCTGCTGGTCTCTGTGGGAACTGCATACGTGTGGGGCAAATGCAAGCTCAAGACCGAACAGCCTCTCTTTAAAAAGCTCCTTCCAGAGGGGGAGCACGAGCAAGGAACTCAGGACCGCGAGGGGTACAACCACACACTGAGACAATGGGGATGATCTTTCGGGAATTCACCAAGACCACCTAGCCTGGGTCTGAAAAAGCATGGGATAAAACC
>NC_022013.1:64706775-64707969 GCF_000317375.1 Microtus ochrogaster | reverse complement strand
AGAACCTCTGGAAGAGCAGCCAGTGCTCTTAACCACTGAGCCATCTCTCCAGCCCTTGGCTATATTTTTAAAACTAGTATTTCATATTGTGGAAAGCCCATGACTACACGTCTATTAGTAAAGGGTACCAGATAAACAGTGGCACCCACTAGGATCACTTGTGGTGCTTTCCTTTTCATTTTATTGGTTTATTTTTAATGGTTTTAGTTTTATTTTCTGTGTACAGGTGTTTTGCCTGCATGTATGTGTATGCACCTGGAACACACTATCCCTGGAAGCCAGAAGAAAGTATCCCCTAGGACTGGAGTTGCAGACTGTTGTAAGCTGTCATGTGTGCTAGGAATGCAGACCATCTGGAAGAGCAAACAACACATGTGCCTAATCACTAATCCATATCTCTTTTTGCTGCTCTCAGAAGGAATTAAATGGGTGTTATTTTGTTCATTTCTATGAACTTCCTCAAGTCTTCAATGACCTTCCAAGATCTAATGATATGATAGAGATAAATATAAATGTAAAAGCAAAATATCATTTTCATCCCATGTCTAAATATATATTGAATAAGTACAGAATTTGTGGATGAAGAGGAAGAGGCCACCAAGCTGAGGGGACTGGGCAAAGGTAGGAGCAGCTAGTAACAGTGCTTTCAGTGTTTTTACATTTTATATTTCATTACTTTGGGGTTTTTTGTTTTCTTGTTTTTTTTTTTTGTTCATTCTTTTTTTTCTTTTCTTTCTTTCTTTTTTTTTTTAGTTTGAGACAGGCTTTCTCTGTGTATCTCTGGTCTCTGGCTATCCTAGAACTCGCTTTGTAGAACAAGCTGGCCTCAAACTCACAGAGATCCACCTGCCTCTGCCTCCCTAAGTGCTGGGATTAAAGGCGTGTACTACCACTGCCCGGCATTACTTTGCTTCTTTAATTAATTCTTTTGAAACTAGATTTCATTATGTAGCCCTAGCTGTCTTGGAACTTGCTATGTAGACTAGGCTCACATCAAACTCACAGAAATCCTCCTGCCTCTGCCTTCTGAGTGCCGGCATTAAAAGCTGTGTGTCATCACACTCACCAAATTAATTGATTTTTTTAATTTAATTACTTTTATTCCTGTGTGTGTGTGAGTGAGTGTGTGTGTGAGAGTGAGTGTGCGTGTGTGTGTGAGTGTGTGTGTGCATGAGTGAGTGTGTATGTGTACAT
>NC_022013.1:64704307-64706675 GCF_000317375.1 Microtus ochrogaster | reverse complement strand
GGGCGGTCCTTGGACTTCCCACAGGTCAGGGAACCTTGATTGCTCTTCAAGCTGATGAGGGAGTGGGACTTGATCGGGAGAGGGGGAGGGAAATGAGAGGCGGTGGCGGGAGGAGGCAGAAATCCTTAATAAATAAATAAATTTTAAAAAAAAGATAAAAAGCTCCTTCCCAAAGTGACCTGTGCTGTCTGCTTATCATGGATGCTGGGTTGCAAGAAAAATGGAGGCAGATAGGTCTTGGTTTCCTGATTTCTTTTGTATTCCTGTAATGAATGTTGTTATTGCCTGAGACTCCATAGAGCAATAAAGGTGCATTTCTCAATAATGTGGTCCTTAAGGCCAATTCATAAAAGTGTGTCTAGAGAGTACCATGTTTTAGGAGTAGTTAAATACATGACAACAAGAATACAGTATGGATACTGATTCCACACTAAGGTGTGTTTCCATGGAGTAAGCCATACTACCAATACCCAAGATACAAATCTGCTGTGTCAGCCTGGCTGGCTGGAAACTCACTATATATAGCCCATGCTGTCTAGAACAGAGATCTGCGCCACCACATCAGAATAAAGAAGATAGGTTTAAGTGTGAAGACTTGGAAATTGCTTTTTTTTATTCATAAAAATACATTTTGCTCAAAGGGGGTTTTAACAGGGTTTCAAGATAAACACTGAATAATAACCTTAACAAACTATGAAAATCAATAACAAGAATAGATAACATCAAAATAACAAAGCCAAAACTGAAACAACCAAAAATAAAAACCTAAAACAAAACCAAACAAAAAAATTAAGCTAATTAGAATTCTCTCATGGCAGATTGAATACTACACAATTCACAGAATACTACAGGCTGTGGCTCGCCTCAGAGACATGGTAGCAAGGCTGTCAGCTTCCTACAGTTTTTCAAGATGCCTGTAGTCAATCCTCTTTGGGAGTTTATATGTCATGTTCCCCCCAAGGCTGAGGCCATTGCTGGTAGATGTAGGGATTAGAGTAATTTTTGTCTCTGGTTTTCTCTACCCCAAGCATGGTTTTGATGTTTTTTCTTTATGAGAACTGAGTCAACAGACACACGGATCAGACTGGGCATGGCCACTGGAGGGCAGCTGGAATTTCCTTCACTGGTGAGTTCACAGTTACAAGGGGTGTCTTTTTGTCTGGAGGCCTTGATCCTAACGTGAAGAATGTGATGGTTTCAAGGTGTTTGTGGTTCCCTTTGGCGTCCTCAGTTCTCTCAGGGGGTGTTATCAAGAAAGAAAGGGAATCAAGGCCCAGACGCAGCCATGCTGGGTCACTGGCTAGACATACTCAAGGCCTATTCCAGGATGGAATCCAAATTTGAAGAATAAAATTGATCCCCGGACTTCAGTAGTTGTTGGGGATGGGGCTCAGCAGGTGGCTCTTCCTGTAGCAGCTCCTTCTGCAAGTGGCTCTCATCCTGGGCTGTGGCCTCTTCCACCTCAGGCTGGAGTGTTTTGGACCTGGGAGAGGATAGCAGTCAAGGCACAGGTCAGGAGGGGACATGCCATGTCAACTGTCTGGCTCCTACCTCCCAACACCTCAGGCGTCCTGGAGAACCAACATTGATCTTTGGACTGATATCTTTGTTTAAGGCCCCAAAGAAAATGGATCACAGAGTAGCTGGGCCTAGAACTTTTCTCAGCCCTAGACACATGTCATAACTTAAACTGAGCTTGTATGTATGTTGTCCTTTCTACTAGAAAAATAGAACATTCTCCTACAGATCAGGGACATCATTTGTACATAACAGCAGGATATAAATACCATAGCCAACAGTGTATGAGCAATACACTTGGTATTGATGAGGAGTTACTGACCAACACATCATATTGATAACAGTAATACAACTTTGCCATCAGGTCACCTGAACAAGGTCATGAGATTAGCTCAGTCCTCATGCCCAGAGGAACCATAAACATGAGCACCATGCAAGATGGAGCCTGTCATGCTAGAGCAGCATTTCCTGTGATGTGTGCTGAGAAACTGGCCCTGCCTGGGCTCTGGGACCAGAGACTTGCATTTCCTTAGGACTAGAGCTGGGAATCTGCATCCTGGCTCTCTTTGGGAGTCTGCTACAGCACACTCCGAGAAGGTTCTGATACGGCCTGTAGCCGAAGTATCTGCCTGGGTTCATCCTGGACAGTCCTTAACATATTCTATCCAGAGAACGCTTCACACAGGAAATAGGTTAACGTTACAGATAGCAAGCCGGGCGATGGTGGCGCACGCCTTTAATCCCAGCACTCGGGAGTCAGAGGCAGGCGGATCTCTGTGAGTTCGAGACCAGCCTGGTCTACAGAGCTAGTTCCAGGACAGGCTCCAAAGCCACAGAGAAACCCTGTCTC
>NC_022013.1:64698677-64704207 GCF_000317375.1 Microtus ochrogaster | reverse complement strand
GATGTGCAGCAGCTACATGGCCGATTCACACCTGAGGGCGCAGTGACCGAGAGAGCACTCACTGCACTTGCAGAGCGCCCAGGTTTGGTCTCTAGCACCCACATCAGGGGGCTCACAACTGCCTGTAACTCCAGCTCTAGGGCATCTAACACCTTCGTCGGGCCTCTGTACTCATCTGTACACACCCACATGGAGACACAAACACATACTTTGACAGCCATGACCCTCAGCCGCTCTCTTGACTCTCAATGGGTGAAGCCATTCTCCTGCAAAGGTGCTACCTGCAGCTAGGAGCTCTGTGCTTGGATTCTGCAGATTTTTTTAGAATCAGTGTTCTCGTTTTATGGTTTTGTTGTCATTTTGGTTTTGTACTTGTTGGATGGGTGTGTTCCACAAGTGAAGCATCAACCATTTACGTTCTAAACTGCAGGAGCTTTGAGATGGTTTCAAGCTCACTTGAAAACAAAAACAAAAAAACAAAACAAAACAAAAAAACCCACCCAGCTCTTGATTGAAGATATGCACCCTCCCTCCTTCCATCCTACCCTTCACCCAGCAGCTTGCTCAGCATAGAAACAGAGCTAAGGGTAGCGGTAGTTATCTAAAACATTGGTTGCAGGCAGAGGCAGCAAAGCTAAATTTGAAGCCTGATTCCACATTGCCCAACTATGTGGCCATCAGCAAGTTTCTTACCCTCTCTGAATATCAGGTTTTTTTTAATCTTCGGAATGGCCATATGATAACAGGTCCCTAGTGAGGTTATACTGAGGATGAGAGATGGTATGGCCGAAGAGAAGACCAGGGTTTAGCTCCAGTTTGTGCTGTCTCTGACAACAGACAGTTTAGAAGTCTCTAACTCTGGCTGCGCTCTCCCTTTTATCTACAATAAACTTTCTCCTCCACCGTACTAGGAGCAGTCATGTCCTTCCTTTTTATTTCTTTTGTTTTTTTTTTTTTCCTCCATTCACCAAATACTACCTAGCGCACGGTTAACATATTTGCTAACTGCTATGGCTTCAGTTCTATTTCATCTCTGGGACATCCCTTGCTCTAAAACTCCATTGCAAGTTGTAACTTGTAAGTGATAACGGTGCGACATAACTCTCTAGATTTGTAAATTCCACCTGAGGTGAGTTCACCTACTGCTGGTTTCGTCACTTACTGTGTGATAGGCCAGGCGCCCTCACCGGCACAGACAGGTCGATACCCCGGGTCTGAGTAGCTGTTTGGACACCTTGTAGCATCTCATTCCTTTACTCTTTAGTCTCTTTAGTAAGGAGTTAAATGGTCTTTATCAGTGAGTTTCTGTGGACGGCAGTGCTAGGTCTTCAGTTTCCTCTGTCCAATACCCTGAGCCTTCATTTTCTGGTTCAGAGATAGTGCTTTCAGATCCTGCGCGATCCTGGGAGGGACACAGAGGAAAATCCTCATTTCTGGCCTCAGTCTGGTTGTCTGTGGAATAGGCTTATTCAGAGTAGTGGCCCCAGAAGCAGCCTCCTCCCCCACTTCTCTGTGGGGGTCCAAGGCTGGAGGTGGGGTCAGGGGCTGGAAGGTCTGCCCTGGAGGAGAGGTGGCCTTGGGATGGGATCCCGGGCTGGGCCTTCTCGGTGGGGCTTCTGGAGGGGGCGGGTTCTTTGGAGCCAGAAACCCGGAGCCGCCCAGGAATTTTGGCTGGAACTGCATTTCCTTGGGCCGGGCGGGCGTGATCCCGGGGAGGCGGCTACGGACACACAAGTTGTGCTCGGTTGGCTCCTCATCATGCAGCCGCTACTCTGCGCCCTGGCCGGGCTCGCTCTGCTCGGCGTCGAGGCGGGTGAGTGGGATCAGGGACCCAGGGACACCCCAGGACGACGAGGTAGGAATGAGAGAGGAACCGGAGACAGAGATGCCGGTAGAAGGGGAGGGAAGGAAAGCTGATGGTGACAGAAGATAGAAACACTGTGCAGAAAAGGGAAGAGATCGAGTAAAGAGGTGAGTAAGAGAGCGGGACTGAGAGCGGAAGAGTCTTTGAGAATAACGCGTCTGGACGAGAGCTAGAGCAGGGAGTTTGGGAAAAACACAAACAAGAAGGAAAGAAACAGGAATGCAGGAAGAAACGGGGAAAGAAAGATTGGGGCAAATGTGACAACCGGATGCCTAGGAGAGCGCGGGCAGCCTGGGCGGAGGTCCGGTTGCAGGGTGTGGCTGCCCTCGGGCCAGAGCATCCTGGGAAGGACCTCAAAGGGCGTCGTGAAGGAAGAGGAGTCAAAAGGGTCAGTGATCCAAGTAGGGTCAGCACCACCATTGAGGAGACAAATGGAATAAAGGTACCGTCTCACCTTCCAGGAGGCTGGAGGGGTCTATAATGAGGTGGGGGGGGGGGCATCTTCCAGTTTCCCAGACCTATCCAAGGGCTGTGGCTCATCTAGTCGTCTAGGCAAGGAGTGGGCTCGGGCCTTATAGTGCCAGGGCAGACCCAGCACCCAACCTCAGGCCTCTGGCTCTCTTGGGTTCTTGCTCCAGTCAGGCAGAAATGCCTGGCACTAAGGGTGAAGCTCTGACTGTTTTTTCGACGCCCACACAGAGAAGGGAGACTAACTCCCTTCCATAGGAAGTAATTCCTATGGGGCGAATCGCTTTACGTGTCACGGCACGGCTTCTGGGAGTGTAAGAAAGACCGTGCCCACCACCAGGGAACAAACACTAATTCTCTCAGATCATCAACCCCTCTAGCCTCAGCTTCCCCATCTGTTAAGGAGTGACTGGCATTCTGTGTAACTCAGTCTACTCACAAGGCACAAGCTCCTTTCTCCTCCCCTCTCTTAGACTTCTTCTGTCAGCTCTGCATGGGTGGTAAAGATGGGGAACAGGACTTAGCTGGTGCCTCCCAGAGAAAGGAGCCGTCCCTGCTATCAATCGCTTTTCTTGCCCCTTTGAGCCACGACCGTTTTAAACATTGCTTTCCTTTCTGATATGCATGTTCATTCCAACAGATTAAGAAGAAAGGATAGATGTACCAATGGAGTTTCCCAAGTTCTAATCTCTCAATCTTCAGACACTATCGCAGCACTTAACTTTCTGAAGATATTTCCAATACTTTCCTTGTACATACTGTGAGGTACAGTTTTTCCATGACTTTTGACTATGAAAATGATTTGGATACAAAAAATAGAGTTTAAAATGACATAAAAATGGATTACTAAAATGTAATTATACTATAAGTATTAATTAAGCAACCTCACCTCTGCTGTCATCCTTGGGTTATTTTAAAGGAAAGTCCAAGCACTGCGTTTATTTTTTAAGTTTATGTGTTTGACAATTTCATGCATGTGATGAATTTTGTCGTTCTCACACCCCTCCCCAATCTGTTCCCTCACTGAAACTTTCTTCTGGGCAAGTCCCTCCACCACTTGCGTGCTTTCTTTTTTATGAACTTAGTTAGTTCCTCTTTTTAAAATATTTACTTTTTATGTGTGCACGTCTAAGATTATGTACGTGCACCACATCTGTGTGCAAGCCTGTGGAACTCAGAGAGGGCACTGGATCCCCGCGAACTCGAGTTACAGATGATTGTGAACCACCACATGGGTGCTGGGGAATGAACTCAGGTACTCTGCAAGAACAGTAAGCACTAGTTAGTTAGCTAGCTAGTTAGTTAGTTAGCTAGTTAGTTAGTTAGTTAGTTAGTTAGTTAGTTAGTTAGTTAGTTTTTCTTCAAGACAGGCTTACTCTGTGAAACAGTCCTGGCTATCCTGGCACTTGTTCTGTAGACCAGACTGGCCTAGAACTCACAGAAATCCACCTACCTCTGCCTCCCAAGGCGTTGCTGGGATTGCGTGCACCACCACCACCAGGCCAACAGTAAGTACTCTTTTTTTGCTGTTTTGTTTATGTTTTCTTCCCCCTGTCTGCACAGCCAGCCTTCCCCCTGCACTGAACCACAGCAAGGGTGGAACCTCCTGACAGGTTTTTTGTTTTGTTTTGTTTTGTTTTTGAGTTATACATTTTTCCCACTCCCCTTCCTTCCTCCTTTCTCCCTTTCCACCCTTTCCCCCACTCCCAATTTACTCAAGAGATCTTGTCTTTTTCTTCTTCCTAGGTGAAGTCTCTCTTAGGGTCCTCTTTGTTGCTTAGGTTCTCTGGAGTTGTGGACTTGGACTATAGACTGATTAGCCTTTCCTTTAAGTCTAATATCTGCTTTATGAGTGAATACATACTGTATTTTTCTTTCTGGGTCTGGGTTAACTCAGTATGGTTTTTTTTTCTCATTTTGTCTATTTACCTACAAGTTTCAAGATGTCATTATTTGTTACTACTGAGTAGTACTCCATTGTGCAAATGTACCACATTTTCCTTATCCATTCTTCAGTTGAGGGGCATCGGTTATTTCCAGGTTCTGGCTATTACGAATAATGTTGCTGTGAACATAGTTGAGCACATGTCCTTGTAGCACGATTGAGCATCCTTTGGGCATATACCCAAAAGTGATATTGCTGGGTCTTGAGGTAGATTGATTACTAGTTTTCTGAGAACCGGTATACTGATTTCCAAAGTGGCTGTACAAGTTTACACTCCCACCAGCAATGGAGGAGTGTTCCCCTTACTCCACAGGCTCTCCATCATAGACTGTCATCATTGTTTTTGATCTTACCTGTTCTGATAGGTATAAGATAGTATCTCAGAGTTGTTTTGATTTGCCTTTCTCTGATGTCTAAAGAAACTGAGCATTTCCTTAAGTGTCTTTCAGTCATTTGAGATTCCTCTGTTGAAAGTTCTCTGTTTAGGTCTGTACCCCATTTTTTATTGGATTATTTGTTCTTTTGATGTCTAGTTTCTTGAGTTCTTTTTTTTTTATTTTTTTTTGAGTTCTTTGTATATTTTGGAGACCAGTCCTCTGTCAGATGTGGGATTGGTGAAGATCTTTTCCTATTCTGTAGGCTATTGTTTTGTTTTATGCTTTACAGAAGCTTCGCAGTTTCAGAAGGTCCCATTTATTAATTGTTTCTCTCAGTGTCTGAGAGTTATATTTAGGAAGTAGTCTCCTGTGTCAATGCAATCAAGGCTACTTCCCACTTTCTCTTCTATGATGTTCAATGTGGCTGGTTTTATGTTGAGGTCGTTGATCCATTTGAACTTGAATTTTCTGCGTGGCAATAGATATGGATCTATTTGCATTCTTCTACATGTTGACATCCAGTTATTCCAGCACCATTTATTGAAGATGCTTTCTTTTTTCCATTGTATAGTTTTAGCTTCTTTGTCAAAAATCAGGTGTTCATAGGTGTGTGGATTAATTTCAGGGTCCTCAATTAGATTCCATTGGTCCACCTGTCTGTTTTGTGACAATTCCAAGCTGGTTTTTACTATTTTTTTTTATCTTATTTATTTTTTTGGTTTTTTTGAGGCAGAATTTCTCTGTAGTTTTGGAGCCTGTCCTGGAACTTGCTTTTGTAGACCAGTCTGTCCCCGAACTCACAGAGATCCACTTCCTCTGCCTCTTAAGTGTTGAGATTAAAGGCGTGTGTCACCACCTCTCAGCCTCTCGGCTCAT
>NC_022013.1:64697445-64698577 GCF_000317375.1 Microtus ochrogaster | reverse complement strand
CGGTGAGGGGCACTCAATGGGCCTTGCATGGGGATCTCCTCCTTGCTAACTGCTTCCCACCTGTGATCTCACATGAGCCCTGCCAATCAAATGAGGCCCAGGACCCAGACCTCACTCACTCCAAGCTCTGTGCATAGAATGCCACCTATCATAGATCCATGTAGGTGTGTGGTGTGTTATTGACCCTTCCCTTCACTGGACTGCAGCTTCAAACAGAGCAGCAGGAATGGTTCTCCTGCTCCAGACAGCAGTTCCAGGTCCTAGTGACTATTGCTGTGCACTTAGACAGAGCAATAACTCAGTCTCTCACAAGAGGCTAACTTCCCAGAAGTACTTGCGCATGGACCCTGAAATGAACACCTGGTAGCGTGAGATGGATGACTAATGGAAGCATGAATGAGTCAGGTGGGGGTGAAAACACAGGTGGGGGTGGGCAGAGAGCAGTCAGAAGGGCAAATGGGGCCAGACAGCAGCCTGACTGATTTGCCTGCCCCACCTGTTGTTGCTGGGTTTTGACGTCACCGTTCTCTTCTTGGTTCTTACAGAGCACTTTCAAGTCCTCTACGTGGTGCATCAGTAGGACCCAATCATCCCGCAATTTCTTCTTCTCCTGCCTCAGCAGGTCCACCTTCTTCTCCAGCTGACTATGCTGCATCAGGAGCCAGCTGTGCAGACCTCTGGAAACACAATCTGCATAGTAAGGCCCTGCCAGCCTCCTCCGCCTCACCCCAAAAGGCCTTATGTTTCCTGGAAGATGTAGCCAAGAGTCTGACACAGCCTTGACAGCTACACTCAGAAAGCCAAAGTGAGACAATACCAGAAAGCATCAAACTACTGTGGAAAACCCAACACGACAGAGGATCCACAGCCCTTCAATAGGAAGAGGAGCCCCTCCCCCAATTGTCCTTAACTGTCCATAGTAATGGCAAAACATCACCAAGTAGAGGGCGAATACCCTCCAAGAGGGGACAGGTGACCAAAGGTGAGCGTATTCTACCTACAAGTTCCACAGCCCCCAGATCTCTAAAGCCTGGGTCTGTGCTCCAGACACCCAGGGCTGCCTGGCATTTCCCTCATGGTGCAAAGCCCTTTTCTATCTAGAGGCTCCAGAGGCTCTAGGACAATGGTGGTA
>NC_022013.1:64683364-64689118 GCF_000317375.1 Microtus ochrogaster | reverse complement strand
TTTTAGCTTGAAGTCTATTTTTTTAGATATTAGAATAGCTATACCCACTTGTTTCTTAGGTCCATTTGGTTGGTATATTTTTTTCCCAATTCTTTACTCTGAGACTATATCTGTCTTTGAGGTTAAGATGTGTTTCTTGTATTCAGAAGGATGGATTCTGTTTTCGTATCCAGTCTGTTACCCGTGCCTTTTTATAGGTGAGTTGAGTCCATTTACATTAAGGGATATTAATGGCCAGTGATTGCTATCTCCTGTTAATTTAGTTTTCATTGTTGTTGATGTTAATTTGTGCATTTTTTCTTCTTCTTCGGGATTTGCTGTTATGAGATCATCAGTTGTCTGTATTTTTGTTGGTGTAGCCATCTTCCTTGGGTTGGAGTTTTCCTTCTAGTATTTTGTGTCGGGCTGGGTTTGTGGCTAGGTATTGGTGAAATCTAGATTTGACATGGTCCTCTGGAAGAAAAGTCAGTGCTCTTAACTGCTGAGCCGTCTCTTCAGTCCCCTATATCTCCTCTTGTAAGCAAGCATAACCACCTACACCTTTGGATCATAGCATTTCTTACTACAAAGAAAGAAAGAAAGAAAGAAAGAAAGAAAGAAAGAAAGAAAGAAAGAAAGAAAGAAAGAAAGAAAGAAAGAAAGCGTGGGGACCAATCAAACATGGGAGAACAGAGACAGAAAGCCATCCTGTGCCTCATACTTTTGTAGGTTTCCCCATTTTACAGATGGCGTAAGAAAACATGACCATCACTTCATAATAAGAGTGCTGGGCAGGGGAGGCTGGAATGTAGCTGAGTTGGTAGAGTGCTTGCCTAACATCCATGAAACTCCAGGTTCAATCCCCAGCAGCCATGCAGCAGGTGACAACCACCTGTAACTCCAGTTCCAGGGGATTTGATGCCTTCTTCTCACCTCCAAGGGCACCAGGAATGCCTGTGATGCACAGACTAACACACAGGCAAAGCACCCATACACATTACAAATAAATAATATTTTTTTTAGAAAGAGCACTGGGGACTCAGAGTAGCAACATCAAGGTAAGTTATTTTTTGACCTTGCAAAGTTAGGTGTCAGCCTACAGAAAAGATAAAAATGGCTGGCCCACCAGTTTGGCACAAAATTGTGTATCTTATATTCCTAATCACATTTCCCTGCCCCATGAATTCCTCATCAGCTAAGTTCTTTAGGAAAGTACAACCTTCCTGGTGTCTAGTATCACTACCTCTCCAGATTCCCCAATCTATTTGTTCAGGATTCAAAGCCTTATCTGATGTTCAAAGATGAACCTGAAATTCAAGATGGATGCTCTCCCTTCTGATAGAGGGGCTCAGTCACATAGCTTATTCTGTAACTTTTCAACTCTAAGATAAACTAAAAAGCTCCCAAGAAGCAGGCACTAGCTGTGAGCTAAGGGAGACAAGGACCTGTGCATGCATGCATGGATGCATGCATGTGTGCGTGGATGCCTGTGAGCATGGAGTCTAAGGGAGAGACAGACAGGGAGATAGAGAGAGACTCACTATGCCGCCCTGGCTTGTGTGGAATCCACTATGTAGACTAGACTGGCCTTGAACTCATAGAGATCAGCATGCCTATGCCTTTTGAGTGCTGGAATTGAAGGTGTGTGCTATCATCACTGAATTCTAAATGCTCTGGAAATTAAACATAATTATTTATTTCTTACAAGGGGAGACAGCGGAGAGCCCCAGTGTAGAACTTCCTTTACACAGTCACACCACCAACAGGGACAAAAGTGCCAGGTGGTTGGGTGCCAATCCTGTCACCACCACCTTTCCGCTATACAATCTTTCGTATGTCACTTAAACTTTTGATTTTGTAAAGTAATAATAATAATAATTTGGGGTTTTGCTTTGTTTTTAAGACAAATACTTGCTATGTAGCCCAGGCTGGCCTCACACTTGAAATTCTCTTGCCTCAGACTCTCAGGTTTTGGGATTACAGGAACACCTCAAACTCCATGTAGGAAAACAGAACAAAACAAAAAAGGTTTATTTTTTAAGGTGGAGGAGTATATATAATCCAGCACACGGAAGGCTGAGGTGCCAGAGGATTAAGAAACAAAAAAAGAGTGACTATTTAATACCAAATGGTCAGCCCTGACAACATACATAAAAGTAACATTATATAGACTGAACAGGTTACATTTAGGAATATATAGTATATGCACATATGCATATAATAAAATTAATGGGGAAAGGCCATGAATTTGAAATAGAGCAGAGAGGGGTATAAGAGAGGGTTTGGAGGAAGTAAAGGGGAGGGGAAATGTTGTAATTATATTATACCCTGAAAACTAAAAGAGGAAAAAAACTAGAATTAAATGCCATATATATGCATTCAGCAAAAAGCTTGGCATGATAAAGGACCACCAAGCAATAGTAACTTAGAAGACAGAGTATGGTTATGTCCATCTTAAGAATAGTAAAAGCCAGGATCCAAGAAATGGAACTGGTATGCAGCAGATGATCCAGTCAGGGATGGAAAAGCCCCTCTAGAACATGGTACCTTCTGACTTTCTGCATAGATTTAGCCCTAGAGAGATGTCCTTCTATCCTAGAACCTGATCCAAGTGATCTTGACCTAATTCTAGGCTCCACACGAGGCAGAGCAAAGGGCTCCCTGACAAACGTGCTCCATCATCCCGAGCCTATATTTGTTCGTCTGGCCAATGCTTTCTGTTATTGTGATAAACTGTGGCCAAAAGCAGTTTGGAGAGGAGTTTATTTCATCTTACAGTCTGCTAAGGGAAGCCAGGGCAGGAATTCAAGGCAGGAACCTAGAGGCAGGAACTGACAGAGGCTGTGAAGGAACACTTCTTACTGGCTTGTTCTCCGTGACTTGCTCAGCCTGCTTTTTTATAGAACCTGGGACCACCTGCCCAGGGGTAAGACTGCCCATAGAGAGCGAAGCCCTCCTATATCATCATTAATCAAGAAAATGCCCAGTGGTGGTGGCGCATGCCTTTAATCCCAGCACTTGAGAGGCAGAGAGGCAGGCAGATCTTTATGAGTTCAAGGCCAGCCTGGTCTACAGAGCGAGTTCCAGGACAGCCAAGACTGTTTCACAGAGAAACCCTGTCTCAAAAAAACAAAGAAAAAGATAATAAATGTCAATCAAACTCTCCCACAGGCTAACCCAAAAGGGTCAGTTCCTCAACTGAGGTTCCTCTCCGTAGGTGACTGTAGTGTGTATCAAGTTGGCAAAGACTAACCTTACCCTAGCTCATTTGTGGCATCCTCCCTGTGGTTCACAAGCACCTTTAGGTGTGGCGTCATAGCAACTCAGCAAAGAAGACAGGGCAGAACAGACAGATCTCTTACTTAACGTGAAGTTGAGTGAGAAGTAAAGAACATCCCGTAGACTGTGCCTCTGAGTTCTGATTGTAGGCTGGTGAGGTTTAACTTGGGTGGGTTTGAGACCTCAGCCTCCTGGGATTTGGAGAGGGTTAGTTTATTATAATTAGTAGTTTAAAAACATATGGGGTAGCTAGACAGAATCTGGGCTCATGTCTAGCCTTAGGAATAGAGCTGCCTCAGAGCCTGCCCTTCAGCTAGTCTGGTTTTGAATGGACACAGGAGAGAGAAAGTCAGGAGGTGGTGATTGATTGACAGGGGCTCTTCATAGGCTGCAGCTTTACTTACATCCCAAGGAAAACACTAACTGAGCCCCAAAGAGAAAGCATGGGAAGGACACAGACACGTTTCCCAGTGTCCCAGGAGTCTCAAATTCATTTCCGGAAAAAGACTCCAAACAAAAGAGGGAGATAGAGCACGCCTCTCCCTAAACAAAAACAAAACAAAAAGTATCTTGAAATCTAGCTCTCTTAAAGGGCTTAGGGATCCTTGGCCTTTTTCAGTCAGAGCAGTTCCATGCAGACTTCTTCATACAATCCTTTTAAAATATCATTCCACTTCTTTTTAAGAATCATAATCCACCGGTGGTTTTGAACACATCACAAATATTTATACAAGTACTGGATGTGGTAAAGTTTATTATCCTATTATACTGAATGTGGTCAAATATCATTAACCCCAAGTGGCCAGTGTTGCTGGTAAAAATAGAATATAGCTTTGATGGTAAGTGTGGATACTTTCTCACTGCGTGAGTCCTGGGTGCCTGCCGTGGAAGGGCCGTGACTGGGTGGGGCCATATAGAAGACCAAACTGGTGGCCAAGCCTCTTTAGTTAGTTCAGCCAGTCCAGCACCTCTCCTGGTCTCTGGGCTCCCCTCATAGTTGCTGCTTCACCCATGGTCACCATCCAGGGTACAAACAAGGCTTTAATCAGAGCCAGGCTAAAGAAAACAACCCTATACCCTAGGAAATCCATTTCCAACTAAGAGTAGGGAGGGCAGAGGGAAGGGAGGAAGGGGGCTCCCAAGGCCCAAGGAGGAAGGGACCTTGGCTCAGGGTCCAGTGAGTTAACAGCGCTCTGGCCTTTCCGTAGAAGAACTCCCTGTCAGTCAGAGAGAGAGAGAGAGAGCCCGATTTTTGCCTTGCCTAAGTTTTTTTTTCACCAAAGAAGACTCCCCTCCCCCTGCTTACTCAACCTAACTTGGTCCTCTGAGGCCTCAGGCAAATTCTGAAATATTGACAAGCTCCAGCCTATTTCTGGGACACAGAGCCTCAATCTAACCCCAGCCAGCATGGTAGAGGAGACTACAGAGGCCGGAAAGTTAATGGCTGAGGGTGTAGGCTGAGAAGGATCTTCATGGTATTTCCAAGCAGAGCTATATTGAGGCTCTCTTCAGGGAGGGAGCTCTTTGTGCAGGACAGTTTTGAGGGTTGTGCTCCAAGTTTTCTGTCAGACTAGTCTCCAGGAGGCCTGGATGAGCTCAGATCACAGCTCCATCCAGATGTGAGGGATTAGGGTGGAGGGGAGCGACCTCACCCCAACCTCTTCCCCTGAGGGATTCTGAAGCCAAGTTAGACCTCATCACAGCTCTGGAGAACAGTGCCTGAGGCCAGTAGAGAGAAGCAGATGCTTGCTGCTCAAGACACCCACAGGCACAGCCTTCACTGGGTAAAGGATCTCAGCAAGCTCAAGTAACCTGGCTGGAGGCCCCTAGCAGAGCATACAGAGACGGTGTCTATGCAGACTTCCACCAGAACAGGCTCATCTTCCCAAAACAGCCCACCCTCGAGTAAGAAGAGCCCTCCCTGCCTTTTCTAACTAACTCTCTCCAGGCTGAGCTCCTGGCTTCAGCTGAAGCAAAATGTGGAGTCCCTTCACTAAGGCTAGTCTGGACCTCTTCTCCTGTCTCTCAAAGGCCATCTCAGATCACGGAGCGCAGCCTTCCAGAAGGGAGGTCGGGACTGAGGATCTCTTCCTCATCCCCACCATTGTATATCTGTCCATTCAGCCCATCATGGATTCTGTTTTTAGCTAACAATCCCACCAGGCAACTGAGTTATAGTATAAAAACCTCAAGGGGCAGGGAACATGGCTCAGCATCTAAGAGTGTGTATCACCCGTCTGGAAGACCTTAATTCAGTCCCCAGCACCCATATTAGGTGGCTGACAACTGCCTGTAACTTCAGCTCCAGAGGATCAGCTGCCCGCTTCTGGCTTCTGTGGGTACTTGAACTCACATGCACGTACCCAGCACACAGATGCAGCCACATACATGTAATTTAAGTGTCTGGGTCGGAGGGATGGTTCAGCAGTTAAAAGCACTTTCTGCTCTTCCAGATGACCTGAGTTCAATTTCTAGCTCCCACAAGGAGGCCCACAA
>NC_022013.1:64681068-64682763 GCF_000317375.1 Microtus ochrogaster | reverse complement strand
CTTTCCTGTTTGGTGTAGGAGGTCCTTCTGTTTATGTGCTGCTTTTGAAGTCAGCTTGGGTGCCTGCCCTATGGAACGTCACTGAGCACTATTGGCAGACAAAGAGGAAGGCTTGCCGCACGACTCAATTAACTGCGCCATCTTTCCGCGAAGCAGTTCGATGGACTTTATTTTGGTTGTTCAATTATTCCACTTAATACCCTCTGGCACATTTTCAGATCCAGAGCTCAAAGAAAATACTGACAAAATGATTGGACCCTCAAATGTGTTACCGGTCTTTTCAAATTCTTCAGCTGCTCAGGCTGATAGGCTGTTGGGGACCTCAGTTTACCTTCCCCAGTAATGTTTACCTGTAAATACTTTTTTTTTTCTATGCAGAGGAAGCCTGGCCTGTATTTCCCACTGCCTTGTTTTCTACTTGTTTGTCTTCCAGTTTCCTGTCAGAGGGAACCATTGTTTCAGGACAACTAGTCCGATTCCTGGCTTCTAAGTCACTTTCACCTATATAGGCAGAATGCCCTTATCTCCAGAGAAGGTTGCTCTTGTACCAGCTGTTCTAAAGCCTGCAGATTTTCTTCTGTTAGAGGCCACTGTTTAACCCATATTGGTTTCTCAGGTAACCATTTTAAAGGCAGGGCCTTTAGTACCTCTGAAGGTTTGTCAATTTTTTTTTGTGTGTGTTTTTGTACAGCCTCAATGGCTGGTGATCTTTGCTATAATATCTTCTAATATCTTCCCCAGAAACATAAGTTTTGGGGGCTGCAGGAATGGGTATTCTATTGCTGCAATAGGTCACGACCCCACAAATTCACTGTAATATTAGCTACATATGGCCTTAGCCTTCCTCTCTGTCCTTTTGGGCCTCTGCATTAGACCCATCTCATGCTTTGTTTTCCTTGAGATAGGGTTCCAGTTTCTAGGAACTGAACATCTACCTCTTGAAGAGGCCAATTTGGATGCCAAGATTTGGGGGTAGTGATACTATATCTGCATCCGTGTCTAGTAAGCCTTCAATAAAAATGCCATTTATATACACTCTTAGCTTTGGTCTTTGATCACTTACAGAAGTCTGCCAGAATATACGTTTCCTATGTCCTACTGGAGTGTTTGGTTCATCCTCCACATCCATTCCGTCATCTAGACCAGTATGGGTTTTTACAATAGGCACTGGTAAGATACATTCTCCACAGTAACTGCGAATGATTGGACCACGTTCATCATGGGGGTCTGCAAGAGATCCCCCAAGGAGTCTCCCGATGGTGTTGGGTTGTCTTGTCTGTCTTTTGTTGACCTAGATTCAAGTCCAATGTTGGCCTTGCAGCACCTCCTACATATACCTGAAGGCTGAGTCCTCCTATTTTTGCCATTTCCAGAGGAGACATTATTCCTAGGAATTCCTTGTCTATAATCCCTTTTCAGATGTCCTATTCTACCATAATTAAAACATTTGGTATTTTGATGACTCCTCATACCATTGGAAGTTGCTTCTTCTACCCAAGCTTTAGTTGAGTCAAGTATCTCAACATACATTGTATGGAAGATTCATTCATCCATTGGTGCTGATCTGACCTTTAAAGACCCTAGGATCTTTTTGCATTCTAAGTTGGCATTCTCAAAAAAACCCAAAGATTTAATTAGTACAGGTCTAGCTTCTGTGTCTGTTACCCCTATTTGTACAGCCTTAGTTAATCTTTG
>NC_022013.1:64672306-64680819 GCF_000317375.1 Microtus ochrogaster | reverse complement strand
AGCCCCTCTTTTCTGGTTTCTGAATCCTGTCCCAAGCATTTAAAGCTGCTGTGCTACATAGAGACAAGGTGTGTTCATCTTAAAGGGCCTGATCCTGAGGATCAGAGTAAAGTCCCTTGCCCAGAATTTGATCTTGGGAAATCTCAAGTCCTTTTGCTTTTCTCTGTTGCTCTAAAATTGAATCGAGTCTTGTGGTATTGCTTTGTTGCTTGAAGCCCACATTTTGACCATTACCCTAGTGAAGAATGAATGTATTTCATAAGATACAAATTGCATGTTTAATTTCCTTTAGATCAGTCATACATATAGACTCCCATGTATATTCTTTGGCTACTTTAGGGTATTTGGTGTCAGATGCTCTTTCTGATGATATTACCGGAAAAGCAGGTAAAACTCTGGGTAAGCTTCCTGGAGTTTGGTACGTACTGATGAGGCTAAATTTTGTCTTTGTATGTATCTTTTGTCCCTGGTCAAAGAACACTGTATACATAATAAATACATAATTTTTTTTTAAAAAAAGAAATGATACAGTCTTTACAGACTGATAGTGTCCAACTAAAAGGGACATTCTGGACTCTGGAGAAGGATACAACCAATTTGACAAATAAAACCCAGTCAATGACAAGAGAGTACTGAGACATTGTCTAAGAGAATTTGTACTGTTGAGTGTATTAAGTAAACTCTGTTGAAAGGTTATGATAGATTGACTGACAGAATGTCTCTCCAGGAAGGTAATATGCATGCTATAAAAATTATGTCCAAGGATGAGACATTATCTTCACTGGACAGACTTCACACCTTGGAATCCTCATTGAGGGCATTAAAACAGAATACTGGACAGGAGATTCAAACTCTTCAAAAGGCGCCAGTAAAAAGATTTGAAAAGATTGAGGAAATTATTGAATTTAATGACCAGGGACAAAAAGTACATACAAAGACAAAATTTTGCCTCATCAGTACATACCAAACTCCAGGATAGTTTATCCAGAGTTTTACCCGCTTTTCTGGTGATATCATCAGAAAGAGCATCTGACACCTATTGTAATAATTAGCTCGATTTGGGAAATAACCAGGCTAACTAAAAGATAAACAATTATATTTTTATATATTATAAGGGGGAAAACTTAAGAAACAGGAACGAGAAGTCCAAGCTCAGCTGTGACACGAGGGAACCACAGAGAGAGCACCTGGGCCGCGCACTCATTTTTCTCTGGGTCCCAGAAAGCCACACCCTAACTTGGTTCCACCTCTTGAAGATAATTGGTTAACAAAGCTTCCCCATCAGAGGTACATAGGCAGAA
This sequence comes from Microtus ochrogaster, assembly GCF_000317375.1. NCBI lineage: Eukaryota > Metazoa > Chordata > Mammalia > Rodentia > Cricetidae > Microtus > Microtus ochrogaster. The sequence continues at coordinate 64,679,518 of NC_022013.1, read as the reverse complement.
GTGTGTCAGGATATATGTTTGCCCCCAACTTGATGAAGGCAGAATTGTAGGCTCTGCCTTTATAAGCACTTAACATAATTTGGCACCATACTCAGAGAATACCTGGTAGGGACCTGGTCAGTGTCCATCGTCCTGGCCAGAATTTAATAAAGCTTACTTCAAATTTGTCTCAAAAATTGTGGTAGTGGTAGCCAGGTGGGATTAACAGCCCTTACAGTAGGTTAGACATCTGCTCCTCTCTCACTAGCAGTGTGGCTTTGAGCATGACCTCTTACCCCTCTGTGCATTAGTTTCCTGGAGTACAAAATGAGGCTCATGTCAGGACATCCTCAGCATGCCACATGGTGTACAACAGCTCAGACTGACTGGTTCCCAGTGCCGAGGCCACTCAGTCTCCTCCCTAGATTCTACCTGATACTGTCTTATTCCTTCAAACACGGATTCCTGTCGTCACTGCCTTCCTCTAAAGTTGCATCCCTCCACATTCTCTAGATCTGAAATTCAAAGCACTCCCTCCAAATATTCACGGAGGCTCATGGAGGCCTTGGGGCCATGTGCTACCTTTGGTTTTGATCCCAAGACCCTGAGCTGGTTGAATCGCCCACCCACCTGGTTCTTTGCAGGCATTCCAGTTCCCTGGATGGTTTGTCCAAGGAAGATTTACATCTCTCCATGTCTTTGCAAGCAGCCAAACCTTCCCTGTCTTGACTTTACCCAGCCTAAACACTGCCTACTTGATGGCGCCCTCCTGGTTCTGGAGACAGTAGTTAGGGTGGTGGGTCATCTTCGTCCTCCCTCTGCATGTCCTTGTGTCTGACTTCAGCACCGTCACTCAAGCCTGGTGTTGTACAGGACTCTCTAGTGCCACAAGGAAACCAATGGCCCCACAGTGACAAGGCTTGTTTTCTCTACAGCTGCTGAGTCCCCTGGTTCCTCCAGAGAAGATCTAGCCTGGAGCCCAGGCTGTGACAGACATGTGGCTATACAAGGCCGTTTAGACATCATGGAAGAGGTAATGAGGACATGGGAGGAAGGGATTGTGAACTTCATGGCCATCTGCCAGCCTTTGTGCAGTACGATCGACAGGAAACACAGGCCAGTGCCTGTTTCTAACTAGGATGTTTGGCTGAGCGATATGTTATATACCCTACCTCTCAGGAAGCATCACTTACACCCAGCCTGAGATTTTTTCCAAGTTGGAGAAGGTGTAAGTGCCACCATCAAATTTTGTGGAATAGCCATGAACCATAACTTGGGGTTCATAAATTTATGGGGGGAAAGTTTTATCTTCATTCCTGGAAGTTTTATCTTCATTCCTGGAAAATTTTAAATTCTTTCCTGTAGTCGGAGGCATACTCATTTATTTCCCAGCCACTCAGACCAGAAATAAACACACAGAAACTATATTAATTGCAATACTGTTTGGCCAATAGTTTTAGCATATTTATAGCTAGCTCTTATATGCTAAACTAACCCATCTCCATTAATCTGTGCATCACCATGAGGTTGCAGCCTACAGGCAAAGTTTTGGCAGGCTATCTCTATCTCTGCTTGGAATTCCTCCCTTACTCTATTCTGCTAAGCCACTGGCCTAAACAGATTTATTCATTAACCAATAAAAGCAACACATACACAGGACTTCCCATACTACTTTCCTTTTGTCATGTGTGTCCCAGGGATTTAACTTACATGTTAGAGTTTGTGGCAGGTGCCTTGACCTGCTGAATCACATTGCCTGCCTTTTTAAAAAAAATATTATTATTAATTTTATTTGGTGACACAGGGTCTTACCATGTAGCCATGCTGGTTTAGAACTCACTATTAAACCAGTCTGGCCTGAAACTCATGGCAGTCGTCCTGGCTCTGCCCTTGAGCGCTAGGACTACAGGCAGGGACCCACACCTCCCACTTCAGCGTGTCCCTATACGCCCTGGTCTTGTCAGGATGGCAGCAATCACTGGGCCTGATGGTAGACTGTTTCTTAGTGAGTTAATAAGTACATATCCTAAGATATTGAAGTTTTGCTTTTTGGGGGGGATAACTCAGTCTGTACAGCACCTGCCATGTAAGCATGAGGACCCAGGTTTCATCGCCAGGACCCACAAAAAAAGTGAGACATAGTGGCATGCCGGCACCGGAGGGAGAGGAAGAGACAGGAGGGTCTCTGGGGCTCGCTAGCCAGTCAACCTAATCTAATCATTGCCATAAGAGCTCCTGCCTCCAGGCCAAGGTAAGGCCTGTGCGGTGGCTGACCAGGTGCTGGTCATCAAGCCTGATGACCCAAGTCTGAGCCTCAGGCCTCTCTCTCTTCCCCCCCTTTTTTGTTTTTGTTTTTGGAGACAGGGTTTCTCTGTGTAGCTTTGACTGTCCTGGGACTGCCACTGGCTCTTTAGACCAGGCTGGCTTCCAACTCAGAGATCTTCCTGTTATCACTATTGCCTCGCCTAATCCCCAGAATTTTCAAAATGGAGAGAGAACAGACCTCTACTCACTCCCATAGTGAGTGTGCCTCCACACACACGCACGCACACACACACGCACACACGCACGCACACACGCACGCACACACACACACACAGCACCGCTAAGACGGACATTTGGCCTTTCTGCTCCCTTACTCACATACACACACACGCACACACACGCACACACACACAGCACCGCTAAGACGGACATTTGGCCTTTCTGCTCCCTTACTCACATACACACACACGCACACTCACACACACACACACTGCACTGCTCCTAAGACTGACATTTGGCCTTTCTGCTCCCTTACTCCCATAATAAAACAATTATTAGAGAGACAAACCATACTCTGTACCCCAAGCTGGCCTGGAACTTGTGGTGATCCTCCTGTCTCAGTCTACTGATTTTTGACCTTACAAACATCAACCACCAAAATAACATGTAGTTTTTAACCTTTGAATGCTATTGTAATGTACTTGATATTCTGTTCTGAAGCCGGGCGGTGGTGGTGCAGGACTTCAATCCAGCACTCGGGAGACAGAGGCAGGTGGATCTCTATGAGTTCGAGGCCAACCTGGTCTACAGAGCCAAGGCTACACAGAGAAACTGTCTCCGGGGGGAGGGGGAAGAACTTTTATTAGGTTGCCAGCAGGACCTGCAGCAACACACATCCTTTTAAGCAATCCCTAGGAAAACTTTAAAATCCCAAACCTGTCTTGTAATGAAGGTGCCACGAGGGGGCAGTGTGGCAAAAGGAATGCGCACTATTGCTGCCAAGTCCCAAACAAAGAAAAAGGTGTTCCCTTTGCATGCCAGGGCAGGGGGTCCTTCAGGGGCTGAAGGGGGCAGCCTGTGATGGTGCTGACTGGGTGAGGGCCAGGATTTCCCAGCACCCAGTTCCCTCTCCACTGCATTACGCTGGGACCTGGGGCACAGTGGAATTTCTTTAGGATATCACTAAGCTAAGTTAAAGGTGGCCCAAACCCCTGTGCTTGACTTTGCCCCGTCCTCCCACTGCAGACAGTGGAGAAGACAGTGGAGCACCTGGAGGCAGAAGTGACGGGCCTGCTGGGCCTGCTGGAGGAACTGGCTTCGAATCTACCCCCAGGGCCCTTCAGCCCAGAACCGGACCTGCTAGGAGGTGGTGAGTGGCTCAGATGGCAGAGGGTCACCTGCTGGGTCTGTCCTCTAGGGCCATTGGCAGCTCCATCACACTGGTGGAGCCAGAACTCAGGGGATGCTATGCACCCCCAGGGACAGAATGGGTAGCACACCGTCTTCAAATATTCTGGTCTGTGCTTCTCTGTCTATTGTCACCCTGGGCCCTGGCATCCTATTGATGCTCTGAGCAGCCCCCAGATTCTTTCTTGAGTCCTGTGTTTTGGTACTGTTATCCCAAGGGACTGGGAAGCTGGAGGGAGGAAGTTGTTGGGCACATCAAGGATACCCCTTCAGCATCCTCTGCTGCTCACTCGGGGCACCCCCTTTTCTTACAGATCACTTCTGACCATCAGGGGTAGTGGAACCTGGCAACTGAAGAACCAAGTCAGGCTTCTTGCCTTCCTGCCCTACCTGTGTGAAATAAATGCTACTACTTGGGGACCATGATTGCTAACAATGACCTCTGTAACCACAGCCCCAACTCCTTCTGTCTTACACCCTGAACCCCACATGTTGTTCTGGCCCACAGACCTGGATAACCTGGCCATCTTTATAGGGACAGACCGCAGAAACTGATTCACACCAAGTGAGACACCTGAGGCCCAGCATGGTAACAGGACACAGAAGGCCCTTTATGTAGCATTGCTATTTAAACTGTGGCCACAAAACATCAGTAGTGCCACCCAGAAATACACGATCATCTGGGTCCCATCCAGCCATTCCCCACATCAGAATCTGTTTTCATGTGATCCCACTCTGCCCTACTGGTGGTGACAGGTTGTGTGCCCATTAAGAATCCTGTTCCCTGACTGGGAATCCAAACATACTTCCAGCCTCTTTTTTTTTTTTTTTTAAGAAAAAAATCTATTTCAGTAAACAAAGTTCACATTACATAGAATTCACCTTTTGCAGTGGGAAAGGGGGATGCACCATGCAAACTAAGCTGGGACCACGGGTGCACACCCAGCAAAACTTGCTCTTGTCACCGGCACCAATTCTATGCTTTCTAGTGCTCACTGGGTGACAAAGTCATCACCAGTAATTCCAGGTCATTTTCAGCACCCCAGAACTCACTTCCCCTTCCACCTCTCCCCACTCCCAGCACACTAGAAACCTTTTACCTTCCTGGACTTGCCTCCTGTGGGCAGCTTCTGCGAGTGAAATCAGATTTTCACTGGACATTGCAGAACGTGTCAGTCCTTCGCGTGGCTAAATCATACTCCATTGTATCACCCGTCTGTTCATGGGTCTTGGGTGTGTGCACATTTGGGCGATTAATGCAATTCACAACCCTGGTGCTTAGCTCAGACACTTTGTCATTCTTCCTCCCACTGTGGGGGAGAAGCGAGGATTGGTGCCCCAGCAGCTGCCACCCAGCTGAGGCTTCTCTGGGGTTCTAGCCAGGGCCCAGGAGTCCAGAGAGACACTTGTCTTTCTGGAGTGTCATTATCCCATGCTTTCTAACATAGGGGAAGTGAGGGGAGACCTCCAGTCAGCAAGCGGAAAACTCTATGCTCCTGGATATGACAAAGAATCCCAGAAATTTATCTCTGCTAGTTCCCTTCTCTGAACACCAACGAGCAGAGAACCTGCAAGGTTGGAGCCAAGTGCCCTTCTGACTGGCATTTCCAAGGGAACACGAGGCTGGGGCACCTCCCTGGGTTGCTCCTGTTCTCATCACTAGACTCCCTGAGACCACCCCCAGGACCTAGGTGACCAGCCATTCTTTCCACCTCACTCAGGGAACTAACTCTACCACCTCCATCTGGCTTGGGCATCTGTGCCTTGTGTGGATCTGGAGAGCATCTTTTGCAAGTCCTTCAAACACAATCCCTGCCAGTAGCTTATGCTTGGGATTTCCACAGTATATGTTTCTAGTTCAACACATCCATTTGCACTAGCTAACAGGGCCGGAATCTCTGAGTCATAAAGCGGAAGAAAACAAGCTGGCACCAGAAGAGTTATTTCCAGAATGTTCCAGAGCTAGCTGACTTTAATTTGGAAACAGCTTTTGGCTACAGACGTTCAGGTTTAAGGCACAGTACAAACTACAAGGGTCCCAGTCACTCGCAGGGGACTGGCTTTATTGTGCACAGTTTTGAATGGAAGATGGAACAAATGATTTCTTGGCCTTTTTCTAAAAAAAAAAAAAGAGTGAATTTGGCAAAAAACAAAACTCATGACACATTCTTACCAAACACAGTAGTACCTTGATAAGACCTCCCTTTCTCCAGCAAGGACGGGATGTCCACCTGCTGACACTCCTCAGAAACATGTGTATAGTAAACACACTCGTATGCATCTGCCTGGCAAAGATGGTTTAAAAAAAGCTTACCAATAAAAATACAAAATCACATGTCTACAACAAAGCCACAGCGATGAGGAATGACTGCAGGAGCCAGGAGAGCAAAAACATCTATTCTGAACAGCAAAAAGCTGTGAGGGCCAGGGAGATGGCTGCCTGAGAACTCTGGCCCAGCTGGGCCCTTTCGGCACAGTATGTGGATGAGGAGGGACCAGAAGGAAAGGGCTGTGATTTTAGGGAAGAAATGGTGTGTCTGGGGATACTGGATAGAATATGAAAAACTGAAGGACACTCTGTGGGCCTTTCCCTGCCAATGCCAGCAGGAGGCAGAGGAGAGCCACTGTCACTGCTCAGTCATTGCCACCGCAGATCTTCAGCAGAATCTTCCTATAGTCCCCAGAAGTGTCTCCCTGGTGGCAGAAACAAGAGTGAAAGTTAAGGGAGGCAAAGCCACCAGAAGGCCCAAGTGTCCTCGTGGAGAGGCAGGCCTGTCCTCACTTGCTCGAACAAGTTATATCCAGTGATCCCTACATTCTATGTAAAATGAAAGCCAAAAGCCAGGCATGATGGCATATGTTTCTAATCCCTGCACTGGGTAGGTGCAGACAGGCAGATCCCTCAGGTCCCAGTGAGACCCTCAAAACAAACAAACAAACAAACCCCCAGCATTTATGTAGCTCCCGAGAAATGATGCTCAGTGCTGACCCCGCCTCCACATGTATGTGTGTGCGCACACATGCATATCCACAGTATCACTCACCTATTACTGAAGTCAAATAAATAGCCAGAGCATTTTAATCGGCCTAGTAAGGACCACCACCCAGGCTCCTCAGCACGCTCTTCCCCTAGAGCAGCCACACTGGGGCTCTACTGTAAAGCAATGCTGTGTCCTTGGGGACACCATCTTTGTGAACACCCATGGTGACACCACTATTGTCACACCCAATCTCTGTCCAATACCACTGTGCCTTCTCCACCAGTGTTGTTGCTCAGGCTTAGCTAATTTCAGACCATTTTCTGCCACCCTAAGCTCTCTGAAGGCAAGGTTTGTGGCTTCTTTAGCTGTCAGAGCCTACTAGTACCCTGGCCACAATCTGACAGTAATGACAAGTTCTCCCCTACCCACAGCCTCAATCCCACAGCACAGGGATGGAGATCAGCAAGCCCAACGATATCAAATGCCAAGTCTGAAATCAGGCACACAGAGTTTCCTCCAGCATTTGTGGAGACTGCCACCACCACCTGTGGAGGAACTATTATCCTTAAAGATGCTGGTT
>NC_022013.1:64629532-64672031 GCF_000317375.1 Microtus ochrogaster | reverse complement strand
AAAAAGCTACATGCAGCAAACAAGAGCTGAGCTTCACAGATATGAGCTCTCCTTGGTGGACCAAACCTTCACAGAGTGGTAGGGATTCTGAGGGTTAGGGACAGGAAGAAGTAAGGCCTGAGATTTCTCTATGCCATTGGCAGACAAGCCTGTCCAGTTATTAAGAACTGGGGTCCTAGAAGGTGGAAACATGGGGTCACAGGGTTGTGACCTGCCCTTTCCTCAGGATCTTGTCATCTGTTTGGAGGTGACTGGATGAAGAAGCCCAGTAGGCCAAACATAGCGAGAGGGGAAGGAGACAGGGAGGGCCTTGTTGGCCCCGAGCCCGTACCGTGATATCGTGGTACAGTGACTTGCCATACATCCGCTTATACTCTGCTCGGATATCCAGGAGGTCAGTCTCGCTTCGAGACACCATGATGCGAATCAGAGTTCGGTCTTTTGTTCCTGCTCCCTGAAGAGTCACAGAGATAAGAGTATGCAATGGGGCTTCCCACCCTCCCACGAATCTTCTACACGCAGCCCCCTGTGAACCCCTTAGACCCAGAATACTCTAAGATGTCTTAGATCAGGGACCCCTAGACACAAGCACTACATACCCGCATAGCCTTGTTGAGTCTTTCAGCAAAGAAGGCGGGGGTGTTCTTCAGGCATTTCACTACAAAAGGAACACAGTATGAGGTCTGCAGGACCAAGGAGGGCACACACTGGACATCAAATCTGGCACAACCTACCTACTTCTCTTTCCTGCTGGCTCTATCCCGTGAATATGGCTCCACACGAACTAGGACCATCAACCTAACCCCTTTCTTGGCATCACTGGGCAAAAACCACCGGGACTGGGCAGAGTGGGGACTTAATGATGAAAAGAGGCACCAACTTTATGGGTGCCTAGGCATGAGGGGGTCAAACAGAAAGACCCTCATGGAAGAAAAGGAAAGCTAAGGGGATGTGGTGTTTTTCTCAGACTATGCAAGGAAATGAGGATCTATTGTCTGTTCTAGTCAGAAAGAGCCAAGAAAAACATACTAAAAGAAATGGCGCAAACTGATTTCTCCTGGCAAGTATAAAGAGAGGTGGCAAGGGCTGATGGGCAAGAACCCAACTCCACATTAGGGAGAGGTTCCCAGAGCCTCCAAGATCTGCTGTAGAGGGCACAGCGCTGCGAGAGGCACTCCCCATGCTGGAAGCTTGGCCAGCATTCCCTAGAACGGGCCCTGTTTTGCTGTTGCAAGTAAAAAAATCTTTCCATGTGTTTCTATCACAGACAGCTGACAATTGCCTGCATGGACGTATTTTTGGAATAAACTTGGCAGGATGTGAGTCACCTTCCTCCAGGAGAGCAGTTGGACAGGCCCCCACTAATGCCCACACTGTAGCTCGGTTCTGCAGAGCAGCACTGCAAACACAGACTCCTCTGTCCCAGAGGCCAGGGACTCATGGATTCCCACCAGACAGATGGTTCGGATTAGCGAACTCAGATTCTGTGGTTCTCTCACTACACCACCTTCGACCACAGGACACTGAGCACCCAGTGGGCGGGCAGGCAGGCAAATGAAGCTCCAGACACCTACCCACAGCCAGCATTCCCTGCTCCAGGTCCCCAGACATCTCCCGGCAGATGCTCTTCTCAATGTCTCGGCCCGTCATCCTCTGATACTCGTTGAAAACTAGGAGGAAAGTAGAAGGAACATGTTATATTCTGAATCATGTTCTCTCAAATTTCCATGTTGCAGTCCTGACCCTCAGCACCCCAGGATAAACGCCATGCTGGCAGGACCTGAGCCTAGCTAATCGGCGGCATCCACAAACAGGTCAGGTATGTGTGTGAACCAACAAATCTCGGTCTGAGACAGCTTGACTTAGGGGCCTCTGCCTTTTACTTTTCACACACAACCACAGCTCTCTCCAAGTCCCACTAAGTACGACGGACTTTGTAACCAACAAGGATCTGTGGTAGAGGACTCCACTCTCCCGTATGTCCATGTGTTCTGAGTTTATTTAAGTCACACAGGGCCAACCTACGCCTTTCACTACACTGCCATAATAAATGCATTTCTGTTTTTTGTGTGTGATGGAGCCACATCATATAAACCTTCTGGCTTTAAGGGACCCCCGTCTCAGCCGCTCAGGTAGCTAGGATTACACATGTCACTACCTAGAGTATTTCTTGACTGATGATATTTACACAGGAGCTTGTTGGACAGCATGTCATCACAAACTGTGAACATCTATGCAGGAGGAGACTATGTGGGGACACAGGAACAAGAGACTTACCCAGAGAGAGAAGCTGCAGAAGAAAACAACCCTGACAAGCTTACTGGCATCCAAAACTCTAAGAAAACATATTCTCGTTGCTTAGGCCCAGCCCAGTACTGTCGCACGAGAAGTCCTGCCTCCTTCACCTCTGCCCTGGGTCTGCTATAGTGCAGCTCACAGGAAGCCACACCCTCTGCCTTAAGTTTTATGCTATCAGGGCAGTCGGTCTGCTTACCCATCTTGACACCCTCTGCTCTCTTCCGCAAATCTCCAAATTCCCAGCCTGCTCTACCCCACTGTGAGCCATGACCCACTCAGACACAATAACCCACATTGTTCTGTCATGCTGAAAACCCTTCATTATAAACCCAAGAGCTGTTGACTGCCACGGAACAAGCTGCTGGCTCCTACAAGAAGAAGCAACACTAGAGCCCACTGAGGGATGCTAGAGAGTCAGGTTTAAGAATGTGGCCTCTGAGAAGCTGCCCGTGCTCCAGTAGAGGGCACTACATCAATGGACAGAACAATGTACTAGTGACGCTAAGTGGTATAGATATGATAGAGAGACAGAGACAGAGAGAGAGAGAGAGAGAGAGAGAGAGAGAGAGAGAGAGAGAGAGAATATAACATAGCTGGGTGTGGTGGCACATGCCTTTAATTCCAGCTCTCAGAAAGCAGAGTTTGAGGCCAGCCTGGTCTGCACAGCCAGTTTGAGGCCAGCCTGGTCTACATAGCCAGTTTCAAACTTAACAAACTCACTCATTGGCCTCGTGCCAACCCTGAGACTGAGAGAACACCTCTCCCGTCCTGTGTGTCCAGGTAGGAGGCCCTGGGACACAAGCTGCAGTGCTATGATCCTTACCTCACCCCTCCCCTGCAGCTCCTACAACCTTAGCTGTCCTATACTCTGCTGGCAGGGCCTCTCTCTAGTCTTCCTCCCAAGAAGACCTTCTCATAATCCCAAGGCCTCAGATACTTGAGCCCCCACAGCCCCCAACCTTCCAAGCCCAAGACCTCTCCTGACATCCGGGCTCATCAGCTCATCAGCATTACCTTTCTGATGTCCTCTGCTCTATTCCGCCCACAGCTCCTAATCTCAGCTGAGGGCCACTGCCTTTCCACTTGCTCAGCTGATGGAATCCTCGTCCTCCTAGGCCGCCTGACTCCAACACACCATGTCCAGCTTACCCACAAGCAGGCTGGACTCTAGTCCCTTCTACCCCAACTCTCTATCCAGGCTACCACTGTCTCCTGCTCAACTGTGAATCCTTCACCCTCTTTTCTTCACACCTGATGCCCAAGGTCACCTAGGGAATCTGGCAGCATGTTGTCGTCTAAGCGCCCCCCCCCCGTGACTCCTGGCCTTCTCAGGATGAACCCCTAACTCCCTGAACTGTCAGCAGAGTTCACCACCTGATCCTGCCTCCTGCTACCATCATTCTATCTGCTCCAGATACGCGAAGCCCCTTGGCTGTTCCTGGGCCATGCTGGAAAATCTTTGCACCTATCTTGCTCAGGACTTTGAATCTCACAGTCTTATACCAGAGAGGACTAAGCCAACCCTCCCTGAACTCTATCCCTTCACCTTCTATCTGGTTCCAGTCCGTTCTTTTTCTGTTCCAGGCTGTACTGAATACTTGTCTCCTGACATGAAGCTGAACCCATGAAAACAGACTACACCTGATAGAAACCTACTTTTACATATTCAATAAGTAAATGTTACCCTGCAGTGCGGGAATGTCTTTTCTTTTTGTTTTGTGTTTATTTGTTGCTACTAAGGGGAAAGGCACATGCCCTGTGTGTGAAGGTCAGAGGAGAACTGTGCTTCTGCCTGCTGGACCACTGCTTTCCCCACGCTGACATCCCTCATTTCAGTGCACGGCAACCTACTTCCTCGTCTTTTCCTTTGTCCTACAAGCAAAGTTTGCAGGAAATGTTTTCAGTGTCTTTTAGTGAAAATCCTTTAGTGAAAATCCATGCAGAGACACCAGCCGAATATCCTGTAGGCTTTCTCCATGTACTGCCCTGTCTGCCCTCCCCTGGCTGACCCAGGGCTGTCTTACCTGCCACCAGGTGCGCCCGGCTCCTCGCGCACAGAATTGCATTGAACTTGGACTCATCTGTTCCTAGGCGGTTCTCCCCGGCTGCATACAACTCCTGGATAGGGAGGAAGATGCATGTATACAGCAAGTAGGTCCCAGGCTCAGATCACCTAGGCAGCATTTAGCTCTGCAGAGCCCATGGAAGGGCAGGGCCCTGGAGTAGAAGCGCAGGTCTTCTGAACCCTGCAAGCTGCGCTTGCTGCAGACCCAGACTCGGCTATCCACATCCTCTCATCTGCCCATGTGGAGCACAGAGGATTCTGAGACCAGAGCCCAGCGCCACAAAGGAGGGAAGAGAAGCCTGGACTCAAGTCCTAGCTCGGAAGCAGCTTGCTAGACGCGGCTCTGGCTCCTGGGCCTCGATCTTCTTATACAGAAAATATAAGGATTAGATCTGACTTGAGATCATGACTCTGAAGCCCAAGGGGTCTTATGGAGAAAAAGATGAGCGGGAAAACTAGAAGGGACCCCAGCCAGCTCCTCAGAGCAGCACTTCTTAGCAATAGGAAGGAGTGCAGGTCCTTGGCTGACAGGCCAACATCTCAAGAGAAGCCAGTTGCCAGATTTCTATGTGACATTCATTTCCCAATCACGAAAAGCAGCTTCCCCCTCTTTAAGAAATACTTGGGATGATGATAACTATCACACTTAAAAACCAATTATGAGCCAGGTGGTGGTGGCACACGCCTTTATTACCAGCACTCGAGAGGCAGAGGCAGGCGGATCTCTATGAGCTCGAGGCTAGCCTGGTCTACAGAGTGAGTTCTAGGATAGCCAGAGCTACACAGAGAACCCATCTCAGAAAAAAACAAAAACAAAACAAACAAAAAACTAAACAAAACTAGTCCCCGGAATGGAGATAGCTCAGCAGTGAACCCAACACCTTCTTCTGACCCCACACCACAGGCACCAGGCATACATATAATTCACAGACATGCATGTAGGCAAGACATTCATCAATATAAAAACAAATCTTTAAAAAAAAAACAGATGTGGGGCTTCCCCCAGCCCTTTCTCCATGGTTTATTACATGTATCATGTTTGTTGAATTGGGCATCAGAGCTTTTTAAGACCTATGAAGGTTTGAACCACAACTATTTGCCAATCAGCAAGCAACCTTGCCCCAGACAGTCATGAAGTTAAGGGCACTGATGCCCTGGGACACTGTCAGGTTGAGATCTGAGCAGGTCAAGAAGGGAGAAGAGGGCAGAAGCCAGCCTTTCCCAGAAGGCTGGGGGAGGCCCGGCCACCTGCTAAGAAGGCAGGACAGACTGAACTGCCCAGCGGGTAGTAATTCAGATATGCCTCTTCCGCCTTCAACTCATAAAGCAATAATGACGAAGTTTAAGGATTTAGGGCTAAGGTGACAGCTCATTTCTAAGTCCGCAAACTCAGGAGCTGGATAGACAGGCACCTTCACACACCTAACAGTACCTACATGGGAAAGTACCCTATTGCGGCAAGTTCCACACCCCTGTGATCTGCTGCAGCATTTATTACCCTGGGAAACCCAGAGGGCTGGGGGCCTGTTCAAGTATCTGAGCCCCTCAGAAACACGGAACCGACCAGTGTCTACCGCTCTTCCCACCACTGAGAACCTAACCACAAAGCAGGAGGTGTGGCCCAACTCTAGTTTATAGCCCGCAGTTGGCCACCATACGCACCTGGACATCTCTCTGCACAAGGGACATGTCCACGTTTGTGCTCTCATCACGGTTTCCCTGAAAGGAACGAGGCTGTAAGGTCAAGCCACTTTTCGGAAGATCACACCCTTCCCTCCTCATTCATCTGCCAGTGCTTTGATGCACCCCCTCTCCTCTCCCGCCTTCCAGTTTCCTCTCCAACATCCCATTGTGAGGAAGGTACCTGAGAGAGAGAGATGAGGAGCCGCTGGAAGTGTCCTGATGTGTCACTTCGAATGGCCTCCTCCAGAGTCTTTTTAAATTCTGAAAAACACACACCAGGCCTGCTATCTCTAAAGATATAGTTAGCAGGGGGAGGGGGGATTGGCATGACAAGGGTCCATGGGTCTCACTCAGACTGGAGGCGACAGGTGCCCCGTCGAACCTTCTAGGATCATATAAGTTTACGACTCCAGGCTGATCTGACCTCTGGTCAGGCCTGGCCCAAAGCCCACAAGATTTTCCCCACCCTTCCCAACCACAGGCACCTGCCCTGTATGTAAACAGCGTGCAGGGCTAGGCTTTGGATCAAAGCCCAGAGAGTTGGGCATGAAAGGAAATAGGGGACAAAGAGGCCAAGGACATTGAAGCTTCGGAAGCAAAACCATCTGTAAAGAGCAGAGGCCAGGGAGCTTCCAACCTGTTTTGTAGGCTCTGTTTAGTTCCTGGATGTGCTCATTACTTCGGGAAGCGAGGATTTCGATCAGGCAGGCCTCATCAGTACCAGCTCCCTATGGTAGCAGAGAATGTAACAGACCTCTTGCTGGTGACTGGGCCCTCACTAGCATCCAGAAGGGCATCAGCAACAGAGGCCCCCCAACACAGACACACATACCCCACTCATGCCTGAGAAGCCAGCTTCCCTCCCAGCCCTAGAAAATGAGATAAGGACACAGTAAGCACCACACGTGGGGTCATCCCCATGCACCAGGAAACTGAATGAGAAAAGGGGAAGTGTACAGTGACTATCCCACGCCACACCCAGCTGAGTCAGGCTGAGGTGCACATCAAAGTGTTTCTGCCAAGTTCTGGCCCTGAGTGAGATAGTGAACGGCTGCAGAAAAAGTCCAAAAGTACGATTGTAACGGATACGAAAAAGCTAGAGTCCCGAGTGAACTGTCTGGAGACATCTAGGAAAAGAAGCCAGAAGGGACAAAAGGAATGGCTGTGCCCCGGACGGCAGGAAGGTAGAAAACAGGATGGAGGCCTGGCTTTTGTAGCAGCCTGAATCTTAGCTCTGCAGCTCACTGTGCAACCTCCAGCAAGTTTCTTGTCTATAAAGGGAGTGTATGTGTGCCTACCTCCCAAGGAGTCCTTAGTGGGACGGAATGGGCTAATTTGTGAAGAACATCTAGCTGACGTGTGTTTCATGATACCACGGCTGGCATGCTACTGACTTACAAAGGATGGGCACATTTGCACCTTAGCCAAATCTCCCTGTATGTCCTGAAAGAATATCCACTGTCTCCTCTCACGGTGCTCAGGGACACAACAGCTATTCAGCACACCTGTGATGTTCTAGCATTCCGCCAACTTCTCCTAAAACTGGAGGTGGGTTCTGAACACTCCTAGGCCAAGGCCATTGTCATCCTATCTGTCCTTAGCTCCCTCTAGTCTACAACAGGCACTGGATTTCAGTGGTCTTCTCTCCCTTCCAGACCACATACCAAGCTCTCAACCTCTAGCGGAAGTGGAATCTGTTGTGCCCAGCATGCCTCTGAGCGAGTAGCTCCATCAGGGTGCCATGTAGGGACCCACCTCTACTCACAGGACACACAGCCAAGTGGCTGTAGAGCCCACACAGACCTAGGAAGACAGACAGTCAAGTTAAGTCGCAGGAAAAGGCCCCGTGAGGAATTTGGGTTCTTCTGGAGTTGGATGTCTGGGAGGGGGCAGATGTGGGGACAGACATCTCTGATACTGCACAGGACAGACATCTCTGATACTGCACAGGACAGACATCTCTGATACTGCACAGGACAGACCCAGCAGCCAGGAGAGTGAGGTGGTGCTCAGAAAGCAGTGGAGACGAAGGCAGAGGTCTCTGTCTGTGTTCCAGCTCTACCACTCCCATCCCTAACGGGGAGGTGTTCTTCTCTGCTGCTCTGGCTCCTCAGACACGCTGCTATTTGCCAGCAAGGGTTCTACTGGGTGAGAATCATCAACAACAGCCTTAAACCCCTTCTGTTATCTGTAACTCCATAACCCCAGCCTGGTCCTCTCCTGCGATGGAGACAGATAGTCCCTGTGAGGAATAACGTTACCTGCCTCTCTAAAAAACTACTATGCACTCCTTCTAAGTCTCATGGGCTGTAGCCAGGAATGCCCAGAAGTCAGGGTAGGCAGCACCTAGTGAGTAGGTAACACATCACTCAGTCCTATGCACACACGTGACGGCAGGCACCCACAAGCACAAGGACACACCTTGATGGCTTCCTTTATCTCACAGACATCAAACAGGACCGGGGTCTTCATCAGGGCCAGGATAGTCTTCTCAAAGTTTCCTGACAACTCTGATTTTAGGTCTTTGATCAAATCCTGATTGGACACACAAACAAAATACACAGCTGCAGAACACTGCAGACGAAGGGGCTGAAAGTATCAGTCCAGCCATGGGAAGAAGCCTGAGCAAGAGCACTAACATATTCCGTATTAATGTACTTTACCTAAGACTCAAAACCCAGGGAGCTCATAACGCAAGCTCCTTAATCCTTTTCCACCAAAGCTCTTCCATTAACTAAACCTCCTGGGTCCCCTGCAAGCAGAGGAGGGGAAATGGAGGCTGGGTAGGGGGGAAAAAATGACCTATCTACATACTTGATTAGGCAAAGCCAAAGCTAGACCCTGAAACAACCCTAACTAAGCCTGCTGTCCATCCTGGAGATCTAGTCCTATGAGGTCCCAGTTCCCGGAAAAGCAGAGTGAGTGGGCCTGTAGCTATGCTGGTTGTAGGCCCTGGAGCTGGGCTTAGGAGAAGCAGGCCTCAGCCGTCTTCCTGCATTCCCCTCTGCCCCTCACCTTGCCATAGGCTGTCTTGAAGGACAGAAGGATCTGCTGCCGCTGCTTGTTAGAACGGCTCCCTAGACAATCGATGATGGCTTGTTCATCCGTTCCTAAGACAGAGGAAGGAGGAGGCATGCTGCAGGTTAAGAGGATGCTCTACGGTGTGGCCATGGGCTCTCCAGTCATTCTCCTGGACATCTAAGACAGCTCTTCTTTCATCTCCCTGGCCAGGCTTGCCTACCCCTCCCACACAGTGAACTGCCCAGGGATCTGCCTGCCTCTGCCTCAGTCTAGTCTCTTACCAAAGCCCTTCATGGCCTTCCGAAGGACCTCAGCATCTCGCAAGGGGTCAAATCCAGAAGCATCTGTGATGGTGCCTCGGTTTCCATACTACTCAAACAAATAGCCACAGGTAAGATGATCCACCCATGCCACCCTAAGGTACAAGACTCTTCCACCTCCTCCTACACCCCAGATAATGCCCCCCTCTCTAAGAGCTGAGGTATCTAAAGGAAACTCGAAGTCAAAAGTACTAGACATAAGCACCCCAAGGCTCAGGTGGCGATGGTTCTGTTTAGAAACCAGTTACTGTTAGAAGTGGTTACTGGGAAGACAGTAGGTCACTAGGAGTGGAACAGGTCCTTGAAGGGGATATTGGGGCCCATGCCCCTTTCATTCTTTGCTTCCCGTCTGCTAGGAGGTATAGACAGCTTTGATTCACCAACAGCTCCTTACAATGATGTTTTGCCCACACAGGCCCACAGTGACAAGGCCCAAGCAGCCAAAGTCAACCTTCCTCCTTTTAAGGTGTGTTTCCTTCAGGTATTTATACACAGGCTTACTGTTGCCTAGTGAGTGATCTTTTTAGTGGCTAGTATGTGCTGGTCATCAAGGCAGTAAGAACATGCTCAGAGAAGAGATAAGGGAGTGGGTACCAGTGCAGAGGAGGAGAGAGTGGGCAGTAGTACAAGGGGAGGAATGGAAGGAAGGAGAGGTAAAGGACCCTGTCTAAAAGTAGTAAGCCAGCACACACCACTAGCCCCGTGTTTGGCTGGTTTGGTCATGTAACCATGACAATGAATTCTAGGCATCGCAAACATGCACTGCTCTCCAGAATGAGCCCAGATAAACCCTGGCAGAACTGCTAATCTTCTCTACTCAGAGAGGATTCTGAGAATCCTTTACATTTGTCTAGGGGGCCACATAATGGGCCTGTTGGACATGAGGCCATGAGACTGACGCCTTAGGAGTCATCTCACACTACGAACAACGAGGGCAGTGCTTCCTGACCTTAAGGAGTATGCCCTGGGGTGGGGAGCACAAGAGAAATCAGCATGGTTTTGCTAAAACAGTCTGCTGTAACTAGAGGCCTGAGCTTCTCCTTTGTGCCTTCAATGCCCCAAGGCCTTGCTGGCTGGACCAGAGTCCATCCTTTGAACTCAATTTGGACAGCACTCACCTGGGCTGGAGGAACAGCAGGAGTAACGGTACCGGATCCTGAGTATCCTGGATAACTTGGCACTGGCTGCTGCCCAGGGGGTGGCATCGGTGACTGTCCAGGATAGGTCATTGGAGGCTGTCCAGGATAGGCCCCTGGGGTTTGCTGCCCAGGGGGTGGCATGGGTTGGCCTGGCACAGGGGCCCCTGGGTATGATGGATATGAGGGCATCCCAGAAGGTGGGTTTCCCCCTGGGGGTGGGTACATTCCATAAGGAGGGACAGGCTGCTGGGCAGGAGGGGGCTGCCCAAAGCCACCAGGGGGGACTGGAGGATAGCCACTCCCAGGAGCTCCAGGATACAGGTTTGGCATGTTGGCGCCTCCAAATGTCCCAGACATGTTGCTTGCCTGCCAAGTACACAAAGTAGAGCCTGAGACTCATAGGCCCAGAAAGGCCAGTGCCCTGCCTCTCTACCCTTATGGAGTTTAGCAATGGCTCTAGGTAAGGAGCCCCCTACCAGAACCGCCCCTCCCACGGCACTATGTACACCTAGCAATGAATGCAGACATCATTCCACTTGCTCAGTCCTATCACCACCCCACTGGGACAAGAAAGGCAGTCCTACCATGGATGATGGGTACACTTGCTCAGTGAGCAGAGCGACTGGACTCTGACATGGATCGCTCTATATATAAACCAGACTCTCCAACCCTTCTGGATATGGAAACATGGAAGATGAGGCTGCTTCTTTCAACTAAGACTAATTGGGCACAGCCAACCACTCAAGAACCCAGAAAGTAGAGGGGCCCCTTCTGTAGGCATGGGGTGGCCCCATCACACGAGTTTGCTAATAGTCAATTGAGGTAGGTGGGGCTTGGGTAGCTTGCATGTGCCCAGAACAAAAGACTGAATTGAATCTTCACCTCAGCCTCTGATGCCCAATGCAGAATGGGTCCCACCATCTTCATCCCTCACTTCCCTTCGTCAACCACAAAGACCTATTCTTCACTGTCCCCAAGCTCAGCAGGCCCATGGCCATCTCAAGGACTGGCTGTTCCTAGACATTGACAAAGCACATTTCTCTACCATGTCGGATCTTGGTTCAAAGTCCCTTTTCATCTCCCACTTTAAGGTCTTCAGTCTACAGTGCCCCACCAGCACCTCTGACCCCTCCTCCCTGTACTAGGGATTGAATCCATGGCTTCATGCATTATAGGCAAATGCTCTATCACTAACCATTATATCCCTATCTCTTTTTACTTCTTACTTTGAGACAATGACTCACTATGTTGCCCAGGCTGGCCTTGAACTCACCCTGTAGCCCAAATGGACCATGAACTTGAGATCCTCCTACTTTAGCCTTCCAAGAAGCTAAGATCATAGGCCCATGCCATCAGGGCCATGTTTGTATTTCCTATCTTCCTTACTCTTTTCTCCCCTTCTCTTACCCACCCTCTCTGTTCTTCCTTTTGATTCTTCTCTTTTGAGGCAGGGTTTTTCTATGTTGCCCAGGCTGGGCTGGAACTTTTAGTCCTCATGAATTTACTTACAGAATGCTAAGTGCATGCCACAATGCTCAGAAACACCTGTCACTTTCCAATATCGCCATCTGGTAACACAAGTTATTTTCTGTCTCCATTCCAGAGATGCTAAGCATGTATGACCTCCAGATACACATGGAGGTCAAGGTTATATGCTGTTTACCTTGTTAGAGTCAGAATCTATCTGGGATCACCATGTAGGCTAGTCTGGCTAGTCAGCAAACCCAGTGGATCTGCCTGTCTTCACTTCCCTAGCACTAGGATTACAAGGACTACCACACCTGGCTTTTTTCAGGAATTGAACTCTGGGCCTAAGGCTGATAAAATAAGCACTTGACTACCTTATCTCCCAGCCCAGAGATTTTGTTTGCTGTATTTGGGTGTCTACTAGTTGCACTGTTCCCATTAAGGGCACATTTGTTTTCTGATTATAAGATGCACTCTTCTAGGGTTAGAGAGATGGCTCAGAGATTAAGAGTGCTGGCTGCTCTCTTAGAGGTCCTGAGTTCAATTCCCAGCAACTACATGGAGGCTTACAACCATCTATAGCAAGAACCGGTACCTTCTTTTGGCATGCAAACATACAGGCAGACAGAATATTGTGTACACAATAAATAAATCTTTTAAAAAAATACACTCTTCTAAAAGCAAAACAACAAATAAAAACAAGTACAGCCTAACCTACCTGCGACATGACCGCCAAGTCCCAACCAAAACAGAATCTGTAAGTCTAACACCCCCATACCTCTCCACAACCACCCTCTCTTCCCTCCAGGATTTGTGCTCAGCTCATGAGACATTCTCAAGAAATTTCCCACAGGTACCAGCCTTACCCAACCTCCCAGAACCAAAGAGACCTGAGAAGATCATCAGCTCAAAGAATCTCTACCCCACATATAGATGGAAAATTGACGCCTGGAGAGGGGCGGTAAGCAGATGACCCTCATATTCTAAGTTTCTGCTCAGAACTCTGCTCACATAGACAGGCATGAGGTATCTCTGGAGCCTTGATCTCTATAGCCCTGCAGCCACTAGCCCAGGGTACTTTGGCAGGGGCCTGACTCACCATGCCTGAGAGGTAGTCCTGGTTGAACTGCCCTGCATAGTTGGCCACGTTATCCAGTCCGATGGGGGGCATGCTGGGAGGAGGAGGATAGGCAGCCCCTCCCCAGGGACCGCCACCTGAAAGCAACACCAAACTCATCAGCTCACATACCTGGCCCAAAGAAAGGGCAGAAAGGGCTGCAGAGGAACATGCTGCGGTAGTCAAGCAGGGATTCATGCCAATGTTATAAATACCCAGAAAGACTGGAGCAAGAGGGTCAGGGGAAGGAGAGGAACGTTCGTTCCCTTATTCCAGGGAAAAAGGCCGTTTCAGCCCTCTGTGGGGATCCAAGTAAGCTTTGTCCTCTCAAAACCAGCACCATGGGGAGAGAGAACAGATACAGGTTTGGGCTCTGTGCTGAGCATGTGACAGCAGGGAGCTCCACAAATGCTAAGGATTCTCAGACTGTCAGAGGACACAGACACCATAAAAGACAGTAGCAAGGAGCTGGCTGGCTGTGCATCATGGGCAAGGCGCTCAACCGCTTTCATTCATATTTGCAGACAACTGGAGACGATGACAAGCGTGATGTCAGGCTGCTGAGGTAAGGGCTGAGCCAGAAATGTGGTCTCACCCAGGGCTTTCTAATCCCAGGAGCATGCCATCACAACAGCAGAATGTCTGCTGGAGAAGGGACGGTTTCAGAAGGAAGATAAGCCCTGCGGCCTCCCTATGTGAGTAGTGTCACCTTATCACCACGGCTCTCGGTAGCTACAGGGAGGGACAGACAGGAAGGGACAGTGAAGCAACCCTTGGTATTGGCCTCAGCAGAAGAGAATCCAAAACCATACTCCTTGAAACAGGGTAGGTGGCTAGAAGCAGTACTTTGGTGGGCACTCCTACAGGCTGTCAGTACAGCCAGGGGAGGAAAAGAACCTTGAAACTACCTTGCAAAGGAGAAAGAGTCTCAGAGTGTGGCAGGCCTTTCTCAGCTAATAAGGCCCTCCCAGAACCAGCCAAATCCAAATTGGAGAGCCAGCCACTGTCCCAACGGGTGACCCCTCTGGGGCCTAAGAGAACCAAACTCCATCTTTTTGCACAAAGGATCCACCCAGGCCCTCTTACCTGGAGCAGCTGGAGGGTAACCACCTGCAGGTGGAGGGTAGCCTGGGTAGCTCATGGTTAAACCTGGAAAAGAAGGAAAAGTGTATTCAGATTACAATGAGCATGCTCCTCACCAGGCCTGCTGGGATCTGCTTCTTGGAACACAATCCCCTGCCAGCCCCCTACAGGAGGGATTAATTCCCCTGTGCACCAGTGCAATCCAGTCCACTTCCCTGCTGGACCTCCAGTTAGGTCAGGCCCACCCCAAGGATACAGGAGGGTACAATCCCACAAGCCAGCGAGGTTCCTTGACAGCTGCTCCCCCAGGCCTGGTCTGCTCTGATAATCATATTCTAGATAGAGCTCTGCCTCAGGCTCCATGTGTTCCTGTCTCATCTTTCTTGTCCTTATCACTATCCTTCCCACAGCAGGGGAGAACCCCATTTTTCTGCATCCCATCTACAACTCTCAAGCTTGCCACAGCAAACACCCCCACTCCCCAGCCCCAGGATCAGACCCAAACCGCAAGTATAGAGCAGCTGCTGCACACTCTGTAAATGGCTGATCGATGCCTCTCCTGGGCATTCCATTCTCTAACAAAAACAACACGGTTATATAGGAGTCATCATTCAGAACCAAGAGATATGCTCAGGAAGGCCTGTCTGCTACAGAGCAGTGAATCAGGGCAAGTATCAAAGCCCAAAGAAAGAGAAAGAGTTTCATGGAGATGAGCCAGTAAGAAGCAGATGGGACACCTGCTCTCACAGTCCTCTGTACACAGGTCTTCAGCAACGCCCCATGTCAATTAAAATGCTCAGGAGGAACAGAGATCAGCACAGCCCCACAACCTGCCTGCTCTTGCCACACAACAGCTGCTGCAGCAATAAGCTCAAAGGTTCAGGGCAAGGTCACGTGAGGAAATTCACGGCCTCAACAGTCATGTCCACAGGTTCTAGGAGAGCCACTCTGTTCTCATACATTGGCATCTGAATTATGCCAAGGGATTGTAAAATATCATGGGTTCGACCATCAATTTCTATTCTGAGTAAGCTCCCAGGTGATGGTATTAGATCTAGGATCCCTACCTTAATAACTGTCTATAGAGACTGTTCACTTAAAATAGTCTAGTTACGGGCTGGAGAGATGGCTCAGCGGTTAAGAGCATTGCCTGCTCTTCCAAAGGTCCTGAGTTCAATTCCCAGCAACCACATGGTGGCTCACAACCATCTGTAATGAGGTCTGGTGCCCTCTTCTGACCTGCAGGCATACATGCAAAACAGAATATTGTATACATAATAAATAAATAAATATTTAAAAAAAATAGTCTAGTTACCCAGCATGTCTACCTTGAAGAACTGAGTATGTTGTCCCAAGGACATTACAGAATTTCTCTAGGGTACCACTAGCCCCCACCAAGTGGACCTGGCTTTCAGCCCACTTACTTTGGTCACTGGGTCCAGAGGGGACAGTAGACAATACAACAGGAAATGAGGTGATACCTTCATGGCCATGGACGGAACTAGAACTGGTAGCCTGTCCTTTACAAAGCTAGTCTACTCAGGCCCTCTACAAGAGCAGCCAGTGATCTTAACCACGGAGCCATCTCTCCAGCATACAATCTTTTTCATTTTTAAAGTAGAAACATGCAAACCAAGAGGTGTGGGTACACATATGCACAGACCACCCTTGGCACTGTACACAAGGCACCGAGGAATGCTAGTTGCCTCTGAAAGAAAAACAGGCTGGAGGTGAAGCTCACTTTCCATGGGCAGACCCTACACATTCATGGTTGCCTAATAAAAGCAACTTTAAGAAAAGGTTCAATTCAGACAGGCATTTATGTCTAACCACACACGAAGCTACCCCCGGTGGCTCTTTCAAAATAAAAATAACGCACACAGGGTTTATTCAGCTCAGACATCCAGGACATGGGAGGATAGTCCTCCCCCTCCTGGAAGAGCTGCCGGGCAGTTTCCTGGCAGGAGTAGCATCTGTCGCCTGGAAAGAAGCCTACCCTCAAGGCTCATTCTATCTACGGTTAATTCCACTGCAGAATTCAGTCCTGCCATGACCCTGGCCCCTTCCCTCCCACAAAACTCTGCAGTCTTTCCTTCTCCAAAGATTCATTTTTCACCTGGAATTGTTTGAGCATGCTCCTTCTTCTCTTTCCCTCTGAGGCTTGTCAGGCCTTAAAACCACGACTAGTCCAGAGATCACAGGACAGGATTGCTGCCTGCAATTGGAGTTTCCTGCTCACTGGATGGGAACATGTGGGTTTTCTGGGTGATCAAGACATCAGGGATTCCTACGAAATTTCTCTTGTGGGTCTGCCCGTTTTCCCATCCTTCCTCAATCTCTGGCTGTGATGACTCACAGTGACCATCTTAATTCTCTCTCTCAGCTGTTTCATAAGCACTGATCTGGTGTACATGGCATTATGTTCCTCTAAGTAAGTGATAAAAATGTGCCAACAGCAGAGACAATCTTGAACTATCATACTGAATTTTCTGCTGATATCTGTTGCTACCACTAAGCCCACATCCCCACCATGTTCAAATGCCAGCTATTATGCTGTTATGGCTTGAATCTGAAATGTCCCCTCCAGGCTCAGAATTTGAATACCTGTTCTCAAGATAGATATTTCTGAAGGCTGTAGAAACCAGGAGGTAGAGCTGCTGAAGGAAGTAGGCCAATAGGGACAGTCTTTGGGTTAGCTAGCTCCATGCAATTTCCTGTCCTGCTTTCTTGACTTCCTAGTCTACAGTGATGTGAGGAACCCCTGCACCCCACGTCAATATTGCCAT
The DNA here is from genome assembly GCF_000317375.1 of Microtus ochrogaster. Lineage (NCBI taxonomy): Eukaryota > Metazoa > Chordata > Mammalia > Rodentia > Cricetidae > Microtus > Microtus ochrogaster. The sequence continues at coordinate 64,655,052 of NC_022013.1, read as the reverse complement.
GCCTTCTCCACCATGACAGCCTAAACATTCCCTCTCTCAAATTTTCTCTCAGATATTGTACTCACTCCAGTGAGTAATTAACACATGTGTGTAACACCCTGCAGCTCACCCACCTACTAATTCCCAGGCAGGAGTCACCTGCTCAGAGGCGAGACCCTCAGGCTCTAGTGAGTTCCCAAGGGAACTCAGCATCTAGGGACCGTACCACCCTTCTCAGCTCTAGCTCTCCATGACAAACAGGAATGCGGTGAGCTACCTGCTACCTTCCACCTGACCGAGGTCTTTCTTCTACTGTATCCTTCAACAGAGAAGAAGACTGCATGGGAGGGAGATACTTCCCATGGCTGAAGTGATTTGGACAGCCAGTCATGTCCTGTCCCATATGCCCGCTTCTGAACATAGCACTCAAAATGGGACACCTCCTGCCTTCTGCGAAGGACAGACACCTGGCCCTGATTCTAATAACCCTGCCTACAGAGAACATGTAGCCTCTGGTTCTGACTCTCTCAGGGATGTTACAGCAAAAACATCACCCTTCCTTCCTCACTGGAACTATGTAAATACAGCGGCTGGGTAGATTCATCCAGCTGCAGCCCTCTCCAGCTTAAATACATGTGTCTTAGCTAGAGTTTCTACTGCTATGATAAACACCATGATGAGTAACTCAGGAGGAAAGGGTTTATTTTGGCTATTCGTCATCAAAGGAAATCAGGATAGGAACACATATAGGACAGGAACCTAGAGGCAAGGGTTGATGCAGAGGCCATGGAGGGGTGCTGCTTACTGGCTTGCTACCCATGGCTTGCTCAGCCTGCTTTCTTGTAGAACCAGGACCACCAGGGCAGGGATGGCCCCACCCACAATGGGCTAGGCCCTCACCCATCAGTCACTAATCAAGAAAATGCCCCGCAGGCTTGCCTACAGCCCAACCTTATTGAGGCATTTTCTCAATTGAGGCTCCTCTCTGGTGACTCCAGCTTGTGTCAAGTAGACATAAAACTAACCAGCACAATGTGTTTCCAAAACAGACCTTTGTGGAACACATTAAAACTTAAGACTGCTGGGCCCCCGCTGAGTGCAGGACTGCTCCTTCACACATGAGCACCCCAGGGGGAACCTGGATCCTGGGAACTAGCAACCCTTAGAACCAAGTCAATAAAGAAACTGGGGGGAGGGCTTCTTTGGGACCGTGAAAGGGCCTATTCCCTAAAGTCATGAATACTCTCCCCAGTGGACCCTTCTATTTCAAGGGTCCCCACCACACAGGCAGAAATCTGGAGAGAGGACAAAGGGAAAGTGTTCCAGAACAGAGTTCCTCTCCCCAGACTCAGTCTCTGCCCCACCACAATGCAGAGCCTTGTGCTTTCCACACTAACAGAAGAGGTGGACACAGGCCTCCAGCCTGCAGTGAAGCTATTCACACCCTCCAGTGGCCAGCCTGGTTTCTAGGGACAGTGAAAAGGAGTGGTAGTGGTACCAGGCCTAAAGCACCGGTCCAGAAGTAGCCTCTCCTCATGTAGAACAGAAACCACCCCTGGCTGATGCTCACAGGCAGAGTTTGGAGAAGTACTCCAGGGCCTAACAGCCCTTGGCACTCAGAAGCAGACAAGTCAGGCCTGATGTTCCCAGGAGATGGTCTGCCACTGTACTTTCTCAGGCTGTTGGTTAAAGGGTCTCTTGCTCTCACACAACACAAATACACAGTTTAAACCACACAGCTCTGACCATCTTTGCTGACTTTTTTTCCTAAGTAAAAGGAAGAAAGCCAGACATGGTGATACACCCTGTAATCTCAATTGCTCAGGAGGTTGAGGCAGGAGGATGAATCCCTTATGGACAAGGATTTAAGGCCAGTCTGGGCAAACAAACTAACAAGAGCCTGTTTCAGATAAAGAAGGAAAAAAAAACCCTACAGAATGACTGAATGTATTCCTAAAAGATACATCCGATCAAGGGACTTATAAAAATATAGCAAAAGACCTCAGAAGGCAGCTCAGCAAAGGGTGTGCAGAGATGACAGTACATGGAAAGGCCCTCGATGTGCCACTGTATATGGAAACAACAAACTGCACAGCTATTAGAACGGCCAGGTCCAGAACAGTGACCCACCAAACACGGGGGTATGGACAACAGTTTCCACACTGCTGTGGGGAATGCCAAATAGTACCAACAACTTTGAAAGAGATCTTAGCAGTTTCTTACAAAACTAAACCTATTTTATGAAACCAACAACCGCCACGATCTTGGTATTGGTCCACGTGAGATGAAAAATTACAGGATGGTTGTGTGAGCCAGTCTTTTGTCACTGTAACAAAAATCTGAGTTAAACAACTTAGAAGGAAGAAAGGTTCATTTGACATGCTATTCCAGGAGATCCAGTGAGAAAGAGTGATGGGGACAGGAGAAAAAGAGGAAGGGTTAGATTTCCAATATACCTTTCAAGGGTGCCCCACCAATGTATATCCCACCTACCTCCTGTACACTGGGGGAGGTAGTGTCTCAGAGCTAAATGCAGCAGTGTTACTCCCGACTACCCACCCTCACAGGAACCAAAATGTGGTTCAGCAGATGAATGGATAAACCCCAGTCTCACATCAAGAGAACTGAGTATTACTGACATCAAAACAGCAATGAGCAGGGTTGGGACTGCAGCTCAGCTGGCAGAGTGCTTGCTTCTGTGATAGTAGCACTGTATAAACTGGGTGTGCTGGTGCCTGCTTGTAATCCTACCACTTGGGAGAAGTGGGGATGCTGCAGGAGGATGATCATGAGTTTACGGCCAGCCTAGGCGAAAGAGGAAGAAACGGTTTCAAAAAAAACCAAAATTGCATAAATTTTATTTCAATACACTGGTGGTGGTGGCGCACACCTTTAATCCCAGCACCCGGGAGGCAGAGGCAGGAGTATCTCTGTGGGTTCGAGGCAAGCCCACTCTACAAGAACCAGTTCCAGGACAGACTCCAAAGCTACAGAGAAACCCTATCTCAAAAAAAAACAAAAACAAAAACAAAAAAACAAACAAACAAAAAAGAATACAAGCAGGTTGAAGAAGAAAATCAGAACAAATAGAAGGCCACTATCCCCTCCCCTAACAGTAACCACCAAGCATTCTAACATACAACCTAAGACATACACAATACATGTGTACATATATTTACAAAGCATCTGCATACATAGATGAAAATATATACACACATGTATTTGATTCGCATATACAAATGATATACAAATGTTTGAAAATAAGTAAACATTCAGGCGGTATAGTGGCACATGTCCTAAATCCCAGCACACAGGAAGCAGAGGCAGGGGATCTCAGAGTTAGAGGCCACCCTGGTCTACAGAGTGAGTTCCAGGACAGCCAGAGCTACAGAGACAAACCCTGTCTTGAAAAAAAACTACACACATACCAAAAGAAAACAGGTAAAATATTTTCTTCCTTTCATATTCTCTCTCTCTCTCTCTTTCTCACACACACACACACACACACACACACACACACAAACACACGATCTTGTTATGTAGCCCAGACTGACCTCAAACGCTTTTTTCCCTTTCTTTTTAAGATTTTATTTACATATTTAATTTTTATTATTTATTCATGCATGTGTGCGTGCGTGCACGCATAAGCCCTGGAGCTCACCTGTCCCAGGTTACTAGACAGAGGTGGGTATTTTTCTAGCTCCCACTGCCCTGGGTTTTGTCACTAGAGCACGTCACTAGGGAGCCAGGATATGGCCCCAGGTGGCTTTGTCATTGATAACCTGCTTTAAGAGCTTTCTTCCAACAGACAGGAGAGACAGCACAAGGAACAGGCTTTGAACTGGAGTCAGAGGTTCTTGGATTTTTTAATGTCTCAGAACTTCCTTCCCTCTACTGAACCCAGTTTTCAGGTCAAGGCTGTTGGCTGTGAGGGAAGAGGGAAGCCCCACATGACTAATCCCTACCATCACGCACTCAGAGTCAGCAGAGCCGGCCTTGCACACCATGTAAACAACCCAAATCCAAGGAATGACTCATAAGATGGAGGCACTGATGATCAATGATTGACAGGGAGAGTTTATATAAGCAGAATAGGGCTGTAAACCTTCAACTATCAGCTTCATCAAAGCACTGCTTCAAGGTCAATCTTAATTCATCTGGACCAGGGATTCTTAACCTGTGGGTCACAACCCTTTTGGATCAATTTGTAACAATGAAAATACATCCTGCATATCAAATATTAATATTACAATTCATAATAGCAGCAAAATTACAGTTATGACGTAGCAAAGAAAATGATTTTATGGTTGAGGTCACCAAACATGAGGAATCTGTATTAAAGGGCCATAGCATAAGGAAGGCTGAAAACCGCTGGGCTAGACCCTATCCACTCCGTTTGTTTCTTTAAGAAAACTCCAGACATTGTAAACTATTTCCTGTCTAATTTTTAAGTACTATCAACTTTAAATGTATGATATATATCTCTCTCTCCACTCACTCACTATAAAACTACATGTTAACCCTGGGTTCCTATGCCAAACACAGAACTTGGATGCTGGATCATCTTATGGAAAGTGGGAGCACGTGACACTTGAAGGCACCTGTCTGGGAAGGAGAACAGGGACCCAGATCAAGCAGCCCAAGGTAAAACTTAAAAAACAGATACACAGGGCTGAAGGATGACTCAAGTAGTGAAGAACACTGGGACAGAATTCAGATTCCAGCATCACAACTATCTATAACTCCAGTGGGTAGATCCAACACCTGCCTTACCCAAACACATACCCTTAGGGACTCTGGGCACTTGAACATACATGTGTATACACACACACACACACACACACACACACACACACACACGGTGGGGGAGTCATACATATTCTCCCACACCAAAATGGAGTTGTGTTTCTGAGTACAGTGTACAGGTCTTTGCTTTTGTGCCACCACCTCCCATGATCAGTTACACCCCGGGTCTGAAATGGTGTCTACCAGGACTCTCTAGGGAGCATGGTCAAAGGTGTTTGGTGGGAAGCATCACCTCAGCTCCCTAACACCCCTTTATTCAAAAAGTCTAGATTGTTTGCCTGGGGGGCTTCACCCCAGCTCCTGGCATAAGCTCCCTCCCCTGGGAGTTGCCTCAGTCCAAACTCCACTTCTGAGAAAGCCTGCCAAATGGTGACCCCTCCCCAGGGAAGGTCAAGACCACTCCCACAGGCTATTTAAACTGCCCCCCAGAGAATGAACAGGTGGCCTCCGGGTTTCACGTGGTCTCCCCTTCTCTCTCTCTCTTCCCCTGTCCATGTTTTCCCAGGGCCACCCGGGAGCACTCCATTAAACATGGGCATCTTTTAATTTGGTCTGATTCGGTCTGACTGGGATTATTTGTGTCGGCGGAGAAGCTTGTCTTAAGAGAAAATCCCTAACCAAAGGGACTAGCTGGTCATCATGGACCGATGACAATATTTGAGCCCCCCAAGGTCACTCTAGCCCGGGGAAAGCCCCTTGAGCTTGAGATGCTTCTGCACGCTAAACCCTGCAGTGCCCAGTCACTGCCTCTGTGCCATGCAATCCTTCTAACAACTTAGGAGGGACGGGACCATGGGAATCTCTGCTTGACCCCACATTCAGCAGGAGCTAAACTGAGCAGACTGAGATCAGCTCCCTTAGTACTGGTGTGACCACAGAAGAGAGGCTATGACAGACAGGCAAGGATCAAAGGATCAAAACTCTTAAGCTCACCAAACTTCTATATGCACCTATTTATCAGCTGACCCTTACAGTGGTGGGAGGACTGATCAGCCTTCAGGGTCACAGGGCCTTAGGACACCACTGCTCAGTCAAAGGAGTACAGAAAACAGCATTCCAAAGCCTGAGACAAGACCATCATCATCCTCCAAAATGTCCCAGATACAGTACCCAGCCCCAATGTCTCAGAACTGCCTGTGGCAAGAGCTGGTCCAATGTGACGGAGATTACCAGCCGGATGAATGCAGCACTCTGATGGCTTATCTGGGTGAGATCAATCCAACTGCAGGCACTTGAAATTAGACACTCTTTCCCTTCTACGACAGAGTAAAAACAGGAAGACAACACCAAGCAGACAACTGTTCCACCTGTAGAGGAATGGGCCACAAAGAACATGGACAGCCACCAGGGCCAGAGACAACAAGCAAACAGATCATCCCCAGTTAAGGCACAACCCTGTGTACACCTTGAGTGTCCCTCCATGACAGCTATAATACTAGACTAAGCCTCCCGTTCACTCCTGCTTCACCCAGAAAGCCCCATTCCTCTCTGTCCAAACAGCCAAAAAGCCCAGTTCCGCATTCTTGGCAGCCATGGCAGCTCCTCGCCTGAGGCTGCCAGCAGCCCAAGATCCCACCTAAAGTAGTCAGCTTTTGATCATACTTGGCCACAAACCCAGCTTGTGGCAGACACATCATCACCACCTTGCCTACAGGCTATATAACCTCCCCATTTTAGTTCAGGCATATGACTTCTCCAACCCTATCTCTGGGACTGGAGGGCTCACCCAGGAGTGGCTTTGCTCAAATAAACCTGTTCTTTTATTTTATTTTTTTCAGTTCTGTCTGATCTGGCTTACTGCATCGGTGGAGAAACCTATTATCATGTTATAGAAAACCTATTAGCTCCTAAAAAGAAAAGAAAACCCAAAAATCTAAACAGAGAACTACCATAGGAGGCAGCAAACAAAAGCAAGACCCTGCACAGTTATTTAGGACGCACTCTCATCTAGCAGCGTTATCCACAAGTCTAGGTGCAAAGGTGGGGACCACTCAAGTGTCACAGATGAGCAGGTAAAGAAAATGTGCCACTCACTCTGAAAGGACATCCTGGCGCATGCTACAACACGGATAAACTTAAACCCAGCACGTTAAGTGAAGTAAGTCAGCCACAGAAAGATAAATATTGCCTGGTTCCACTCAAAAGACAGAAGGATATTGCTGTCCACAGGTGCTGGGGCAAGAGGGAAATGGGATGCTCCGTTAAATGGGGAGTTATCTTGGGCGATGAGAAATTTGGGTAGTGGTTTCACACAAAGTGAATATTCCATGCTACTGAACTACACAGCTAATCTTAGTAAAAAAACAGTCAATTTCATGTCGGGTATAGTACCACAAAGGCACGCTGAAGTCTGTGGTGATCTGCAAGAACAGGAATAGCATAATCTATCCAGTAGCCACCTCTCCCTTCCCCTAGACCCCTTCCTGTCTGAGGTCTACGACCAGCCCATACAGCCTGACTAGCGTCTTTGACAGGAGAAGCATCAACCCCCTAAGACCACAACAAATCATTACAACAAAACCACCAGGTGCTTACTGTTCCCTCCTGTCTGGAAGAAGGAGCCCAGATAAGGCTTGCTCACTTGTATTATAGGTCAACCCAGTCACCATAGCCACAGTGAGTCACCATAATAAGAGCTGGGGTAGGTTCTCTGGGGCCAGGCAACACACCCAGTCAGCAAAGCAAACTTTGGGGGAGGGGAATGCTAAGGACCTGATTTATGCATGTAGGTAACAGAGCATGCAGTCCAGCTGGTAAGCCATTATGGCCCTAAGAGGTGACTCAGTTTACTCCTACCCACCACACCTCTTCTTTCCAGTTACGGATGGAGAAACTGACAACCAAGGAGGGGGAAGTGGCATGCCACCATGACACAGCAAGGGACCTAGCCCAGAACCTCTTGCTTCCATGACAAGTGCTATGATGCAAAGGGTGTGGCATCAGCACAGGTTCAGGGCTCCCTGAGGGACCCTCTTCATCTGGATGCTTCCTTTTACCAAAGGCTCTGAAGGGGTAAGAGTTCTAGCTGGGCTCCATGCCTGAGGCAAGGGTAGATGAGGTGGAGAAGACAGACCAGCACTACAAAAGATGATTTCACACAAGGGCAAAGAGGTGGTCTAACAGAGCCCAAGGACCGAGCACTGCTTATGTAAGTAGACAACAAAAGATCACAGGACATCTGAAGAAGATCTCCAATAAGAGCAGGAGAGACCAAAACAAGAGCCGGCTCAGAGGGGAGCGAGCCATGGAGAAGTAAAGGGAGAAAGTACAATTAGTATGCTCAGAGACACAGAGAGGCATCTACCCATAACACAAAACCAAAAGAAAACTCTGTACACACGGAACAGTAAGAAAGCAATAAGGTGTGTTCAGAAACTGAAAACAAAAGAGATTAAAGTCTCAAAATTCAATAGATCAGTAGCAAATACATGTGTGTATAAAGGGAATGAAAAACAAACAAACCACAACATTTAACAGAAAGGTTAGAAAAGCAAGTCTGGAGAAATTCAGAGATAAAGAGCAACAAAAAGCTGGCTGTACTGAGCCATGCTTGTAATCCCAGCTCTCAGCAGCAGAGGCAGGGGGTTCTGGAGGCCAAGGGCCTAGGTACATAGTGACTCTGAGGTGCCATCTTATCCTGAAAATAAGCAAGCAAGCAAACAACAGGAGCCAGGGAGAGGTTTTAGCCAATAAAGTGCTTTCTGCAAAAGCATTAAGACCAGGACTTAATGCCCAGAGCTAACAATAACTGGCTAGGCACAGTGGCATATGCTTAGAATTCTAATGTTGGGGAGGCAGAGGCAAGTGGCTCCCTGGGGATCACTAGTCAGCCAGCCAGCCAGCCAGCCAGCCAGCCAGCCAGCCAGTTGAGCCTAGATAGGGAACACCAGATTTCACCGAGAGATCTGAGCAACACCTGAGGCTGACTTCTGGTCTCCACATACATGTGCATGTACTCACATACACACATGAAAAACATTAACAACCACAAACAAGTATAAAAAGATGTGAGAATATCAGGATCTAAACCGTGTTTCTCAATTTGTGGGCCATGACCCCCTAGGTTCAACAACTTTTTTACGGGGTCACATATTAGACATCCTGCATGTCAGATATTTACATTACGACTCATAACAACAGCAAAAGTAGAGTTACGGAATAGCAACTGTTAGGATTCAGGCACTATGCTGGCCTGGCCTGTCATCCGGCAGGATGCACCCAGGCAGAACCAGGGGCCTAGTCTGTCCACAGGTACAGAAGGTCTGTCATCCGGCAGGATGCACCCAGGCAGAACCAGGGGCCTAGTCTGTCCACAGGTACAGAAGGTCTGTCATCCGGCAGGATGCACCCAGGCAGAACCAGGGGCCTAGTCTGTCCACAGGTACAGAAGGTCCCTTTCAGAGACAAGACCTGTCTATTCCCTATTCCTGCTCTCTTCCTTTCTGCCATTTCTTTGAGGAGGCAGCGTTCTGTCCTTCTGTCTTCTTTCTCTTCTCCTTTCTGTCTCTCTCTTGTTCTCTTGTTCCTCCCCCATTCCCTTTATCGCAACTCCACACTTAAGCTCACCCACCAAGGCCCCAACTTGCATCGTATTCATAAAAGCAACAAAAATAATTTTGTGGTTGGGGGTCATCACAACAAAGGAACTATATTAAAGAGTCGCAACATTGGAAACGTTGAAAAACAGTGATCTAAAATGATCTCAAGGGGGAGGGCAGGAAAAGCTGAGGCAAGAAAATTATCAGTTATAGCACAAGAACTCTGTGAGGGTTGGGGATGGCTCAGTGGGTAAGGATGCTGGCTGTACAAGCATGGGCACACAAGTTCAAATCCCCAACCTCCATGTAGAAAGCTGGCCATGGTACGTATATGCCTGTAAGCCCAGTGCTGGGAGGCAGGGTGGAGACAAGGGGATCCCTGGAACCCAGTGGCCACCAGTCTAGCTCCAAGTTCAGTCAGGGATGGAATAGAACACTCTAGAGTTCTCTTCTGGCTTCTGTGTGCGCACACACAGGCAAACACGTTTATACACCACACACACACACGCACCCCGGCACACACACAAATAAAAATAACATGTATGATGATGATGATCTAAGAACACTGACTAGCACCCGAAGAGCTACTTTAAGTCGAAAGGACCACCTAGTGGCAATCCAATGTCTAAAAAAAAAACATCAGCAAAGCTTATCAACCTGACATAAGAACTCAGAGGTAGAGAAAAAATACCACAAACTTTCAGAAAAAGAAAGGAGCCAAGGTTCTTCAGGGGAAAATGGAATAATACTGAGCTCCTCAACCACTACTTGGAACTATAATAAGGCAATAGCTTGGTGTGGGGTGTCCTATATATGTGTTGCTTTTATTGGTTAATGAATAAAGCTGCTTTGGTCTTTGGCAGGGCAGAATATGGCCAGGCTGGAAGAGATACAGAGAGAATAGGTGGAGTCAAAGAGACGCCATGTAGCTGCCAAAGACGACAGATGTCAGAACCTAACCGGTAGGCCGCAGCCTTGTGATGATACATAGATTAATAGAAATGGGTTTATTTAAGCTAGGAATACACCTAAGCTATTAACCAAACAGTGTTGTAATTAATATAGTTTCTGTGTGACTATTCAGGTCTGGGCAGCCGGAAAACAAACAAGCAGCTTCTGATTACAAAGTGGTGCCCAACGTGGGGCATGGATCCACATAAGACCTAAAAAAGCTTAAGAAAAAAGGGGGAGCAGCCTCTGATTACAGTAGCCCCTCTTCAACCTCCCAATGGATAATAAACTGCTTTCAGCTTTCTGTTCCTACAGCTAGCTAACTTGCCCACTACCAACAGGATGCTGGTTGTTTCCAAAGGACTCAAAAATGAAAACACCCACCTCCCACTTACTTTTACTAGGAATTTCTAAATTCTGACAAAATGAGAAAGTAAATAAAGAAATAAAAAAAAAAACAGTGCAAGGGGAATATAACACAGAAAACTTAAAAAAGAAGACCCAAGATGATAGCTGAGTGACAGATGTGGGGTCAACTTGTCCTGCTCAGAACAACTGGTGTGCAAAAACTCAAGCCCAAGGGGAGGGGTGACTCACTGCAGGAACAGGAAGCTTGGTAGCCCTGCATGTGTAACCACACAAGTTGCTAGGACAGCAGTGAGCAATACATTCTATAGTCATAATAATGCATAATAATGCAATTAACACTGATATACGTATTGATTCCTTATCTATCCAAGCAGCGCATCAGCAAGATAAATTAACGAACAGAACTATAAGCCCATCATTTAAATAAAGACATTTGTTAGGAAAAAGTTACCTACACAGAAGTAGACAAAGGGGAGGGTGTGTCCGGAGACAGCGGGTTTCATTTTAAGCCCTTCAGATCAAGATAGCTGACTTTTCTCATTCTGTAAACCGCATGTTTTAGAATGCGGCAGTAAGTGCTACATATGAAGGGGACCCTGACACCTAACTCAAAAATGGACTATTCCAGCACAATTACAGTATCGTGTTCAACAATTCTCTGAAAAACAAAAACTTTTTAGCTAAAAGCTGAAACACCATTTGTTCTCAGTGTTGTGCCCTTGCACCTGTCCCTGGCTTTTTGTTTTGTTTCTTTGTTTCTCACCATCTGTAGGCACAGGTAGAAGTCTGGTGGCACACAAGACTTACAGGATTTTAAGGGCCCTCTTAAGGAAAGGATACCACACACCTTCCTTTATGCCAATGCTATCATGCGGTATGGCTTCTACAGCCCTCCCACAGAGCCCAGTAGAGATGGAAGGGAGGATGGGAGGGATTGGTGATAATCTGATTCTGGCCCCTGCACTGGAAGAGGGCCCATTAGACTCCCCACGACAGGGGGCTGAACACACAGGTAATCCTGCCTTCTCCCGTGGGTGGCGGGGAGAGCCTGAGAGGATGGGAGGTAGTCCTGGGGCTACACAAGGACACGAGGAGACCCACTTCTCTCTAGTGGATGTAAGCAGATCCAGACTCTCTGGGGTTCCTGGAACTCACCTATCCAGTCAACTGGTGCTTCATGAAGGTTTTGTAGCCCCACCTTCAGGAAGGTTCTATAGCTCAGAGTTGCTTCCTTGGGGAAACAGAAGGGATGCAAAGAGGATCTGTGACTTAAATATTTTTAGAAATGGAACAAGAAGGCTGGGCCCTCTGCTAATCCATGTCTAACCTCTCAGAGGCTCTCTCTCCTCTGAAAGGCACCTCCATACTTGCTTGCAGCAGCGAGGGACAGAGGCTGAAATCAAGGCCTACAGGCTGCAGGGGCCCTGATCCAATACGACTGTCACATACTCATTGTCCATTATCCGCTCAGGAGCTTTAGTGCCTTCACACCCAGAAGACAGCGTGTTCGACTTTTCTGTAGTACGGCAGCCAGCCACGCTGTCAGATATGGAAAGGAAGTTCCTGGAGAACATACAGATCAATCGGGTGTAAGATTCTCTGTCAGGCTGTACTAGGAGTTACACTGGGCCACTAATAAACAGCAAAAAGGCAGGCAGTCCAAAGAACCCCCAAGGTACATATGTGATACAAGAAGTCAGGAAACATGTCTCTCACTCAACCAAGCTTAGCAATTTCCATCTTAGACAACTGCTCAGTTGTTCCTATGGTTGGCCATCCTGCTGTCTCCTAGGCTTGCCTGGGGCCACAGGAGGTCCTCACCTCTTTCAGGAAGCTATCTTGACCTTCCCACTCACAATGATGGCTCTTTCTGGAACTCGGTCTAACATGTTCTAGTCACTCCCTTTCTTCTAGTTCCTAGGATGAACATGTGCATTTCCTCACTAAACAGCTCACTAACCTCAGCAATCTCATGGGTGTGTACCATACTGCCACCCCCATTTAACACACCAGGGAACAGGGCTCTGAGGTCAAGGGCCAGTGCTAGATCACTTCTCCTGGCCTCCCGGGGAGATGATGGCTCCTGTAGGCTGTTGGCCTCCTTGCTGCTTCCCACCACTGCCCAGTAGAGTTGGCACTGGGATCCTTCAACATAGCTGCATCCCGCCAGGACCACAAGTACCTGACTCATCTCTCCTCACTCTGGCTGGCACCCGTCCTGACAGTCTGTCAGTAGGCAGGACTCTGGAAATCTGAGGGGCAACCAGTACCCTTCTAGAAGAATCCCTTCTCTGTTCCATCCCAAACAGGATGTGAGAAGATATAGGAACACCCTAGCTCTTCCACGACTATAGAGTCCCACACCCTGGGATCATAGGGCACTAACCTCACCTATGTGGGTCATGGGTGCCATTAAGTGACTGATACAAGCCAGAGAGCCTGCGGCAGCATTCACCAACCCTGACTGCATTTTCTCAGGCACTACACAAAAAGCCCACAGAAGGTGGAGGCAGGCATTCAGCTCCCCACCCACACAGAAGGAATTAAAAATAGCAGAGCTGACATCAATCATTCTCTGGGCTGTGTAGCAGACGCTGCCATCCAAGACTGTCTCCTGGGCTTCATTCTGGGCAAAGCTGGCAGGACAGTAGTCATAGCAAATGACTCGAGCCTCGCCACGGGGTTGAGCCTGAGCAAGCAAATCTGAAAGAACCTTCTTAGAAACAAAAAGCCAGTCCTTGGTGGCATTTGGATTGCTCCAGGATTCTGAACCACTGGCATTATTTCAGTCAATGGCTTAAAGGCCCAGGGAGTACGAGAGACCTGCCTGAGTTCTCAGGGCTGGCTGGGGACAACAGGACAAGGCCTACAACTGTATCTCTTGCCGTCTTGTCCAAAGCATTTCATCCCAAGATGCCAGTTGTACACCCCAGGCTCTCGATCCCACTCTCCCAGACTGGAGGTCAAGTTGGGAGACATGAAGGTTAACCCGAGAAAAGCAAAGTGAGAAAGTGATGGTGATCTCCTAACAACTGGCACATTAACCGAGTCTGACACAAGGTACCATTTGTTCCAGTGATCTAAGTGGCGACAGAGAAACTGGGGCGGGCTGCCACAAACCTCATCTCTCATGAATGCGAGGAGCCCCAGCAAATATCAGCCTTAGTTCAGCCAGGGCTTACGGGGCTGTTACCACGACAAGAGTATAGATCCCAGCGTGTTAACAGGCCTGACCTCTGTGAGGAGGCTGAAGACTCTCAAGCATCAACAAGGAAGCAAAGGCCTGCCAGCATGTTCCCCAACCCAAGGGACAGAACTGCCCTGCTGTATGGCTTCTGGCTGCTATGATATACAGCGAAGTTCCCATTCCCTAACCTGTGCAGTGCCAGCTCAGTCAATGCCAGGCACTAAGGAGAGAAGTGGGTGGTGTTCCCGAACCTTCTGACTGTCATCTGTCAACCATCTGCCCTGTCTTGCTTTAGGAACAAAAGACTCACTATAACCTGGCACACAGAAACCCCAAGAACCATGTTCCCAGTCACTCCACCAGCTCAGCAGTACCTGTCAGAGAGTATTAGAGTAGGCTGACCTGGTCAATGCAGGTAAAGAAAGCACAGAGACGTCAGTACCCAAGCATGACCCTGGGGCTAGACACACCAGCACATCCTGGGCACCTGCCAGAATTACAACACTCAAATATATATGCATACACAGAGATACAGTACATGCCCCGGTCAGACCTGGAATCTAGAACTGTGTTTTATAAGTCTTACACACGCACAAGCTTGAAAACCACAGCCCAGCAGGGCGGTGGTGGCGCACGCCTTTAATCCCAGCACTCGGGAGGCAGAGGCAGGCGGATCTCTGTGAGTTCGAGACCAGCCTGGTCTACAAGAGCTAGTTCCAGGACAGGCTCCAAAACCACAGAGAAACCCTGTCCCAAAAAAAAAAAAAAAAAAAAAAAAAAAAAAAAAAAGAAAACCACAGCCCTAGAAGATGCTTGAAGCAACATAATGTTGGGAGGCTGGTACCTGGACCACCACTTAGGAAAGTTTCTGATGTCAGAAGAGAGGGAGAGAGGTAAGCCCTCTGTGATAAACAAGTAAGTCGCAATCCTAACAGCAGGGATGGAGAAGGGGAAATCAACCAAAGTAGCAAGAAACAAGAAGAAAAGAAAACAACCTCCAAGTGTAATAAAGCAACAAAGATAACACAGAATAAAATGGCAGACAGCCACAACAGCAAGAATGTGAATTCCTTACAGAGAAATCCTGTCTCGAAAAACCAAAAAGAAAAAAAAAAAAAGAATGTGAATTCATCTATCAAAGATAGAAGCCTCCAAGCTGCCATGGCGTCCTGCCACCCCCTTCTCCCCAAGACCAGACATGTGCTGATTATAAGAAAAACAAATTCTTAAACATAAATGATTTGAAATTCAGAGCAAGACAAAGTCAGAAAAACTAAGCACATTAGTAATATTACTATTAAAAATATGCTGATGGTTGATACGTTTCAACAGATAAAGTACCTTGCTATGCAAACATGAGGGCCTAAGTTCAAATCCTTGGAACGCACATAAGATGCCAGGTGTGGTGGCACATGCACCTGGAAGTGGAGATAACGGGCTTGCTGAGTGCTCAGTCTAACCAAATTGGCAAGTTCCAGAGGCAGCGTGAGACCCTATCTCAAAACATAAGGTACAGAGGACAATACCTGACACCAACATTTAAATCCCCATGTGTGCACAGCACAGATGCACAAAGCATATGTCACACACATCAAACATACCTGCACACAAGCATGCACACATGCTCAAGGTATCTTAAGGACTTTTTCATAATCCTAGACCACAAACCAAGGACTTTTCCAGCTGTCTTTGTAGTTGTATGTCTTGTCTGAAAACACTGGCCTTAGAATATTTCTAAGATCAGTTTAAGGGCAAGTAAACCAGGACACTCTAGTCCAGTCCACTGAGACAGAAAAAAGCAGAGTGACTACAGCACAGAATCTTCTCCTGCCATTTGGCCCTCTATACCTTTGTGTATTACTACATTGTCATTTCCCTTGGAGGACACGGAAAGTTCAATCTTGTTGCCTCACGTGAGGAAGGAAATGTGGTCAGTCAAGTTGAACCGGCCATACATCCCTGGACACATAGGAAGAGGGCCCAACTGCAAGGGGTCCAAGGGGGGTAGGGCAAGAGGTCCTGCCCCTGTGATGGTATGGTAGGTTCTGCTATGGTTCTGCACAGTTTGTCCGCTAAAGGCCCACCTGGTGGAAGCCTGACCCTCTGTGGAATGGCACAGAGTGACAAAACCTTTAAGAGGTGAGCTGGGTGGGATGTGGAAACCGGCTATTGTAGCACCAGCGGCCTCATCCTTCTTACTTTTCCTTCCTACTCTGTCATTCTATGATGCAGCACACACTGCCAGAACACTGGGCTTCATTTGTCATTGGTTTATCAATTCTCTGTATTTGTTATCCACCTTCAGATGTTCTACTGTAGCATCAGAACACGGACTAAGACTTCCAGGTCCCTTCCCTAAAGTTTACAGGTGAGTCTCGTTTTATCCACGCTTCCTAAAGGCCTGGCTGTGTTGAGGACAGGGTCTGCTGGGCCACTGGCAGGAGAGGGCACTCGTAGTATCGGCAGATTGAGAATCAAGACACAGCTACCAACTAGACAGAAAGCACAAGAGTATAGCTAGAAGTCTGCCAGAGACATTGCCTCTAAATGCCTGAGTCTAGCTGTTTTGTAAAGTGTGTTTTATTGTCGGGTGGTGGTGGTGGCACACACCTTTAATGCCAGCACTCAGGAGGCAGAAGCAGGCGGATCTCTGTGAACTTCGAGACCAGCCTGGTCTACAGTGCAAGTTCCAGGACAGGCTCCAAAGTTACACAGAGAAACCCTGTCTCAGAAAGAAAAAAATGTGTTTTTATTAATTTTAGGGCGGTAAGGAAAGAGATTACCCTTACCTCTTGGTTATTTCTTCTCCTAAAATATAAATAATATAACCCCGAACATCAAAGACCACACAGTACGATCCATGAAGCAGGCCTGAAACACCTGTCAACTCCAAACATGATAAATTACAGTGAAAATTATTTTGGTCTGTTTTTTGTTTTGTTTTGTTTTGAAGATAAGGACTCACTATGTAATCTAGGCTAACCTTAAATATATGGTCCAGGTCGGTCTTGAACTCATCAACCTCCTGCCTCAATCTCTCAAATACTGGGATTACTGGCCCATGCCACCACAATCAGTTGTACAGTGAGAATTTCCAATATACCTCTTAGTGATAAGAAAAAGTCAAGCTGAATTTGTAGGTACACTTTAACATAAAGTAGCCAACCACAGAGGATTTAATGCAGTCTGAGATATTTGCTTGCTCACTAATCACAGCCCACTAAAACCAGGACCCAGTCACAGCCCACTAAACCCAGGACCCAAATATGAAGCAGTCAGTCTCTCCATGACACTACATTGTAAACGGAGAAGGAGCTTTTCTGTCCTGATCACCTGATCTCAAATAAACACACAAAAGTTTATATTAATCACAAAATACTTGACCTATAGCTCAGGCTTATTACTAACCAGCTCTTACAATTTAAACTAACCCATTTCTATTCATCTATATTTTGTCACATGGCATGTGGTTTTACCTGTCCCCTAGCATTTTGTTTCTCTGGCAGCTGGCTCACATCTGTCTCTCTCCCTGACTCCACCCTTCGTCCTCCCTTTATTTTCAGTTTGGCTTTCCCACCTACACTTATTCTGCCTTACTAAAGGCAAAATCAGGTTTATTATTAACCAATGAGAGCAACACATATTCATAGCATACTGAAGGATTATCCCACAGCACTACATGACCAACTTGGAAATTCAGGACAGTTTTTCTAAATAATTCCCAGATTATAGCCGATTTACAGAGACCAAAGGACACCAAAGGACAATGAAAGGTGGGCACTTTGTATGTGTGGTGGTTTAAATGAAAATGATACCCATAGGGAGTGGCATTATTAGGAGGTGTGGCCTTGATGGAGGAAGTGTGTCACTGGGGGTGAACTTTTAGATTTCAGATGTTCAAGTCAGGCCCAGTGTCTCTCTCTCTCTTCCCGCTGTCTGCTGTCCAGATGTAGAATTCTCAGCTACCCTTCTAAGCACCACATCTTCCCAAGCACTGTCACCATGATGATAACAAACTAAGCCTATGAACTGTAAGTCAGCCCCAATTAAATGTTTTCCTTTATAAGAGTTGGGAGGATAAAAAAGGAAAACCAAACAAGCAAACAACAATAACAAAAAGAGTTGTGGTTGCGGAGTCTTCACAGCAATAGAAGCCCTAATTAAGAAAGTACGGAAATCCATCTGCTAGCATTATACCCAAAGGGCAGTGTTGGGCATGATGGGCTTCTCAGTGACAAGAGAACAAAATAAACTAGAGAAGGAACGGATAAAAGTTGAAATGGCTCTTGAACAGAAAAAAATAATAAACATATAATTAAAATTCTATTGAAAGTAGCTAAAATCCCATTTCTTGATTGAGAGAACTTAAATATATTCTGGAGCATTCAAAGTAGACAGTTTCTTTGCCCCAACTCTACCTCAAGTCAATAAAAACAGGAAAAGAATTCATTGTGCACTAACGAGGAAAAGACTGAATAAATTATGGCAATTCTGTACTGAGAACATTCCACAGCTGCTGACCTACAGCAACAGTATCCCAGACACTGTCACAAGAACCAAGTCATACACAGAAGCTGCGGGATGAGGTACAGGGACTGAGGCCATCCACAGTCCACTCTCCTCAGGTGAAAAAGGACCAACACGGGTGAGCTGAGGAAACAGGACCCCGCGCTCTCCCGTTCTTTCACACAGTGGCTCTCAGGAGGCTCTGCACACATCTGCTCCAGCTGTTCCTTCCCCTCACTGGCCATTGCAGCAACGCCGCCGGTGACCCCTCAAGTCTACCGAAGCAAGACAACCCTGGTTCCTGTGACTAGCTCCTGGACTAGTTTTCCTTTACTCAGTTATTCCAGGGAGTTCTTGAACATCACCATGCCCTTGGCTTCAAATATAAATATAACCTAGACAAAATTGCCCAGGTTACATTGTCTCTAGCCTAGACACTTCCCCCAACTCCTAGACTGTCAAAACAACTGAAATGCAACATGAAAGAAATAGAAGATAATGACCTTCCCATGACCTTCCCAAACTGGGTTCTCATCTGGGATACCCAGGGGGCAAATCTAGTGTTGCAGTAGGTTTGGAGGCCCGTGAAGATGGCTATCAGGGCTCTGTGGAAGCCCATTAAAGGAAAGCATTCTTCCAGATAAAAGATGGATTCTACCTCTGGCCCTGGGCAAACAGATGACATTTTAATCTGCTCCAAAGATTAGATCACTAAATGCTATAGTGGGCCTGTCAATCACCTGGCCAAGAGACCATGCCTCAGGAATGCTAATTCACCCTAAGTCATGATTAGGAGGTGGGAAGAATTCCCTTAGTGGAGGGTACTTATCCCCTGTGCAGTCACCCACAGAGCTTCCATCAGGTAGCCCTGTGACCTTCCACCTTTTTGCATTACTCAGAAAAGCACAACTTTCCCCCCTTGTTTCCTCCCCTTTTCTCTCAGATACTGGCCAAAGCCTGGGCATGCTCTTCCAGATTCTCGAGCTTTCTCACCCTTTTTCTCTAAAGCTTCCCTCCCCTCCTGCCATGCGGCTGCTTGTCTGCCATGAGGCAATTTGCTGACCCGTTACTGAACCTGTTTTCTTAAAAGCATGACTTCTCTCTTCTTCATCTCCATCCCTTCCTCCTAGCAACTACTGAGATTCAGTTTTCCTGATCTGTTGTTTTTCTTTCCAACTCTAATAAGGATGTCCTTGAGCACCCTTCCAGGTCCCTTCCTAAATTCTTTTATTAACAAACTGGCTGGACAAGCAGTGGGGACTCAGTAGATTTCAACAGAAACATGCCTTGTCACCTAATTCCTAAAAATAACTGTGCCCTTTGTGGTGGACACAGCAAGCTCTTGTCCCTTAATGCTAGCCCTGCCCCCCCTGACACATCCCTTTCCCCCCAAAATGCTTCCCACACCAGGCTTCATGTGCCTGCTTGCCTGTGAAGAGTTTCCAGTTTCTTCTCTACGCCCACCCTGAATTCTCATCCCTCTGTCTTGCAAGCCAGCCTCCACCGGTGGGCTCAGGTCCCTGAGCCCCTCAGATGTCTTTCTTTGCTGCTAAGACAGTAGGACCTTGAAGAGCACAATCTCAAAACAACTACCACTAATGATCGAAGAGCCAGCCTTGACTGCGGCACACTTCACTTTCAGCTTCCTGGTTCCTCGGCGACATGGCGACAAGCCCACAATATCAACAAGATCATCACAGCTCTCACTGATCTCCAAACTCTTCCACAAACATCTTGTCATATGACTCTCTGTTGGAGGCAACCATTCGCCAACCAGAACACTGGGAACATGTGGCTACATGGTTCATTCCCGGTTAGCCGGCAGATAAGACCTGCCCTCTAATCCTCCAGTTCTTTTCTATTACCTTACACGCGTGGGTGCCATGACTGCATCTACGTATGTTTACACTAACATGGCATGTTTACACTAACATGGCTGGTGCCCACCAAAGTGGGAAGAGGACATCAGATTCCCTAGATGTCAGAGATGGCTGGAAGCGGCCATGTGGGTGCTGGAAATCAAACCTGGGACCTGGTTTGAATAGAGAACTGTCCCCATAGGCTCACATCTGAATAGCTGGCTTCCAGTGGGTGGTTGTTTAGAAGGATTGGGCGTGGCCCTGCTGGAGGCAGGCTCTGAGGGTTCAACATCATTCTGAGTTAGTTCTCTCCGCCTCCTACTTGTAGGTCAGAAGAGCAGTCAGTGCTCTTAACTGCTGAGCCATCTCTCCAGCCCCCTAATACCTACTCTTAACCACTGAACCAACTCTCCAGCTCCTGTCTCCTGATTGTTCAGCTGTCCTCACCCTATCCTTTCTCACATCAGTGTAGGCAGGATCATCAGAAGCTGACCACTCCACTGTACCAGTCTTCTCCCCATGACCCTGGGACCTTTATTTCATGAGTAACATCAACATGCCTGATGTGGGCTAATTGGTTTTAGAGGTTAACGGAAGGTTTCACTCCAAAGCTCAACAACTCTTCTTACAAAGGCCAACTCCCGCCAGGGAAACCTAGATCTCCCGGATCTTCAGAGCTGTCCTATCTGAGCACTACCCAAATTCCCGGTGGTCTGGAGGGACAGTGGGTTCGTGAAGAAAGAACCATGGAAACTGGAATATGTTCCCTGGACTGTGTCTTCAAAGCTCAGCCACACCCAGACTCTCCCGTGCTCATGGGACCAAATGCCAGGAACTGCTTTGGACTCAAGAGGGAGAAAAACAGCTAGGAAGGGAAAAAGAGAAAGCCTCAGGCCTTCTGGGAACAAGCATGCAATCCCACTCAGCCTGGGTTTCTCTTCTGTCTTCGGGGAGAGTTCCCTCTCCCTGTCATCCCAAACTACTTTCCTGGGTCACAAGACCCAAGCAATCACTGATCGATCAAAACCTTTGAAGCAACTGAACTGAGATGGCCCTTCCTCTTTTCCCTGTCATGGCTACAAAAAGGGCTCAAACAGCTGACTTGCTTGTTTTTGTTTTAAACAAATGTTTCAATTCTATCCGTTTGTGTGCCTGTGTGTGCACAGGCATAGGTAAGACACAACTTAGAGGAGTCAGTTCCCTCTTTCTACTGTGAGAAAACACAAGATCAAACTCAAATTGAAAGGCTCAGTGGCAGGTGCCTTAGCCACAGTCTCATGTAGCCCAGGAGGATGCTCAGTGGTAATTACATTTCCTAATTTTGTGTGCATGTGTGCATTGGGGTAGGGGAGTGCACACCAGCTTTCCACTTATGGAATCATCTCCCTAGCCCCAAATTCATTCTGTATCTGAAACTGGCTCTGAACTCCTGATCTTCCTGCCTCGATCTCCTGAGTTCTGGGATCACAGGTGTGGAACTCCACACCCGGGTCTTCCAGCCTCTCTCCATCCCCAAGTCTGGATGCATTTCTCCTTCACTTCCCCCATTCTCTGCCCATCCTACAGCTCCAATACTCAGGCCACAAAGACATGACTTTCTTGCCTGCCTCTCACCCAGCTGAAATTTCCTGAACGTTTCAAAGGGAAGGCTCATCATCCCAGCACTTTGAAAGACCAAGAGATAATCCAGAAATAGTCTCTGTGCTCCAAAGACTGAGAACAGCACAGGGACAAGACACCTGGTCACAAATCCCTTGAATCCAATGACAGAGTGAAGGAAAGAACGCATGTCTTGTCCTTCCTACTGGGAAGCAGAAGCCATTGGAATGGCACGTGAATAAGAAATGGGCAAAAGAGAGGAAAGATGGCAAAGCAGTGTGGGCCAAGACAGGGCAGTTCAAGCTGGCTGCACTTCTACTCTTGCTGTCACTGGCTGCATTTGATCACTAACATGCCAGACCTTGCCTAGTGTGTGATATGCCTAACCTGAGCACCATCCAACTGGGATGCACCAGTTGCGACCTGTTCTAATGGTCAGTACCTGAGCACCATCCAACTGGGATGCACCAGTTGCGACCTGTTCTAATGGTCAGTACCTGAGCACTGTAGAACTGTTAAAAAAAAAAAGTTAACGTACTGGGCATGGTGGCACAAGCCTTTAATCCCAGCACTCAAGAGGCAGAGGCAGGTGGACCTCTGAGTTCCAGGTCAACCTGGCTACAGAGCAAGTTCAGGACATTCAGAACTACACAGAGAGAACCTATCCTTAAAAAAAAAAAAAAGTAAGAAACAAACAAAACAAAAATCAAACAAACCTCAAGGGGCTAGAATGACGGCTCCACAGTTAAGAGCAATTGTTGTATCCAAGTGGCAGTTCAGAACTGTCTGAACTCCAGTTCAAGGATATCCAAGGCCCTCTTCTGACCTCCAAGGGTACCAAGGCACTAGACATCCACATGGTTCAGACATACATGCAGGGAAAAAAAATACACATAAAACAAAATAAAATATTTGCTAAAAAAAAAATGTAAGCCGGACAGAGGTGCTACATGCCTTTAATCCCGGCACGTGGGAAACAGAGACAGGTGGATCTCTGTGAGTTCAAGGTCAGCCTGGTCTACAGAGCGAGTTCCAGGACAGGCTTCAAAGCTCCACAGAGAAACCCTGTCTCAAAAGACCAAAACAAATAATAAATAAACAATAGTAATATAAATAAAAATTTTAAAACATTAACTTGCTGAGCAAGGTAGCACACGCACTTAAGCTCAGCACTCAAGAGGCAGAGGCAAGATCTGAGTTTGAAACCAGCCAAGGCTACATCGGGAGACCTTATTTCAAAAAGCAAAAAAAATCAACAACAAAAAATTAACTGGCTGAATCCTCACAATAAGTCAATGACATATGAATTATAATTATCCTTATTTTATGGATGAGGAAATCAAGGTGCAGAGATTAATGACCGATGGGGAGGGATGGAAGAATCCAAAGTGGGCACCCCTGTGTTAGAGCCACAGACTGCCCTCTGCTCACCTGGCCTGGTTAGAGAATACTAAGCACAGGCAAGCACAGAAGGAACGGCCCTGTTGTTAATCCTCCTGGAATTCTCAACAACTGAAGCAAGGAAATAACACACAATGGGAGCAAGCTAAGGGTGAGCAAGCCCTGCCATACGAGGCTCCAGGCCTGTCCAACCTTTTGACAATGACACACTGTCATCTTGTAAGTTTACACCTGAGAAAAGCTCAATCCAGTTTTTTAAAAAAAAACTGATTTGGGTTAGGGCTTTTTTTTCCTAACTTTCTTCCCTCACTAATGTAGCCCCAGGGCATGCCTGCTCGAAAGTCCCTACTGAGCCAGAGGGCAGGGCAAGGCAGCAGGGAGCAGTTAGTGGAGGCCTATGAAGGAAGTAGACGATTTAGGCTGACAATCCCGAGGTTCGGTCCGAGAAACACAACCTCCACAGACGCCCACTGACTATCGGGCAGGGATTGAAATCCCCAGAAAGAATGTGCCTAGCTTGAATTTAGCTATCCCTCCCCCACATCTGTTTGCTACCTAGTTACGCCTGAGCCCACGGGAAGTGGAGAACCAACCCCAAGAGTTCCTCGGGACTCTGGAACGGGGGCGCAAGCGGGGGCGCAGGGATTCTAGCTGGATAAACGATAAGGGAGGCAGGCAACACAACACTTAGCACGATCCCTCATTCTCCAGACCGCTTGAAAACCTGCCTTATATAAACCCCGGGTGGCAGGTCCAGGAACCCGCGCTCTGCAGTTCCGGAGCAAAGTTCCCAAAGACAGCCTTCTCGGCCGGCTAGGCTCGGCTAAAGCTTCTCCCGGAAGAGCACCGAACTGAGGAGACCGCAACCACCCTCAAGCCCGCTGAGGTCCCCAGGCTCACCTGCCCTGACTCTGCCCAACTCCGGGCCCTGGCCTCGGGCGACCCTCGCACTCCGCACGGAGCGCGAACACTCAGCACGCGCAGGCACCCAGCAGGGACCCTCACTCACCTGTCCCCGGGGACCTGGGCGCTGAGTTCTACTTGGAGGTCCTTCCCACAGTCGCTTTTCCTTTTCCGGATACCGACCCGCGACCGACTACGTACCACTGGAGGAGCCCGCGGGGCGGAAAACTCCACGGGCGCGGTCGCCTTAAGCGCGCCGGGGCGGAGCCACGTGGGAGAGGAGGGGCCTCTCTGGAGGGGCGGGGTACGCGGGACCACGCCCACAGGTGAGGTTTGCGGTCGGCGCTCCTGCGGGGCTCTCTGTGCAGAGGCTCTCTAGATCCCTAGAGAATGGGACATTCATCTGGCTGTATGCTTTTAGACATCTGACAGTGAAGAAAACTTTAAAAGGTCACACCACGTGTACTGTAGGAGAAACTTCATAATGGAAAAACATTACCAACTGCCTCAGCCGGGAGATCAGGGCCAACATCAACAGTGATTTTCTGTCGTATGGTGTCTTCCTCTCAATGACACATGATTCAGTGTAATCGTGCAAAAACGTCAGACAAGCTCTACTTGAGGAATTCACGACTGTCCAAAACTGTCAAGGTCATCAAAAACAAGGGAAGCCTGAGAAGCTGTTCCATCAAGATAGGAAAACTAAACAGTGTGACGTCTTGAATGGGATCCTGGAGGGGGGGGGTTATTTTAGGTTAAAAAAAAAGACATTTGAACATTTTAATAACAATACATCAATATTGGTTCATTCATTATAGCAAAAATACTAGTATGTTAACGACAGGAGAAAACCCTATTTATGGTAACTCCATGTCTTATCTTCCTAATCTTCTCTATAAATCTAAAAGCATTCTAGAAGTAGTGTTTGGGGTTATTTTTGTTTTTTGTTTGTTTGTTATTAGAGAAAGGTCGTATAGTAAAAACATGATTGTGTAACATATTTAAATGATAAAAATTGAGAGTCCTCTTTTTTATTTATCCCCATCTCACATTTAGGCACCTCTTTCCAAGTGTCTGTCCAACACTGTCTATGTGTGCATTGCTTAGTATGCTTAAGTAAACGGGTTGTTTATAAAACCGGCTTGCAATATTTTTTTCCTCTCTGTATCTTGTGGAGTCTTCAATGGGCGCCCCTGGATGAGTCAGGTTCTTCCTAAGGACTACACAGTATTCTCTCCACCTGGTGTGTGCTTCTTTCAGTGCCGACTTTTGACTTGCAAATACATCATTAGTCATTTGTATTTCTGGAGCCCAATGAACAGTAGGAGCAGGAAGGAGCGAGCCCTAGTAGTAGGCAGGTGCTTGGCTGCAAAGAGGGGCGGGACCTCCTGGCTCCTGCCACACAGACCAGTCAGTCAGCTC